>NW_011948430.1:938946-1045027 GCF_000503995.2 Ceratosolen solmsi marchali
CAATCCCCCCCCTGTAGATACGGGGATCCCCCCCCCCTCCCCTCCCCTCCCCTCCCCGCCCGCCCCGCCTTAAACTTGTGATTTTTTACTTTACAAATAAAAATAAATTTCAACTCCCGGCATTTATTTTATTAAACATATACATGTTTAATTTCAAAAGCTACCCTCGTGAATTTTAGTAAGCCATGTAAATTAAGAGGTTATGTTATTTTCATGCCATATTGCCTAGATAAATGATAAATGATAAATCAATATGAGACAAAATTGGCTATTAAATTTTCATTGGCTGTCCATTTATGGTTCCGTTAATATATTATCTATTTGCAGATATTTTCACAGTACAGTAATCCTCGCCTTTCAAAATCATACGAAACTTCCTCCGCCTAGGAGAATGTTGGAACATTTTTACATTTGAAATTGGCCAATGTATGGGTGGACTTTTATTATCGGGACGACTGAATATCATCGTGACTATGAAAAAAAATAAAATATATTGTTTGCCTATACGACAGAAAAGCTTGTAATAATTAATGTACGAGTTATTATGACATTACCCGAACAATAAATTACAATTCATTTGTTTCCGAGGTCTCTTTGATACACGCGATGTGCATTAATAAGATTTACATATAATGAAATAATACTTAAAAAAAGATCAAACTAATTTTAATATCGAGATTACGGTATTAATCTTGTTCGCGAGCAAGTGACAAGCGAATTAGCGCATAAGCATTATTTTATTTTAAATATAAGCATTAGCGTATGTAAGAAGCTTTTGTAATATAGATTGCGACCGTAAACTTGTAAATTGTAAACTTAATCGTTTTAATATGGAGCTTATTATTTGTTTATCCTCGTACGTGTGTAAATATTTCTAAATATGAAGGTGATTTTTGAGTGATGATTTGACTGAATTTCATGAAATTCAAATTCCTTATTGCATCGAATTAGTAGATGCCAAGTATTTGTTACAATCTGTCATGTGATGCCATTGTAAATAAAATAATTATATCTCGATGCGAGTATGCTTTTACTCAAGTTTGCTCAATATTTTTCAATAATAACATTTGAAAAGTTGTTTTTTTTTTTTTTAATTTTCTTCTGATACCGCTAAATATTGCTTACGATTCAGAAACAATAGATCTCAATGATAATATATTTCTCTTCGAAGAAGTTAAAAAAATAACCAATCGAGTATTAATTGTTTTCTATCATATTTCACTGGGTGTACGAGTACTATTCAAGACGGATAATGGATAAAAGGAAGTGCGTGCATACACGTTTCGCGAAAGAAAATGAGGAAAATGTGTTAGAGGAATCGCGTTAAGTGAACAGTTTTGCACGAATGAGGTAAATATCGCGCTTAAGAGCCACAAGCTTAAAAGAATTATAAAGTTAGCGATTGCCGTTCTATCGAGTTGTAGCGCATAACCGAATGGAATGGAAAAAAGTCGAGAATTTGAATCTTACATTTTGCCCTCGCAGTACGCAAAATGACTCTCAACGATTACGCATACATTTAGAAAATCAGTACAGCATGCATAAATCACGTGTACGGCTTGTATTAGTATTCATTGTTTGTTTTCCTTTATTTCTCTTTTTCATTGATCATTTTTCCTTTCTTTTTGCTCCAGATAATAAAGCGCACTTTTCGGGCTTCTTTTGCGCATGCGTTAGGCGTGATAATTTATCATGAAAGCACGGGTTGGTGGGCTTGCCGATATAGAAAGCCGTCCGTCCAAGAATACATTTTCCTTCTGGCGCGATAATTTTCTGGGCGCTCTTGAGCAGCAGCGCGCTGAGCACACATAGCGTACATGTCGCTAGCTAACCATCGACCAATATAAAAATTAGTATGCGATTGGTCGGCGAAAGGGAGCGCGTGGGTGGGGTGGATCAAGGTAGGGGGACGGGACGTTGCCGACGAGTGAAGGAGATGACCGGGGGGGGGGGGAGGAGGAGGAGGAGGAGGAGGAGCGCAAACCTGGAAAGCTAGATAGGCTGCATGCAAATGTCCTGCTCGGAGCTTTAGCTTACCTCCATCGTTTGGGAGTGGTGAAGGGCCTTGATAGCGAGAAGGGCCGACTGCTTGCTGGCGAAGGTGACAAAGGCGCAGCCTTTGCTCTGCCCGTTTTCCCGGAGCACCGAGCACTCCTCGATTTCCCCATAAACGTCGAACATGTTCCGCACGTCGTTCTCCGTGAACTTCTTCGAGAGCATGCCCACGAAGAGTTTGCGATCTGCAACAGAGAGAGAGAGAGGGGGGATGAGCGTCGGGATTCACCGGGCTGCTGGAAGAGCCGTGTGCTCCGTGCCATTCCTTCCGAGCTCTTACGTAATCCTTGATATAGCTCAGGCTCTATGAGCGTACAATTATCGGCTGGCGAATGCAAGCGCACCGATATTTTGTGTCCTTATTCTGGCTTACGTAAGGTCGCTCCGCCGGCTATTGTGCAATATATTTGCCGACGGACAAAGATTGCCCATTAAATGGGAATATGCGCCGGGGATACGTATTTTCCGAGTCTTGCGTGAAAAATTTATGGCTGATTATGAGCTTTCGCTATAATAACTCGATGTAATTCATTTTTCAAGCGAGAGAGGCATTCGCCTATGTGGCTCTCTTTGACATAAAATCGAATTATTTAGCACGGCGCTTTTATATTGTATTTGATCCCAAAGTGGTGGCGTCGGTCATAAATTTTCTGACTTTGTCGCGTTGCTTATTTCGTCATCGATTGATGATTAAATATCGAGTCTTTTGCTACGTTGTGTGTGCAAAATAAATATATGACGAATAGAATGAAAGGAAAGCAAAAAAAAAAAAAAAAAAAAAAAAAAAAAAAAAAAAGAAAAAGAAAAAAAAAGAACATTATTTTCATTGCGGAATAATGGTTTTTACGGAGACTACTAATAATATCGTGATGTAATTTAATTTGAAAACGTAATTGTTCTGCATTCGAAAAGTAATTTCCTGCCAAGACAATTGTATTTTCCGAATTATAAACTTTACATCACAATTACACTATAAGCACACTATAATGCAACATGGATTTTTTTTTCTTTCTCAAAGATACGTGGCTTTTTTTATCCGCCAAAAGAGCTTTTATTTACTCAGGCATGATTTTCGGTATTGTTATTTTCATATACGGGCAGAAAGAAAGTTCGTTTGATCTTTTCGTGGTTTTAAGAAAGTCTCCGGGAGTGCAATCATGTACACTTGGGGGTTTTGTTTCTTCGACGTTCGTTACCAGATCGCTCCTCAAGACGATACGCAAAGAGCACGAACGAAAGCCATAAAAAGGGCGTTTATTTAAGGGCCGGAGAAGGTCGTCGGCTAATATTTGTTTAGGCCTCGGGAAGGAAAAAAATCAACGTCGGTCCAAAGCAGCTTATGTAAATTCTCATCTTCCGCACATAATGTTGCTCCGAAAGTGCACGGTACTATGCGCCGGGGAGAAAAAGAGCAGAATACCATGGAAAAGATGAAGGCAGATAAAAAAGGATAGCGCAAAGGAGAGTTTATGCATCGCACTAATTTGATTAGACGCAGTAAGGTGAAATGAAAAATCCACGATATAAAGAAAGAAGTGGAGAATAAAATGGGATGTTATGGAAAGAAAGTTGTGCGAAGAAGACCTTCTTCTCATAAATTCATTAATTTATTAATTTATTAATGAAATGTAAAAGAAGCGAAGCTAAGGACGGAAGAATGAGAGAGAAAGAAGAGGAAGAAGATGAAGGAGAAGCTAAAAAGACTGACTTATTAGGAGCGCGGAGTACGAATGAGGAATTAACGATGGCGTGGCCTAGAATTTTCATAAAGCAAAAAAAAAAAAAAACAAAAACAAAAAAAAAAAGAAAAAACAACAATAACCACAATATTGTCATTCAAGTTGATATATCGCAGGCGTTCGAAGCAGAGATAAAGGAAGTAAAGAAGGTAAAGAGCCGTGCAAGTCTGGAATGTAAAGTACAAAGTCGTAGGTGATGTAGTGGAATCAGGAGGCGCGGCAAACGTATACGCTGATATATTTGTCGGAAGCCCTGTCCGCCTGCACTTGGCTCACCGGTTCTAACTATTGGTTTAATTAATTTCCTACCCTACCGGAAGCCCCTGTCAGCGAGTCTGGTCGCGGGCGAACCAGGCAACGGCCCACTTCAGCTATAGATCGGATTTCTCCGAGGATTGGGCACAACTGAAAAGAATGTTCCCCGGTGTCTGTCAATCGATACACGCCCCTAGTGTAGCACATTACAACAGCCCTTCGTAACTTGCGAGGAGATGTTGCACATAGCGCACACGCACACGATACACGGGCACACACCGTGCGCGCCAGCATTGCAATTTTCTACATTGTCGATAGTGAGCAGCACGGAACGCGCAGTTTTTACAAAAAAATGTCGGAAAAAATTGATTAATTATCAGGTGAAAGAGGTCGTTTTTAAATTCCATTGGGTTATTCATTATTAATAATGCAAGTGGCTCGTGTATGCAGGATTCATTACATTTGCATATATATATATATATATATATATATATATATATATATATATAGTCCATGTGTAGTGATGTAATAATGTTATTTAACAAAATTAAGGTGAATTCTTTAGCAAATATTATGAACAATATAAGGCATTCGTTATATCTGAAGGTCGATATTTATATTTTAAATGCAGAATAATATTATTTTACCGTGATAAAAGAACATTTAATTTGTCTAGAAAGTATGAAAACCTTGCTTAAATACTTTTTGAAAAGCAATTCAAATTAATTTCCATAATTCCCTTTTTGTGTATTCAATCCATTATATTATTATCTTAATATGCGAAACAAAGTATGATCTTGGAAAAAGGATTTAACGAAATTATTTTTTGCTATTCACGAAATATTAAAGAGCGCATAAGTTAAAAGAAAGAGAAATGAAAATAAAAAGAAACATTGTAGCTTAGCGAAAAAATAGCAAGGATTCCGGAGCTCTGAATATATATTATTCACAAATGCAAGCGCCTAGTTATATCCACATACGTGTATATACACGCATGCACGCACACGCACACGCGCGCGCGCACGCACACACACACACACACACATATATATATATATATACACAAATATACGTATGTGTAAATACATTTCGTATCTTTTCTTCCTGCATCTTGTCTCTCGTCCCCTCGCTTTCTCACTCCCTCTCACTTGCTTTCGTCTCTTATCTAGCTCTGCTCGCCATGAATTTACACCTCCTTTGTCATCAAACGCGACAGTTACCGCGTGCCGAGTCGTCGACATTACCGGACTGAATTGTTAATTAAATGTGAACTATGAATTTTGTTTTAACTTGTTACGGTTATGGTAGCTTTGTTATTGCAGTCTTTGGTGACCGTAATCTAAATTATATGATATATATATATATATATATATATATATATATAATCTAAATGAATACACTGTATTAACAAAGGTCTAATAATGCCTACAACTGATTATCCTGAATTTAATTTGTTATAAATTGCATGAAAATAATATTGAGGTGTTTTATAAAAACTGAAAAAAATAGTTTTTATCCTAATATTTATAAATCATTAAAAGTCCTATTTTATTAGTATTGATTATTATTAGTACTTATTACGAAATTAATACTTATAAAATAATTACGAGATGAGAAATGCACGTGTACTGTTTGATCTTTGATTTAATATTACTTTATTAGACTATTTATTGAAACGAATTTTGTTAAAGCGATTCGATAAAATTTTAATAAACAAAAATGCTTTTGCTAAAAATTTTAAATTAAATAACCAACTATAACACTATTGATATTTAAAATGCTAGTGAAATTGTTTATTTTATAGAAATTATCATTTACATTGGATAATTAATTCTACATTCGTATTTAAAATTATAATAAAATATGTTAGAAAAACCATATAATGAAAAAAAACTAGTTGAATATTTGTTATTATTCATTATTTCAAAACAATTTTTTTTTTTTTTTTTATATTAATAATAAGTCCCATAAGCTGGAAGTTTATAATCTTATTATATTTTTTATATTCAAAGATTACAAATTTTTGCGTAAAATATTTTATGTCAATTTTTAAATGAATTATTATGAGGTTTAAATTGTTATTACGCACGTATTAGTGCCTATAAGGGCAAAGAAAACATTTTTTCATTTCAACTTCTTTTAATATAAAACCAAACGTAAATTTATTAATTACATACCTTAATTGTGCAACGATTAGGGATATATTCTTATATAATTCAAGTGATTAGCTCAAACATCAAGTTAAAAATATTTTTAACTAAATATTAGTGAAGTAGTGACTTAAATTAAACAATTGAAATGATGAATTTCCGAATTTTTATGGATGAGATGAGGTTAATCCGTTATTTGACAATAAAAATCAAATGTTATAATGATATTTTTAAAACTAGCTACATTGGCGGTACATTGAAAGTATTACCGATTATTATTATTTGTTATCATATCATTTTTCGAATGTAATCTTTTTTCTACGTGCACTAATGTACCAACAACAGTGGTGAAATTGACGAATGGGCCAAAAAGAAAACAAAAAGATTTTAGGTAAACGTTTGAGAAGTAAGAGGAGATGTATGGAATGGTAGTTCGATGCACTTTTCTAAGGCAAACAGTTCGATATGTTTAACTTTCTTAAGCTCCAATGCTGCTGCTTGCCTTCTTGAATTTAAGCACTCCACCTCACTGATAACTAAAATCATTTTATGAATTCGCCGCTCAAAGCATTTTTACTTGTCAAAATTTTCAAAGAAAGATAAGTTCCTCACGACTCATCTGTGGCATTTCAAAATTTTTGCCAATCTCATTTAATCGTATTCAAGTGATTTACCACGACTTACATTAAAAACATCACGTTATTAGAAAGCACATAAGAGCTAATAATACATTGTTATGAATTATAGACAAATAATGTGTGTTATAATAAAGCTAAAGTCGAGCGGACAAATTTGTGCAAATAACTATTTTTAGGCTAGAGGCATGAGAATTAGTGGAGAAACTTGTGATCCACTCACTGCTGTCATAATTCTATTATTGGTTCATTGTGGATGGAAGGTGTCAATTACAAGTACTAAATGCACTAACAGTTGAACCGATCGGGGGCAAAAAAAAAAAAGTAAAAAAAAAAACGTAGAAGATTCAAAGGAGTTAACAGCTTTGTACAATCATTATTTTACAGTTTTTAAAAAATGCTTTTTTTTTTTAAGTTTTTAACAGGTCAACTGCTTGCATATTGCTAATTGACTTTCAGTTTGAAATTTCAGGTTCTAATATAATCCCACGCACGAGAGAAATTTTATCTATAGAATTTATCATCACATACAACGCAAACATCAATTGTATTTATAGATAATGAAACATTAATAAATAAAAAGGGAAGCAGTATTATTGTTATCAATCTATGCAACTGTTCAATAATTATACTTAGAGGTGTATTAACTATTCTAATGTTGTATGAAATATCGATAGAAAAACTTTCTCTTAAACGGCTAATTTCTTTTTCGTGTATCCATTTAAACGTCAAGATTTCAAGTATTTTATTGTACACAAAAGATTAGGGACATTAAGAATTTACAAGGAAGATAACGTGTCAAGTGACGGTGCTAAGATTTAAACATGTCCGAAACGCAAGAGAGAAAGAAGAGTCGCATGTCGAGCAATCTTTCACTAGTTCGGCTCAGGCCAAAATATCATTTTGGCAAAGGCACAAACTAATTATTTCTCACATCAATAGTGTCTTACGTAGTACATTACCGAAACATGCCACCTTCAAACATTCTTCATATAATATTTCATAATAATGTAATCCCGATTGCTTATTATTTGAATAATTTAAAAATTCTACTATTCAAAGCTATAATAACTCGTTAAAATTTGTATTCTTTTATAGTTTTATTTATAACTTTACTTGTACATCTTTGTGGCAGATATATGATAAATACGTACGCGCAGCGCGTATGTTTAAAATCTCGAGCTTCAAGGTCAGAAGATTTTAATTCTTAGAATAACTAGTGAATGTGATATTTTTGGAGTCGTCTAAGATTGGGCAAAAAGTGAAGATTGTTCGATCGAAACGAATCAACAATTACTAGTCACGGTCGTTTTGCATTTAATAATAGTTCCATGTATTTATTAAGTAATGGCCCCATTAAATGCACCTTATATAACTGTACGACTTTATTTTATTATTATTATTATTATTATTATTATTATTTTTTATTTATTTATTTTTTTTTTTTTTTTATAATAAATTTACAATTTAAACTGAGTACCGTAATGGATATATTTGTCGAGATTTATGAAAAACATTGAGTACTGGTAATTATGTAATTGGTATGAAAAATAAAATTTTTATGAAATACAACTGATATAAATACGCAATTAATAATTGTATAACATCACGATGTTTAAGTAGAATCATGTAGGATCGAAAGCAAAGTTTGTGTTTATAAAGCGATTTGCAATTGCAACAATGTATTTATTTGATTTATTACGCGCACGACTCATTATGTTCAAGCAAACTTTCATTTAAATGGTTAAATAATTAATACTATTAGCCGTTCTATAAATTTACGATGATAAATATTTACTATTGTTTTGTTCGTGCGCGTTCCATTGGTAAAGATTTTTCAAATGTATTTAATAATCTATTATCCAGTATCGGTAATTAATTATTGCTTTAAATATAATTTTTCAATCTATAGTTAGTTTATTGTGTAAGTCATAGATCGCATGCGTAAATATTTAAAAAAAAAAAAAAAATTTCCCTCTGAGCGGTCATTAGGCATATTATTTCAATAAGTTTGAGATGAATATTTGCCGCAATAGCTCGAGACACTTTGTTAAAGAAAGTTGCTTGAAATGTAACTGACGTTAAAGAAAAAACTAGAAAGCCAGATCATTATAATAATTTTTAAAAAGGGAAAAAAGTCTGAAAGAAAGTATGATTGCAACATGTGAAAGGTCGACGAATTAGCACGCTTCGTTTTTATGATGATAATAATATTTCTTGTGAAAAAATGACGAGACACATTCGTGATGGGATCGGCCAAGGAAACATAATAAAAGTTCGTCCACTCGTTCTATCTCTGTTTCTCTCATTTCTCTCCTCTCTTCCCTCGGGTTGAATAATCTCCTTAACAATTCAACTCTACAAAATACAATAAAATTGAAGAACATTGAATTAAATTCATGACTCTCCCAGAGCCGCCGCTCTCCTATCTCTTCCCCCTCCCTCATCATCATGGTTTTGCAAGACAAAATTCAATTTCATCGTCGGTCTTGGTGTAATTATTAAAGAAATAGTGCAAGGATGATTATTCGATAGAGGCAAGTCTGTCCGTATTAACGGCGGCGCCCCATTTATATTCTATGTTAAATTTTAGGGTAGGGAACCTTGAAAATATGTGTGCGGCCACATTAGTATGCAAGTGACGTTTAGGTATTTCGTCGCACAAGAATAGAGAGTGAGAGAGCGAGAGAGAGAGAGATAATAGAATCGTGGAGAAAAGAAGGCGCGATGCTGGTCAGCGCAGTTTGCCAGAGTCGACCGGAAGGAACTTGAGGCATTGAAACCCATACAAATGACCAATTAAGCTTCTGACGCTATTCGCTCCCTTTCCCCGTCTTGCCGCATTTCTTTTTCTTTCCTCCTTACTTCTTCTTTTCTTTTTTCAAGGCCGCTCGAAAAGCTCTCCACAGTTTACACAAGAATTAACTGATTTATTTTGCTCCCTAGGTTAAGCGAGCGACATTCCGTTCTTTTGTTCGCTGGTAAAGGAAAGGGTGGCAGCGAGCGCTCGTACGCGTGCAGGATGTCCTAGCCGATAAGCTTCCGCTCGTTTTTCCTTTTTTTTTTTTTTTTTCGTTACAGAAAAAAGGCCGGGCGAATCGCTTACGATAAGCCACGGCAGCATTAATTCAGCAAATAAATATTTATCACCGCATAAATATTGATTTTACTCGCGGAGCACACCGGGGTCAAGAAGCCGTCTCGTGTGCCGCCCCTGCAGACGGCAGCCAGTGATTTTCGAGTATCTTAAAATATTTTATATATTGGTAAAAGGGACGTGACGGGGAGTTGGAGGGGCTTGGGCATGAGAGAGCGAGAGCGAGTGCGAGAGTGAGAGTTTGAGCGGCAGTGTGAGGGGGTACGGGGGTACGGGGATTACGGGTGGTATGGTGGTACGGCGAGCGGGAGGGGAGGGAGAGGAAGAGACACTGGCGGATAGAACGGATAATGATTCAGAAATAATACAAGAGCTTATTACGAAGGCTCGGTGGTGGTCGTTGCGAAGATTATTAAACTCGTCGAGACGACCGTCGATGTCTCAAGTTTCAGTCTCGGTCAATTAACAATGGAAAACAATTGATATTCCAACTACCGTGCATCGAGTTGGACGGAGATTTCGCAGTAACGATTGCGAACACTATATATAATGAACAATGAGGCGTCTAATATCATATAAATACTGTGGAAAATGACGCCGACGTTGTGTTGTTCTGCATCTTGTACGTAGGATAAAAGCGACCTACGCCAAGCAGCGAGTTTTATAAATTTCAAAATAACATCCCGGCTGACTATCCATCCATATATGTCGGCCAGCGAGGACATATCGTGCATGTAAATATTGTGATTTAGAATTCGATCATCTCGATCACGATCGGAATTCGCGGGCCTCGTGCTAACTCCCCAGCTGTCGCATCCAAAGCCAAAAGCTTGCCCGGCGACTTTTCTTTCGCAGCCCAGACACGCACGCACACACGCACGCACGCACACACGCGCACACGCACACTTCAATGTCTTTCTGCTACCATAAAATACAAATGTGGTATAGGAGTAGGGTGGGCCGCGTGTCTGCGTTCATTCGCAATCTCCCCCGCCCGTCCATTTATTTAATTGCGAATAGAAAATGTCACGGTCACGATTAATGCAGAGGGAAAATCTCGGAGGTACGAAGAAGCACGCGAGTGAAGAAGCGCGAGACTACGTACGCTTACAATGGTAGCCGAGAGTATCGCAATCGTTATTATGCCGCGCATAATGTATAAACGATCGCGAAACGTAATTTGAAAATCAAGGAAACAGCGAGTAAGCGAGCGAGCGCTGTCGTATTGGCAACAAGGAGAAAAAATAATGCTCGCGATCGCCCAATAGCGTGCCCGTGTGTTCACATGAGTTTCGAGTTAACGACAATAATGCTAAACGCGCCGATGGAAAATATGAAATATACGGCAGCAAGGGGTTGGAAGAATTAATGCGACGTAGGTGGGTGGGGCATAGCCCTAGGCCTAGGTAGCGTTTGGTGGATCTAAATTCCTCCGGACAGGCGAGCGCTCGTTGCGTCTGCAGCCAATCGTGTCGTCACATCCTGCACGCACCGGGGCTTTTGTGCCAGTCACGTTAATGATAAATGCGAAGCGCACGCACACGCGTCACCTGCGCGTGCATCGCCGCTGCGCATTGTCGCTGCTACAAGTTTTTAATTTCAATCCATCGTGACACCTCTCCCCCCCCACCCCTCCCCACAACCCCTTACACCGCACACCGCTCAGCCCCCTCCGCTCGTCATTCGCCCCAACCGCCGCCACCGCCGCCACCACTCGTCGTTGCGCAAGAACAGCCGATACGTATGGTCGAGGCGCGCAATACGTGACACTTTTTCTTGATTGTGCCATTGTGCCATCGCGCGCACTTATCACTTACCTATTATCCCTTTTGCCGACTCCTTTAATTGCATTTTTTCAGATTTACGGCCGTGAGAGTGGCGAGCTTACGTGGCAGCGAGAAGTCGAAATTGAAAGTTTTCGACACGCAAGTGCGACGTGTTTATGATTTGCGCATACGTTAACTGCTGACGCGCATACCTACTGAGATGTGTATCGTTGCCGAGTCGAGAGATCTTTTTTCTGTTTTTTTTTCTCTCTCCAATTTCACTACTCCGGCAAATAAAAATACTGGCTTATGCGAAAACTCGCGTACAGTCGAGGCGCGTCGACAAATGTAAAGCTGTCGGAAAATACTTTGTCCCGAGAATACGAGACGCAAGTTCATTAACACGCGCAAGCACACATCGATCTTGGAATACATAAATACATTTAACAAACGATAGATCCGGTTTCCGTCCATAAAACTTTGTCCGCTAATAGCCAACAGTTTTGTTCGGCGGCTTGAAATTCATTCTTTATGCAATCGTATATACTCCTTTACGAGCATCGGTAATTCATTGAAGGAAGCTAATGTAAGATTACGACTTCTTTATCGATTCCGTACCCATCATTTTTTTTTCATCTATGGCAGTACAAAAAAAAAAAAAAAAAAAAAAAAAAAAAAAAAAAATTCGACTGCCGCTCGTATTACGATCTCGACTTTCAAATCTTTCAACTTTATAACGAGCCACTGGTTAAGCCCATTTAAATATCAAATATATTCAATTTTAGCATATCTACATGCCGCTTTTAGATACAGATAAGTTAACTGTATATAGTGAAGAGGCAAAATCAACCATTAACCATTAGTTGGTGTTTTTATTTTCTTTTTGTTGCTCGAATGCAACGTCACCATTCTAGAAGTTTTTCAAGAGCTAAAAATGCCTTCAGGGATATTTAAAGTCGGATTACACCCTAATAAATGTGTAATTACATAACAATTGCAAGGTTGAAAAATAAAGTAAAGTGCGGTCTGAGGATATTTAATTTGTAATGAGAGCCAATTTTTCATTATGCTATAAAAACGACTCTATAAACGTTTCCAAGCTGAGCAGATGAATTACTTTTTTGTTTTAATTTTTTAAGCACGAGGGTATTTATTAATTAACTAAAATGACGAGGTTCTGTGGACTTTAAAAATCATTTAGAAATATGAAAAAGAGGGAAACGAGGGACTTTATTTACCAAGATATTAGTCATCCGCCGGCTTGCTCAGCATTTGTAGAGTACGGATGAGCACATTCGCATCTGGATATGTTTGTAATGCTCATTTAGAGCGTGAGGAGGATGAGGTGGAGGGGGGGGTGTAAGCAGGGAGCGAAATAGAAACAAAGAGAGAATAGACATGTACAATGTTTATTTAGATCCTAAATTATATTTGACACCGAACATTTCACTATTTCTGTCCGATGTTTATTAAAAGATAAAAATATTTATTAGAATATTAGGTAATTCTGTTTTAGAAATATACTAAATTACAATAAATAAATAACAATGTTTTATTAAAATGAATTAGAATTTTTATGTTTATAACAATTGACGATTATCAATTTAAATGAAATTACCTACTCAATTGCTTAACAATGAATTTATTAAAATTTCTAACATGCAATACGTATATTTGCTTGAAAAAAAGTTCGTTTAATTATTTTTGCAGATATTTCGTTTAAATAAGCTTGTAGAATGAAATTTTTATGTTTAAAAAGAAAAGCATTGATGGCTTCACAATGGAACAGAACAAACTCATTTCCTCCGTATAATTTGTAATTTTTCTATAATTGATAATCAATTCTCACAATGAAATGGAAATTTCTACTTTAACCCGTTCGGCATAGAACTATAAAGAATTCTGCAGTATCGAGAGGCTCTTCTCAACAGTTTTTCATCGCATGAAGTAAAAATCGATAAAGTCTCCCTGGTCGACAATTTTGTTTTAGTCGAAGGTTAGTACGAGGCAAATTTTTTTCAGGGTGGCGTTGATTTTCGTTAAGAATGCGCATTGCGGTACGACGCAACGTGAGAGTCAGAGAGAGAGAGAGAGAGAGAGAGAGAGAGAGAGATATTAATTAAAAGGTACAGTAGTTAGGAGGTCGACGTGTACGATTCAGCACTTGGCAGATATGGAGTGCAGAGATACGAATGAAAGGCGAGCGCATTCGCCCAGAGAGGAATAAAGAGAAAGGAATGGAGAGACAAGAAGGAAGGAAGGAAGGAAGGAAGCAAGGAAGTAAGGAAGGAAGGAAGGAAGGTAGGAAGCAAGGAAGGAAGGAAGGAAGGAAGGAGGGAGGGAAGGAAAGAATAAAAGAAAAAGAAGAAAGAAAGAAAGAAAGAAAGAAAGAAAGAGGAGACCAGGTTTTTCGCCCTTATCTTATCGCGCATTTACAAATCGTTGCTCTCTTCCCCGTCAGCGTTCTAAGGCGTGGGTAGAACGGTACACACAACTTTTCGAAATATAATAGTTTGAGTTATATTTCTCGTTCGCCTTCTTCGCGGTTGACACGGCAATTATCATTCACAAGGGCGGACTTGTGGATAAACGCTGTTGTACGCCATTAACATCGAAAACAGTGAGCTACGTCCAATGCAGCGAGAAATAATGGCGAGCGTCCCGTGGTCATAATAAAGCGTTACTTTTATTCAAGAATACTCGGACCGAGCACGAACACCGGCGGCACGCTGCATTCGTCCAATTCGCGCGCTCAAAGTCAATAGCATCGTGTTTACGGGGAATTCGCGTTAAATTTACCTCACCCCCTGTTTACCCGCGTTAAATTTTGCATCAATGTAGGTGAGGGGGCCCTTGCCCTTGAGGTTTCTCCCGTGGCTCGACGCGCAGAAACGAG
The DNA here is from genome assembly GCF_000503995.2 of Ceratosolen solmsi marchali. Taxonomy (NCBI): domain Eukaryota; kingdom Metazoa; phylum Arthropoda; class Insecta; order Hymenoptera; family Agaonidae; genus Ceratosolen; species Ceratosolen solmsi. The sequence continues at coordinate 953,540 of NW_011948430.1, forward strand.
AGGCAGCTAAAGCGGAGCGTCGCTGCTCGCGCGCTTATCGATTAGAGATGAGCTCGAGCGTTCCTTATTCCTCGGACGAAGTTGTCGTTGCGAATGTGCGCGCGCTCCTCGACCAATGGGAAAACAAAGAGGGAACAAAAGAAAGAGGATCGTTGTATCTAGTCTCATGCGCGCGAAGCGCATTCCCGGGGAAACGAGGTTAAGTCGAAGCGTTCGTTGTGTTGTGCGGAGGCTCGTCGAATGAATGAATTCTCGAGCGCGAGCGCGGAATCGTGGACGAGCTGTGGATGAGCGGTGGATGAGCGGTGGATGATGAGCGGCGGTGGATGATGAGCGGCGGTGGATGATGAACGATGGACGATGAGCGGTGGATGGTAAGGCGGCCGCAGTCGAGGAGGCGATCGCGCCTTCGGTGAAAAGTCTCGCGTCGCTGTAGTAGAGACGTGTCGCGACGGTAAGTAGGTTACGGCAGGTAGACCGCGAGAGTACCTGCGCGTGTGGCCATTAGCGTGCTTTTAAAAGGCGCGCACGCACACAGGCGTAGGCGCAAGTTGCACGCACTGGTCACACGCAGGCGGAGGGAGAGTCGCGAGCCGTTGCGCAGGTATAATCGCGCGCGGTTACATAATAGCGCGCGAAGGCTGCGCTCCACGTAATGTTGGCGATTCTTGCTTTTATGGTTTTGTATGCGCGCTCCGGGTAGTGGTCGCCGACGCCGGCACCACAGTCGCGCATTCGTTACGTTTTTCCATTATTCCTCGGCTCTCATTTTCTTTGCTCTTTAGAATGAATATCGTCTACTCGTTATAATCAAGCCGGGCTACTACAATCAACATTTGATCCTTCTCCCTCGACCGTCCCGCATTAAAGAATAATGGCGCATTGTTTGTTAGTTTTTCCTACTTTTATGCCTTTATATACGAAACAAATTTCGTTATAGAAGCAGCGTATTATCGACGTGCGTGCGCAGTTGTGTGTGGTTGTGCGACGTGGCAACGATTGAAATTGCAGGAAATGCTATTCGATTTGTACCGGAAAAACAATAGACATTTTGTGTAAATAACACAGCCCAGGAGCATGCTAATTGAAGGGTTGATGGAGGTTATGAAGCGGGTTGTCGGTGGGGCGGGGTCGGGGGCGGGGGGAGTAGTAGTAGAGAAAGACGCGCTCTCGACCAATATTATACATTCGGCCAAATAATAATAATAACGACCTAGCCATTTTAATTAAATTGGTATAGACTGTCATAAATGTTGCAAGATATTGAAGGGAACGGCGTTAGATAATATAGTAGGATAATGTATTATTCGGAGAGTTAGCATCTCCGTTATCTCTCGGTTATTTTCCAACTCAAAGTGAGTGAGCGCATTTGCCAGCCAAGGAAATAAGTGTAGTAATGGCCGATAAGCGGTGGGCTCTGGGAGGGGAAGGGTCGAGTGGCAAATGAAGGAAGTACGGACGACGCTTGGGAAGTAAGTAAAGGTGTGAGGAGAGACAGTATTGTACGAACGTACATAAATACGGTAAAAGCTCGAGTGGATAAAGTTACAAAATCAGGCGGGAATGAAAAAAGTTGGGATGTCAAGGAAGGAGCTTCAAAGCGGCGATATGAGCGAGGGACATATTTTGGTTAAAAGACACTTTGGCGGATGACGGCTGATGTGTAACGAAAACAAGCACGGACGAGCTTGGAAGAATAAATGGGGGAATAACGTTAACATTGACGGCTGTATCCGCTGATGTCTATCTCGAGGCTGAATTATTTGCCTTCATTGGCAATTCAAAAATCCAACTGTCGAGCATTGACTGCGACACTCTCGGTCGGCCGACAGCTTACGGTCGCCACTCGACGGCACGCATTTTATTTCAAGGAATCGAAGGTACGTACGCACGGACAATCGCTCTCGCGAATCACCAACCATCGACATCTTCCTTCTTTATTTTGGCACTAGACTGTATATAATATGATATACTCTCGTTATGCAATGGCAAATGTTGTCATTATCAATTGATCGTGTTAAATTATGCAGCGCGTTTATAAACGAAGATTCGTCTCGCGTATGTCGTGGAGCGGAGGATACTTTTATCACTGGGTACGACGTGACGGCCTCGTTAATTTTTGATATAATAAATTCATTATGATAAATAAATTGGGAGAACGGGGATAAAAGTGGTCGATGCTTGTTTCGCGTGTTAATGATCGGCGAGCTAATAATTAATAATTGCTAGAGAATATTATGATTGGAATAGCGCGCGATATAAGACTCTACGTGCACTATGTTTGATTCGATAGGAGTTTGATTCGACTGTGCTAATTACGTAGCAAGGAGATAAGAGCTTACCGTTATTCTTCGTTAATAGAATAATAATAATGAGTGTGGAATGTGGATAAAGTAGGCAAGCGTAGAAGAACAATGCCCATTAGACCAAATGGCGTACGTTAAAAATAAAACGTAATTTAGGAGAGTGTGCGAAAGGTCGGGGCTAGGTAATTAAGCCGATAGTCGAATAATCGAATAAAGGAGGAAGAATCGATGATTTTCCACAACAATGATTCAGCTGGTAAGAATTTGCGAGAGGAGTAGAATAGATTAAAAGTCACGATTATTAGCCTCTTTAGTATGTTGAGAGCAGAGTCCCGCAAAAGTTTAAAGCCATGTGATTTAGCGGTCTAATGACGTAAAATCCCCTAGCTTCTAAATTCCAAATAAAGGCGGAGCGACGGGTTGGCAAAGGGGCGGGAGGATGGAGGAGAGTACGGGCAGCCAAAGTCGTAGCCGAAAGGAGCTACTCGTGGGGTGGGGACGGCGAGGAGCGGTGAGGAGCGAGGAGAGAGCGGCGGCACGCGCCTCGCATGTGGAATGGTTTAAAATGTATCCGGGATCCAGCGAGTGGAATAACAACCGCAAAAAAAAAGGAGTCCGCTAGCTCCGTTGCTCCGTTGCTCCGTTGCTTTTGCTGTTGCTGTTGATGTTGATGTTGATGTCGATGTTGATGCTTGCTATTGCTGGTGCTACTCCCGACTTACGATTAACCACAGTCGCGGGGCAGACTTGTGTGTTGTGGTCTGTCAAGACCACACACTAGCAGAAGCAACGATTAATGCTTCACTCGCCCCGTCATTGCGTAAGAAAACTTACAGTAGCGAGCCTCACTCTAATACTTTGGCTTTTAATGGATGGAAGATGATGAGAGGGGATCATCGTCCTTACGAACTCTATGCTCGCCTTCTTCTACAAATGCCATATGTTTTGTGTTTTAATTTTTCATTAATTGACCGTATTAATCGAGAGATAGAGAGAGAGAGAGAGAGAGAGAGAGAGAGAGAGAGAGAGAGAGTATGTGTGCGTGCGTGTGAGGTGGTGGGGCAAGGAAAGGCAAGGGAAGCGGCTCAAAAGTACAAGCATCGTCGCCGTATCTCCCCACAGCTTCAAGTGACCTAAAATTCTAAACGAGTTCTTAGAGATTTGCTCGCGCGATTACACATTTTTGTATTTGAATTTTACGGTAATTGGCAGCGTTTTTCTCTACCTTCTTCCTTCCTTCGACACTCCGCACGCATCGAGTCGAATCGCCAGATATTGTCGAAAAAATCCAAGCCCGGCAACATTTAATTTCATTTTCTTCTTGTCGGCATCGACCATTTTCCGACCCGAACAAACTCATAATAACGTACATTTAACAATTGCAAAACCTTAGCGGCGCTGCTGGTTAGGCAGCGTGCCGCGCATACCTGACCGTATAATGAGCTATAATTAGAAGCGGCTTTCAAGAGGAGTTGTGGTCGCGTTCTGAAAATTCTGAAAATTCCCGGTATCTACGATCTCGCTCGTGATTAATAAACACGGGTGTTGGGCGTGAGGCGTGTGGCGAGCAGTGGAGAGGGGTCGCGGTGAGGGGGAGGGGAGCGACATTGGGTATGAGGGCGGGAGAGGGGGGGGGGTTGAATGGATGCCGAATTCGCGGCAGTGTACGCGACGACCGTGATCGCCAAAGAAAGTCGAAAGTTGAACGATCGGGAACTCGTGCAGACGTTACTAGGTCAAGCGCGTCTCTCGCATTGCGTCTACTAGGACTGATGTTACTACACTAACGCTTACACTCACCTCCGATACGTTTAATTATGTCATTAATTCCGTTACTTTGCCTCTCTCGCTGGCGTTTCAAAATCTAATGCGCGTTCGTCGGATCGGCCGTTTACTGGAAAAATGCTATTTCTTATCTTTCGAGTTAACGATACATTACGATTCTCGAGGATAAGTATTTTATATCAATTATCCGGTAGCTCGTGTTTTTCATTGCAGTCGAGCCTATATTTATTGCGCTTGTAAGCGGTAAGTTTTAATCGCCTCACTGACGAGGATGTTAATTGTTTGTTGTCGATACTAGATGGAGAGGTAAATATTACTTTAAATTGCCCTTGCGCCGATTTAATAAGCGAAAAAGCTATATGAAATCGTCAAGCTCGTACTAACAATATAAATAGTCCGATTGCTCTGATTTTTCTTTTTTCTTTTTCTTTTCATTCTTTCTTTTCAAAGTAAAGAACTGCTGCTAAACTTCTTTTACGCGTAATAACTCGTGATAATCAATGCTACAATAATTTTTTGTGTTGGTATTTTTATTTCCAATGGGCTGATTAAAAGAGGTGGAAAAATGATTATTACCGTTTAATCATTCTGCGGGCGATCGCAGATTATTTAATACATTACCCGTTTTTGTAAATACAGTATCGGCATTTGGAATAGTTCCAAAACTAATATAAAACATTGAATTTGTTTATTGGAAGAACGTCAAAAGAAAATTGGATTTCGAATCAAGCGTTGACAACGGGTAATGCGAATATCACTCAATGCTACATCAGCCAAGATTATGCTTTTATAAAGTACATATTTGTGTGTATACAACCATCGTAGATACGGGAAAATGTCAAATAAATCTAGATATTAACTTGCTTTACGTTATCTCTCCTCAAAATTTATCCTATCAATATTGCGAGGGAATTTTTTTTTAATTTTCAGATCATGCTTCTCCTAAGATAAAACACATTTACCATCTTTGATTAAACATAATAATCTATTATCGAACAGTTTAAATATTATATATAGTATAAATATTTAATAACTATTAAATACGTATAATATATAGTTGATGCATCATTGTATCGTATTAATTAATACGTATTTATAAATAATTGATAAAAAGTTGGCTTAAGCAAAGCAGTTAACGAACGAAAATGAATTCAATCAGCTATAATACAGGTTTCTACTTTCTTAAAACTTTAGTTAATACTACAGAGATAATTTTAAACTTTTTTTTTTTTTTTTTTTTTTTCTTTTTTTTTTTTTTTTTATGAACGATAAAATTATATTAGCTTGTATTCTGTTTGTATGGCATATTCGATAGTGTTTTTTTCATGTTTTTTTTTTTTGTTTTTTGTTTTTTATACGGCAAATATTATTCCAAAATTAATGCTTGTTTTATCGTTAGTGTACTACTCATGTGTTGGCTCATAAATATGCAAACATTTGTTTTTCAACGCAAATCGACGAATAAAGAAGCGGCCAGCGGGATTTTAAAGGGCGGCGGCAACTTACATTCAATAATACACGGCACTCATTGGTCGCGTTACTATTTAAATATTTTATTATTATTATCGTCGGCCGACAGGTAATTTAAAGTGTCGTTCGTGGCACGTAGCTAAGGGCCCCGTGAAGAAGTAGGGAGCGACGATCGCTGCCGAGGAAAAGAAAAGTCGTGACACGTAAGCGCACCGTGCCATGACTTTCTTTATGAATAAACAGCAGGATAAAGATGCAGGACGGAAAAAAATGCACCTGAATGAGCGTGTGGGCCGAATGCATTAGCTACGCTCACGAAGGAAGAAGATTTATCGCGCCCTTGGCTCGTTGTTCAAATGGTGAGTTTAGGATCGCCCTTGACGCAGGCGTCGTTGACACGAACACGAACATCGTCACTTACCAAACGCTCGGGAGAGGAGGGAAGAAAGAGGGGGTGGGGGGGGGCGGCAACGATCACACACGCGCTCGCACAAAGAGAGGGGGAGAGAGAGACAGAGTTTCCTGGGACTGGGTCAAATGTAAATCGAGAAGAAGCGTTACCGTCGCCGTCGCTTGCCAGTTCACTTTTCCCGACGTGCCCCGGAGTCTCTGTGTACTTTGAGCTCGCGCTTCTTCCATCTTCTCCCTTCCATCCTTTGAGCGAGCAACATTGACCCTGTCTCGGACACTCCGCGGATGTCCACACGAGCACGCGCTTCCCGACGTTTGCTTTGACGCTTCTTCGAGGTCTTTAATCGAGCCCGTGACGATTGCATCGGAGGAAACTCGTGGGTCGATTGTTTCGTAGGCCGACTCGCCAAGTTTCTCCGAAGCAAAAACACACACACAGAGAGAGAGAGAGAGAGAGAGAGAGAGAGAGAGAGAGAGCGCGCTTCCCCCTACATGCCCCAAAACAATTATTGCATCGGTGCTGGTGGTGGTGATGGCTTTTCATGCCGAAAGAGCCTCTTATTTCACTCCACTCTATCGTCAAGCGAGCCAATATTTATATTTTCAAATTATAGAGAGAATTTATAGAGAGTCAACGCGCGGGCGGTGCGAGTTTCGATGTAAATGCAAACTTTGGCGCGGTGCCTTTGCTCCCGTGGACGAGTACAAAGTGGTGATAGAGGGGTGTGCCGATTTTTATGCATCCTGGGCATCGATAATCAAGACGTTTCACCATTCTTAGACTTTCGTAAACAAGGAACGAGTCGTTGGGCGCTCCTTGTTCTGCGCTTGGAATCTGCGAAAGCCGCATACAGACGTCTCGGTCTTGTAGTTTCGGAGCTGCAGTTACGACACACGCGGAAGAGGTACATCTTGTTGTTTAGCTGGGGTATTCTCTCGTGGATCACTAATGTCGAGCCACTGACACAGTACGCTTTTCACTTCCGCTGCCAACTTTCTCTGCGTCCGGTCGAGACGGAGTCTCGCAACTTCCCAAAGAGAACTTGCGAGCGCGGCTCGAGCGAATCCTTTTATCTCGAGGCTGTAACTTTTTCACAGCGATCCGCGATTTTCGAAAAATATGCGGCCGCGCACACAGTCACGTCAATAAAGACGATTCTCGTAAATAAAGATATTAAGGCGAGCGAGGCCAATGTCTGTATAACGATACACTCCTCGATTAATTAATTGCTGTCACTCGTTCATTCGTAAAAATTTCAATACATAGCTCTTAATTTTCTTTCGAGTATCCTGCACATTTATCCTTTCTATTTCCAAAAATTCATATTTTTCCTTTCTAATCACTTGCAACAATATATATATATATATGTGTGTGTGTGTGTGTGTGTGTGTGTGTGTGTGCGTGCGTGTGCGTGCGCGCGCGCGTGTGTGTGTGTCTAGAAAGATATTCAAATATATAAATTTCTGAATGTTCATAGGGGGTCGGAATATCTCAGATGTTGTGAATTTAAATAAAATGGCCTTTATGTAACAAGAGGATAATTGAATAAATCAATTAAAACGTATTGATAATTAATTCATCGAATCTCGAATTATCGAATAAAATAAAGTAAAGCAATATAGTTGTAATAATGTGAATTATTTAACATTACGTTAATTATTGCGTTATTCTTTCTTTTTTTGGCACAATTAAAATTGATGCATGAATTTTAACGTGCAAAGACTTAAATACATAAAATCAAAAGTATGCAATGAAGTAGAAAAATATTCATACTCAAGGGGACAGAGTCGCGAGAAATTTGCGCGCTTAAAGCAAAATTATCGCAGAATATAAGCATGAAACACCCGAGCATACCTATACTTTCAAACATCCTTGACTTCCTCATGCTCTAAGCGACTCGCGGGCAGTTATGCAATAAACTCTCGACTTAGGATTTGCTCAATAAGTAAGACTCCAAAGAGTTAAAAAGAGGATGAAAAATGACGCCTAAATGACGGAAGTTAATTATTTAGAAAGACCATTACTTTTTTCATTTTTAACAATGTTGCATTATCATTTTAATAAATAATTGTGATTCTTGAATAAGCTAACGAGTTAAATAAGCATCCATTCGCTATTTTGATTTAAAAATGTTTATCATCTTGGTAAAGATAGAGAAAAATATATATTTAAAAAAAAATATATAACTTTTTAAATTATGGGCAAGTATGTTGTTTCTTTGTTTTTATTATATATTTGTATTTCTTTCTTGGCTTTGTAAGTTTCCAAAAAGAAAAAGGAAAAGAAAACTTTGAGATACCATCCAGAATTTATTAAATTACACAACCTAAATATGAAAATTTTACTCCGTGCGATTATACGCGTAACCATTAATCTTAATTTTATAAATTTCGATTTCTTAATATTTTAAAAAAAATTTAAGTCGTAATAGGTTTAGACAGCTATTCATTAATTTCTGCTTACAGTGATTTTCTTTATAAGTAAATTATCCATTTTTTTCTTATTTTTTTTTCTTTTTTTCTTATTCTATATGTAAGCAAAGATCATTTTAAAATATATCTACGACTCATTTTTCTTTAGTGCTCCAAATATTTTAATAAACCAGTTTTGAATTTCTAAATTTTTTTTCATTACTATTGACTATACCTATAATTTTTATAAAATGCTTCAATTTTATTTGAAAGTATATGAAAGATGCATTACTAATTGATCAGTTTATAAAGTTAAGAGGTGCATAGCCCAATAACGGCGGATAGAAACGAACATTTACAAATTTCAAATAACAACTAAACACATCATCAATAATATAAAACTAATGTAAATAAAAATTTAATGGCAGAATTTGAGACGCGTTTGCTTGTTATAAGTAAAGTTTTGTGTGGCTTCTTTCAACGTTTTCAGCTATCCTCAATATTTATTCAAGGCTCAATAAAAACAAGTAAGAAAAAGCCGACGTAACAAACTTGCATACGCATACCTACAACTACATACATACATGCATGCATACATGTATATATATATATATATATATATATATATATATATATATGCATTATTACAATTTTTCTTACATTGATTATGATTGTATACTTTTATAGAATTATGATTTTTTATTTATGCAACTTTAATGTTTCCGTTAGTTAATTACATAACAATGATTACGTCAAATGTTTTATTTACGAATATATATATTTTTAACTAAAATTACAGAAATAACACAACAACAAAACAACAACAAAAAAAAAAAAAAAAAAAAAATCAAAACGTTAAAAAGAAATGTCGAAAAAAAAGAAAATAATTTTTACGAGAGCCAAGTACTTGTATCACGTTATTGATTTTTTTTTATAAGAGAGAACAAAAATTTCATGAATTATAGGATTACGACTGGATGCGCACTGTTATTTAGCTAGAGTTACAATTAAAACTATAGGGTCATCAATTGTATGAAAAATTGCGGTTGCCATAGGTGCAATTACGGTAAAGCTAAGTATAAATTTTTCTCCCTGAAGGCTGTAAAATTCTTTGTGTTTTATTCAGGGAGTTTGGGAAACTTCTTAATTTCTTAAAAATTTCATCATTATCGTTTTTCTCCAGTCTCGCGTTAAGCCAATACAAAAGTTTTGGCAAAAATAAAGGGGAACAAACAAGAGAAAAAACCAAAGCCGTATGACTTAGTAAAAACGGCGTCTATATAGGCGGGTGAGTGGAGCGATTTGGCCCCGGGTAACTTGGAAATTTTTTTTTTTTTAAGGTCATTACGGTATTTTGGCATATATAAAATATAGTTGTACATGAAAAACAAAACTTTAAATACTAAGGTAAACTTTTTCTCGCTTTTATGGGTTTCTTTGGCTGGTGTTGGTGCTGATGCCGGTGCTGCCGTCATCGCCCCTGCACCACACAAATGAACGCTCGAGCTCGACTGAGTGCGTATGACGCACACTCAACTTAATATATACATCACGTTTGCTATTGCATACGAAAATACTAATGAATAATAAATACTCTTTATCTGTTCTAACGAATCATCATCATAATCGTCTCTCTCTCACTCTTTCTCTCTCTCTCTCTCTCTCTCTCTCTCTCTCTCTCTGATATTTCTTAATTCAAACCTCTTTATCTATGAATTTGTATTTCCAATCACTTACACACACTCTGTCCCATATTTCTTCCTTTATCTTTATATATTTCATTATTTAGAATAAAATTTCGTTATAACATCAATAAATGTTAAATTGATTTAATAAGATTATATTTTACGACTTTAAAAGAGAATTTCTGGTTTATTTATACTGTATTTTTAAGTTTATATCTTTTAAATTGATTACCCATTCAATGTATAATGAAAATTGATTATTATATATTGGAAAGTAAGTTGTAAGTCATTTATTTATTATAAATCCATTAAGATATATGAAGTACAAAGAGAACAAAATTCATACTTGCACTTTGTATTTATTTAATACTTTTCAAATCGGCTATATTTCTTCCTTTACTTATCGATCATAGGTATAAGTAGTGTATATATATATATATATATATATATATATATATATATTATGAAAACTATATATAATATTTACTATGTAAAGGATTTTACATTTTCCATATAATGGAATTATTATTGAGAATCCATCCATCATGTTGTATGTGTAATTATAGATTGCATACAGTATGATCCAGACCCATTATTAAGTCAGCAATTTAGCTTTTATAAGATTATATTTCTTATTCGTATTAATGTATTTAAATTCTTTGCACATATGAATAAAATATGTTTTAACATTCGTATAATTGAACTGATATAAGAAATTAGTCTATAAAAAATTGGTTAATTCGTTATTTTTGTCGTAATATAAGAGCCTAAGAGCCGATTGCAATTTTAATTGTGATCGTATGTGCGATTGAAGACGCAACATAAACTGCGCATCGATTGAGCTGTATGGAGAACAAGAAAATTTATTGAAATCGTAATAATTTTATTTGATCCCTGCATAATAGAATAAATAATATGATATAATTTGGGCGAATACACTGAAATTCATGCCAATGGCAAAAGCGTAGTTGATTTAAATAAGTGGCCCTTACGGTCTCTTAATCCTCTACAAACTACATTTGCCTTTATTTTAATTGTCAAATACAAAATTTGAATAAAACGAATTTCGGTATATACAATATTTTTTGCAATATCTATTGCTATGCAAGCATGCACGTGAAAAATATTTTTCTTTCTTAATTATTTTATTTAATTTAAAATTGCTTGATTAATATTAATAATAATCGTGTTTAATGAAAATGAGGTTCTTCTTTGAATTTTCAATGGCCTTAACAGAAGAATAAAATACGAGTTTTATATTTTCTTTTCTTCTATTAGTCTTACTTATCAAAGAAAGCAGATAATTTATTTAGAGTAATGATAAATTTAAAGTATAGGTAAGTTATTAAAAGAAGAAACAGAAAAAATATATATTGATATTATTAATGATATTTCTGTAATAATAACTAAATGAGTTTAATAAACTATTCTATTAAGCAATAAATGTAAGCATTAATAAGTTTTAATAATGTACAGGGACGAATAAATTAACATGCCTAATTATCAATTCGATATCATTACAATATCGGCGAGTTAGCTCGAATAAAAAAAAAAAAAAAAACCTCTAAAAATAAAAATTGAGGTCTTTTATGTGCGTAAATGATATTATAAACACTATTATGTAAATTAATATAATCGTTCCTCTCTGGATACTTTTATTGCACTGGATATTGCAAAGTACAACTATGGTAGATAGAATATGAACTATATATTTTAGAAATATTATGACAACGTGCATGTACAGGCGTCATATAAATTTAGAGTAAAATAATACATTTTATTACATTCTTTTAATCCAATAGAAAGACTTTTTTATGCTTATAGACGTGTGTCTTATTAATTTTAATCACCAATAGTGCAGTCGTAGTATATGTGGTGTCTTTCTCTAGCGTCTGTTTGTGAATCCGAGCTAAAAAGTAGTTGAGTAGTTGAGTAATTGAGACTTGCGTTGAATGGAAATAACGGCAAAAGTGACAATGACGCTCATACCAATTGAATATATCTACTTTTCGTAAAGGACGGTGGCTCGCATATGTAGAAAGTAAACGAATAAAATTACTTAGAAATAAAGTAACGTACACTTTCGCGCGTACATCTTTATTTGAATTTTATAAAAAAAGAATTTTATTTTTGGGATTTTCATTCCCATTATAAATATTGATAACCTAATTAAATTGCGCTATTGCTTTAAATTATTTTGTTACTTTTTTCTTTTCTTGTCTATAAAGAGGAATTAAATTTTTTTTTTTTTTTTTTTTGCAACTGCGGAGGACTTAGGATAAATTAAAATGATTTTTGATATTACAATCGGATGTCTTATATATTTAAAGGAAATATTAGAATATAATAATCGACTATTATTATTATAATACATTATACTCCTCGAGATATAATTATATTATCGTATTTTATTAACTTGTGAAATGAAAATTATTTTTTAATTAATCATTAATTGAGATTACAATATACATACATGAAAGAAAATGGAATGTTTTGGCTAAAACTGTTGATATTTGAATTTATGGTTATGATTCTTTGAACATTAATTTTTCGCTTAATAAAAGAGCTCTAATTAATGAAGCTTAAGTTGTCGACGCACCAAGCAAATTATCATAATTTTTGTATTTAAACGATCCATTAAATCAACAACAAGCAGAGCTCCATGCTAAACCTAATGAATATCGGTCATGAACAATGATTACGTCATGCTGATGGGAATCTATACTCTATATCCAAGTGAGTACTCGTACTTCCATTAACATATTATAGATCTGCACGTGCTCGATTCTTTATCGACTAGGAGCTGCGTTTGAAAATTATATTCGCAATTGCTTTTGTAACCGTGTTACTAAGAGGTAGCTTTTCGAGTACCACGTATACGTAACAATTGCAGGTTCATCGTTAAAAGATAAAAAGTAAAAAAGAAAAAAGGAGAGAGAAAAGAATGAAATTTTCCCTCTTTCAAAAGATTGTATCTGGTTGGCAGCGGCGACACACGACGACGAGTCCGGGCGATTTAAGATAATTTGTTGCACAATGTACCCGCGTTGGCCTAAGCCAAACGCGTCCGTTCGGTAACTAACTCACGACAAGCGCAGATTATTTAATATCGTCACATTGTTTCGTACAACGGCGGCGAATAACAATAATTCCAGCTGTTTGCTACATCATCCTCTTCTATGCAATCGGCCTCGTGTAATCGATCGAACTGAAATAAGTCGAAAGAGAAGGCGCGACCGTCGTTGAGGCATCGCGCGTTTGTTTGTGGCATAGGTTCCCGCCCGCCCGGTTGCATAAAACTGCACAATGTCTTAACGGCGCGTAGGAAGTCGTATGCCCACGCGACTTCCCTCGGTCAGGCCCACTTCATTCAAAGCTCTGTCGAGTCCCGCATCGAGATGCGAGGGACGGCGGCTACGGCAACGGCAACGGCAACGGCAACGGCAACGGCAACGGCAACGGCAACGGCAACGGCAACGGCAATGGCAACGTTGCGGCATCCCGCGCCGATAAGCGATCGATAAATAAGTTACTACTACTCCTCTCACGTGGATCACGCGCAACAAGTATTCCGAGGCTCTACAGACCTCTCGCCGTTCTCACGAGAATCCATCGAAATCACGATAAATAATGCACCTCTTGTTGCTCGTGTCGTTGCTGTTTTCTTTGCCTTATCTCCCTTTCTCCTTTGTTTAGTTTTTTAGTTGTTGTTTTGTTTCTTGTTGATTTCGTAGGGAGAAAGGCGCGTGAGTTGGTGTCCAATGGGTAGGCATCGGGGTTATGCGCCAATAAGCCGATGCTACCGACTCTTGCGTCCCCGACTACCACGGGTAGGAGAGGAGGACAAACGGAAGTCACATTACACGCGCACGTAATCCATTGGCCATATAATACCATATGTAGGAATCATTCGGATTTGTTGATATTCGTCGCGCAAGTCTGTTTGCCCCTATGTGTGCACGAGTGCACCTGTGACGAGCTCGAGTGCAGATACGTCGCGGTGCTGACGAGGTTGATAAAACAGGTACGCAGACGCTCGAGCCAAACGGCCGCGTTTATAGTTCGAGTGCGAGCGCGCGCGGGCGTGCCAGTCTTTGCCCCGTTTCCGCTATCCACGCCAATTTCACGGCAATTTCGAGGATAGACTTTTTTTCTCCTCACGGGCGACTCACGGCGACTCACGGCGACTCACGGGCCATTCGTTTATCAACAGAGGGGCTCGACGATTTTTATTAGCGCTCGAGTAAAATGACCGAGTGAGCACGACACGACACGACACGACGGCACGGTCACGGCACGGCACGGCACGGCTCGGCTCGCCTCGGCTCGGTACTTAGGCCATTGCGGCCTACGGCGTCAATGCAATAAAAGAAAAGCTACGTGGCGCAAAGCATCGAGATATATTATTTACTGCCATCGAGTGCGCTACTTTTAGACACTGCCTTCTTTTTAACGCATCCGGACGTCATTGGCAGAACCTGAAAATCATTGACATTAGCCAAGTTTTTGAAAGCTCCGTGGTTCTCGACTCTGCTAAGACTGTTGGAGTTGTTAGTTGCGCGTTTAATACAAGTCGCGCATCGAATATTCTTCGAAATATTTAAAGAGCTGTTGTCCAACGATACGAAAGTTAAAAAGTCGTATCGCGTTAATGCGCAGCCACGTATTCATGCTCTTGCACGTACAGCATTATTCGATGATAACAATAATGATATGTCGGCTATATCATTACTCGCGTAATTTAACGGCCGGATACCATCGCGAATAACTCGATGTTTCAGCTTCGTCAATTAAGAGCGTCCATCGAATAAACAAAACAAAAAATAATAAAAGAAAAATAATAATAAAAAAAAAAAAAAAAAAAAAAAAAAACACGCTCGCGTCATTATGCGTTACATGATTTTTACGTTGCACGACCACTAGGAATATATCGTGCAATTTTCGTGAAAAATAAGCCCAACCACCATTGGAGCCCAAACCCGAGCTTAGTGGAGCTGGTGCTCTTTTCTTTTTTTCTTTCCTTTTCCCTTTCCCTTTCCCTTTCCCTTTCCCTTATCTTCTTCTCATTATTTTTCTTTTTCTTTCATTTTCTTCCTCTTCATCTCCCTTGTCATCCAACGCGGAGAGGACAACGCGACGTACGTCACTCAGTCAGCGACTATAATAACTGCGCTCGGTTGGGAGCCACTGCGACATAAGGTTAGGGCAATCGTCACGTAAAGGAGACGCGCGTTCTCTCCCCCCTCCCTCGCTGCTCCTCCCGCCGACCCACCAACTCCTCCCTTTCTTTTACGAAGCGATTAAATCTCGTCGTTTCGTCGAGGAGGCAATCCTCGCGCACCATGTCAACAGGCCCAGGAGTAATCATAAGTCGCCCCTATGCCGCCCGTAACCCATGTAAGATGTAAGCCCGCCTCTTCTCCTGATATTGACACCCGACGGTGCGCACTCGTGCCCAAAGAGGTTTAAGACGGGCCGGGCCAGGGCATTAGAAATCGCGCCCTCAAATATTGACTGGCAGAGAGTTATGCGTCTGACGGATGCCTGCGCCGGTACGCCCGCGTGTCTTTATTTATTAATAGAAACGGGCTGTGGCAACGGGAGCGCAGAGTCGCCTTCGCCACGGCGCAAAGCTCGTCTGGGCATAAGTCGCGCATGCAGGAGCTCCGAGACGAGTACTTATTCATTGCGTTCGCCGATTAGCCGATTCGCATCTCCGACGGGGCTTTTGCGCTCGTCCTGTCCACCTCTCACCTACCGCTCTCGTACGCGAACGCACACGCACACGCACTCTTTCTCTCTCTCTCTCTCTCTCTCTCTCTCTCTCTCTCTCTCTCTCTCTCTGTCACCTTCCAGACTCGGCACCCTCGGCTTCGTATATTCGGACGTCGGCCTACCGCCTTTATTATTTACTCTTCTGCTTTGCCGATGGCACGCGCTCGATTCATACGCAACAGATATAGTTTATCGGTTTAATTCGTTGATCGGAGATCGTTGCGTCATCATACACCACCCATCGGCGTCGTTCCCGTCTTTGGCTTCTTTATCACCTGCTTTCGCGACACCAGGACACGATCGTGCACTGGATGAGTAGCTCGATCGCTCGGTCCAACGATTTACGGCTTATCTCGTAGCGAGTGAGATGCTTGCCGTTTGCGTTTGCGTTTGCGTTTGCGTTTGCGTTTGCGTTTGCGTTTGCGTTTGCGTTTGCGTTTGCGTTTGCGTTTGCGTTTGCGTTTGCGTTTGCGTTTGCGTTTGCGTTTGCGTTTGCGTTTGCGTTTGCGTTTGCGTTTGCGTTTGCGTTTGCGTTTGCGTTTGCGTGGGCACTGTCTGTGCCTGGGGCGCCCAGTAGGCCTGGCTGATAGCGGGGTAGTACTTTGGCGAGCTGAAGTGGTAGGAGCCGACGTACTTTCGGCTCTTCATGGCCATGGTCCTGGGCTCGCCGGTGGCGGCACCTCCCAGCCAATACTATTAATTAAGCACACGAGTGTCGCGCGGTCTGTTATCGCGAGCGGGCGGGGCTTACGTAAGGCGAGGGCCGCGTCGTGCCATCGGAATTGCCGGCTTGAGCTCCTCAGCCCTCTCCCCGTGCACCCGGGGAGCACGTGCGGGCCTACGGAGCCGCGCAAACTTACAAAGTCGCGCGCCGACTCGCGACTGAGGCTCGACGACTCACGCGGAGTGAACCGAGGCTGGACGTTGCTCGTCGTCGCCTGCCCGACGCTCAACAAGTGAGCGCACCGGCGCGCCGCCGACGTCCTCGCCAGCTTCGACGCCTCCGCCGCTCTCCACTTCCTCACGCGTTCGCCGCGCATTCCCTCGCACCACCGTCACACTCCCCTCTCGCTCTCTCACTCTCTCACTCTGCCCCCCTCTGCTCCACACCCAATCACTCGCTCGTGCCCCCCCCCCCGCCCGCCCTCCTTGGCCATTGCCGCGGCGCACTGTCAAGAGAGGAAATGAACGAGCGAGCGAGCGAGCGAGCGAGCGAACGAGCCATACTGCCTTTCAATTTATCCCAGCTGATTTGGGAGGGAGGGGAGCGGCAGCGCGCATCTACGACACACTCCTTCTCTTCCTAGAACCACGGCCTATTACAATAAAGACACAAATTACATGCGACTATTTTTCCTGGCGGTGATCGCGAGCGAGATTCCCACTCGGCGTCGTCAACTTCTTCCTCGTCCCTAATGCTAAGATTGACTTTTCCAATTTCACCGACAATTTACAGCGCTTACACAGACGTGTTCGTTTCACTTCTTCGCTCCCTGCACAATTTTTTCACTTTTATTTGTTTATAACTCGATTAGGCGGTCGCCGTAAATTTGGAAGAACCTAGAGGATAAGTTGATAAAGCGTGATGGTTCCGAGTCGAAAACTATATCGGCTTCAATGGGTTATTTATTACTTCATCGAGCGCATACGATCAATAATTTTCCATTGACGTCAATAAATAAACCTACTGTCTCCGAATTAACCCACATGCCTTTAAGTGTGTCAACCAAGACTTGTGCACTTAATTATACGAAATAACTACGAGCTTATAAAAATATTGGGCTGAAAATCAGGTTATAACGAACACTTTCTTTTGGAAAAACAGTTACTGTTCAAGTAGAGGCTATGAGGTGTTTAATTAATTTCTAAGCCACTACACTGTCCCGATAAAGTTGCCAAACGCAATCGAGCGAGCTTGCATTTATATTAATTAACGATCTTACATTGATAATTCCCAAGCTCTCGCTAATGCGCATTTTATTACGAGATTCATTCGTCGCCACTGACACAAAATTGCATACGTAAGTATACAAGAATCCGACGCATCTCCGGTATCCAGTTTTCCCTGGATCGTTATTCAAGGAATGAACTTTTTATTTATAAAACCTACCCTAGTCGTAAAAATTTCGTTTAACGAATGTCTCTGCATAAGTGGCAGTGGAGTAAGTAAGAGCCATAGTTGCACTCGACCGCTCCGCCTCCTCCTGACACTTTCTCTCTCTCTCTCTCTCTCTCTCTCTCTCTCTCTCTCTCTCTCTCTATTCACATAGCGTAACAATACATTATTCATAAAATTGGCCGAGTAAACGATGGTCGAGGTAAATAAAGATTTCATTAATTTACGTGGGAGTTGCCGCTATTGTTGTTGGCCTTATGACACTGATTTGATTCTCTATGATGTTATTTGACACGATAGCGCGTCCATGCTGCAACGACGACAACTATAAATATTTATATTAATGCGCATTGCCGATAGAGTTATCGATGCCATCTCCCTTTCTGTCACTTTTCACGCATTGTATTTCGATATAATCGAGCATTATCGCGGCCCTTTCTCGAACGAAGCGTATCATTATAGCTAATTAGCCATCTCATGCCCAATTCTATATAAATATTTATGAAGCTGGAGATAGATGAATTTCATAGCCAGAGAGATTTGTACGTGCAATTAGAGTCGGTCCTTTGTCCTCGTGCGCAACGTTTGTATAACCACACTTCCTCGCCGCTTATCTCATTCTCCCCGAGCTTTGTCGACGTTCCACGTGATGCCTTGAGGTAGTCACCTCAGCTTGCATGTACATCTATCTGCTTATTCGTTCATCTTTGTTCAATGTATGATTTCCAACATTTTTTAGGCTCCGAATAACGAACGGGTCGAGATAAAATAACGTTTATATCTCCATAAATCATTAACGTTGGATTTTATCAAGAGGAATTTATATTTGAAAATTGAATCCCATTGAATAATTCGGCCATTAATGTTTCATTTATGTATTGAATTTTATTTATGATTATTACATTAGAATTAATCGAGAATTGAATCAGAAATTTAAGTTTCATGCGTTATATACGATATCAAGTCTTACATAAATTAAGTAATTTTTGTTTTGATAATAAAGACGAAATTTTAATATACAATACCATATTATTATAAACTTATTAAGTATTTACATAGAAACAATGTTCTCGGATGATTTATTTTTCAATTATAGTCTTATTAAAAACATTTCCTATTTATGATTAATAGGATTGCCACGACTTTACTGTATTATTTTTATACAAATTTGACGTAACGAATGGAATGTATATCGCATTTGAAATAAAATATTATACATTTCACTTGCAAAGTCATTATCGATAATTGCCGATAGCTGCGAATCTCTAATTATATTACGAAGATATAAAAATAACAATGTACAAACATAATAAACAGATGAATTGTGAAAAATTTAAGTTAATGTAGATTGAAAAATAAATCTTAATTTAACAATTCGTTTAGATATAAAAAATAAACACAAACTTTTTTCTATTATCAAAGTTACATTAAATACGAAATGAAAAAGATTGTATAATAATTTTGTAGTTTAGTATACAAAAAAAAAAAAAAAAAAAAAAAAAAAAAAAAAAAAACGAAAACAACAACAACAACAATAATAATAATAATATTGTCAGAAACATTGAAGAAGTTTGAAATAAAATATAAAGCAATGCATTAATATATTTTGTGAAAAAGTTTTCTCTTAGAATTTCGTATTTTCACAAAACTTTATCTACAAAATTCCATTAAATATAAACCGGCTACGATCTACAAGTATATTTTATTAGTAATAAGTCATTCTATTAGTATATTAATTGTCTATTGATTCTTTCAAAATTGCTCATCTTAATGCATGAATTTTAATATTTTTGATGTATCTAAGTTTAATGAAAACTGAGTAGATTAATATATGTTAAAATTTCTTGCTTTTCAATTGTTAGGCATTTTTTAAACTTATATATATACATTATAAGCATAGATTATAATTGAAATAAAGAGTACTGCTACTGTAATTATTTTATTTAAAGTATCAAGCCAAAGAATACAGAGAATCGATAGAAAAAATACAAAAGGTCTTGCAATTTCTTATAAAAAGTTTAAATGCTCATACGATTATGTATATTTTATTATTATTATTAGTTGTAATTTGTTTCCCATCGATTAAGTTCTCGTTCAATACTCTGAAAGAATATCTTTTTGCATTTTATTTTCATAATTACTTTGAGTAATATTTCTTGTTAGCTTTCTAATATTTTCCTTTCGAAATAACGATTGTTATTTGACATATTGTTTATAACATTTAAATACGAGTATAAATATGATATTTGCCAATAACGATTGTTTTACCGGTATATGTAGTAGTGGAATAATTGTATTATTGTTACGTAAGTTAGCATGTACTTCCATGATTAATGAATATTTGATTTTCATTTTGTTCAAGACCTGTTAAAAAATTTATCGATGTTCGAAGAATTTTTATAAACTGACAAGAATTTCTACAAGATTCCGTTTTATCTTGATATATATATATATATATATATATATATATATATATATATATATATGATATATGCTGATATTGATTATTTTAAGTAACAAATTACAAGAAACAAATGCCACAACCAAACAAATTCTTAAGATAATAAGTTCTTTAGATAAATTTAAGACAATTGAAAATGTTATTTTTATTCAGACAATGAACATATTAGAATTTGATATTCAGTCAGTAATCGTGTAATTTAAATATGTTTATATATTTTTGAACTTTAAATATAATGATGCTTCATGCAATATCTTAAATTTTACAAATTTCTTAAACGCCGCTTAATTCAAACTTCTTTGATAAATGTAAAAGTGCGAAGCATTTCTAATGGCGATGAAATAATTTTACAAGTATTCATCACTGACAATATACGAAAATAATTTACATGCAACATATTATAAAAAAAAAAAAAACTTGTAAGACATCTTGTAGAAGTGCAGATAGAATGGGGAAATTTTAATTGATGCAACATTCTCGAGTTGGCTCGATCAGATAGCAGAAGGCAGACTACACTGTAGCATCGACACCGACACCGATCCTAGAAAGTGCAAAGAATTACGAAATCACACGTAATTAGCATTTAACGGTGGAGTGCCGTGAGGTGGGCTGGGTGGGTGGGTAGGGAGGCGAGTAATGGCAAGGGGTCAACTGATAAAAGAATTAAGACATTTGTACAGGGGGAGCTCGACGAGTTAATCGCTTAATATCGTGTAGTGCGGCTCCATGGGCCAAGAAACAAATGGAGAAGAGAAAAGAGGGACAGTGAGAATTGTCGGGCAAAAGAAATGACATAGAATAGTGCTGGTTGCCTGGGATATGGGAGGTAGGCTTAGTGATGAGAAGGCGGGGGAGTATGAGGTCGATGGGTGGGGTGGGTAGGTTGGTGGGTGGGGGTGGGGGGGGGGGTGGGGGTGGAGGTGGGGGGATAGTAGTAGAAGAGAGAGCCGTTCAAAAGTGGATTGCGAGCGTTGAGCGACGTGTGTGCTCGTCGCGCGCATCGGAAGCGACTACTTCGGCCGAAGGAGCGACGGGGTCATCGGTGGCATCGGCGTTTCACGGATATTTGTGGCTTGCATTATTTATACGCGCCCATACGTTATTTATACCGTTGGGCGAACTGTTATCGCAAGCGGTCAGTCTTCCTGCTTCAGATTCTTCACCGCGCACAATACTATTCTTCGTTTCGTTTAGAGGGTTGCCCAATAACAATATCTCCCCCCCCCCCCCCCCCCCCCCCCCCCACCCAACCCCGCCCCCCTCGCCCCAGCAACCAAACTCATCTTCAACCATCTCACTCGTTGTGTTTCAGCTTGTTCCATTTCTTCTTTTTTACATTCGACGCAACATATATTGCGGTTATATCACGCACGTTACGATCGTTTTTCTTCTTCCTATCGACTCTTCGTCGCTAGCGATGGCGTATTTAGTTCGAACCCGTATTTAGTTCGAATGTTTTTATCAATTGTTATCGATTAGTTAGTTATCATTGCGCCCGTGATATTTCATAAAAATGGCCGCGACACGCGTTCACACTCGGCATCCAAAACTTTGATAATAACGTCCTTTTTTTTCAAATGAGAGTGGGATTTGTCGGAAGCATTTCACGTTTCTTACCAAGAAAGTATCTTTTACAGATCTTTTGTGAGCGCGCGCACGCCTTTACATGCATGTATAATTTACATGTTCGTTGCGCAGGAAAAAGCGTAGAATATACTAGAAGTATTTGGAGTTCAAAAAAAAAAAAGTAGAAAGAGTTTGAAAAGTTTCAAGATTTTTCAAGTATTTCACACTGACTGCCGGACTCTATTGTAAACAAAGGATACCGAAGGCACGATGAAGATAAACGTAAAGTTATCCACACGTTGACAAAGCTTAAATAATCATCAAGAAAAATCGGTGTGAAATCAAGCCCACACCCCCACCCCCGCCCTCCCCCCATCGCCGCCACCCCTACCTTCAATACTATGACGACCATTATTCCCATAGCTGCCAGCTTTCCGCATTCTCTAGCGTTTTAGCCGAATAAATAACAATGAGAGAAGCGAGACGGTCAAGCAGGTATGACTTATGTCGCGGGCGACATTGTCGTTGAGGAAGAAAAGGCGCGAAAGGTCGTTCGAGGAGTGTCGCGCCGCCGACATCCGAGACGCGCCTCGAGGAGAATTTGACGGAATGCGGGCGACTCGGGGGACGAGGGCGTCTTATTGCACCCGGGATGATTCCAGCGTCCGGTAACGCCCCGGTAGCGCAAGATAAGCCGGGCTCTCGCTTTCTAGAGGCGGCCGAGCGAGAGCTGAAATATTTGGCCAGCCGCCAAAGACGTCGACGTAGATGAGAGTCCATCCTTCCATCTTATTTGCCAAGTCGACGTTGCGAGTGCTACGCAACAGCTTTGCTCGTGCATTATAATGGCGTCAAAGGCACAATGCACGCGCCTCTGCACAACGCGCGCGTTTCTTCTCTCTTTCTTCTGCGAGAGACGCATTTCTTCCCTTCTCTTCCCCTTCCACGCGAAGTACGAATCTCTCTTTAAGCGCAAGTTCTTCTATATACGTTTGCCGTCCATTTTTACCATCCATTTGCCATCCCAATCGTGAATCTGTCTCCTCCTCCTCCCCTCTGCCCCAGCCACTCCCCCGGCCCCAGCCCCTGTCCCTGCCACGATAACATTGTCGAGACATACTTTCGGAAGATGGGAATTTGAAAATGCTATTTACGCTTCTTCTCCGATTGTAGCAATCGATGCCTCGCTGTCGGCGGCAACCTCCTTCGGCTTTTGCATACAAATTTTCCGATCATTATACGCAGCGATAATTTAATCGATTGGGAAATTTAAAGCGACGTTGGTAAAATTTGAACAATAATTTAGTGGTTATATTGTTGTTACATATAATTTTTATAATTTTGCTATAATCATTCCACGTATTTCTGTTTTCATTTCACTTTTCATCAAATTGAAAACTAAACGTTAAACGTTAAATTATTTTTACTTGTTTGTTCGCTCGAGGAAAATAATTTAAAGCCTTTTAGGTTACATAAATGCTTACATCGTTAACATTTCCCATTATATTTACTATTATATTATTAGTTTACGGCATATCAAACTATTTTACCAATCATTCTGAACTGAAAGATAATTTTAAACACACGAGTAAATTAAAAATCCTTCAACGTTTAAATTCTTTATTTCATATTCATACATTGCGAATTAGTGAATATTTTGTAAATTCGCAATTTTAAAGCAATTTTACGCTCTTACACTTATCATTATGTTGCTATTATATATACACTTAATTATTATTTATAAAAAATAAAGTATGTAAATTTATGTATTATTAAAATTGCGAATTTGCATAGATGATGACTTTTTCTTAAAATGACAATACAATTGCTACCATATGCGCAACATTTTTTTATTTCTTACATTAGTCGACGGCTTATTGGATTTTAATTAATTTTCTATAAATCACTAAAGAATTGATTTTCACTCCATCAACTAATCTTCTTCTCACCAAAAAGTGATATAATTAATATAAATAACTAAACGATAGTTAATGTGAATTTTTCATAATTTTAAATTTTATTTATGAAATTTTTATTACATTAATATTATATATGACCCGCTAATTTTTGAAACGATAGATCAACCACTATTATATTAAAAATAATAAAGAAAATTTGTTATCAAATAAAATCCATTAGCTGGTGTATTTTTTTTTTTTTTAAACGTCTATTTTTCGTACTTATATCCTTGATAATGTTAAAAACTGTATTAATAGTGAAAAATGTTTACAACGCAATTGAAAATCAATTAAAACACATTCAATAAATTTATTTATATGTATAAAAAAAAAAAATAAAAAAAAAAACAAAAAAAAAAAAACAATTAAATAAGTTATTGTTTTGTATACAAAATGTAAAATTCTTTGAGCAAAAAATTTTTAAATATTTTTGTTTCAATCGAATGACTGCAATTTCGGTATCGAATAAGCACTTTAATACAAAATTACCCTCATCTAATGAGGAAGTTCTTATTTCGCAGTTACAGTTTAATACCACACCATAACGAAGATAATAAATGCACAATTTAACGATAATCGTTTAAAATCGTACTTTTGACACTACTATGCTCAATCATGATGAGTTTCGCTCTGAAAAGAAATTGACGAGAAAATGATAGTAATATTGATGAGTGAACGCACGTTACATCGCCCTAGTTGAAAATCGATTTAATCCAAAGAGGCAAAGTTTCACGATTTAGCGACACAAGTTGAGATGTCGTCATCACCCATCCTCAACCTCCGAAGGTCCTTCACATCGAAATGCACATGTCTGTCTGCGTGGCTTCGAGTCTCGGTAACTATTCGATGCACGTTGCTATGCTCTCATCAATAGCCAATGGCTAATCATCCAAAGCGATTATTCGCACGGCCGAACTAACTGGAGAGCGAAAGCATTGAGAACCTTTAAGGTGTCGAATATTCCTCCCTATTCAAAGTCCTTTACACGGAATTATTATATATTGAGTTGTTAACATAGAATGCCCTTCGCGCGATAAATATATGTCTGTAGCTATTCCTCCAAATTGCTGGTATGGGGAAGGGTTATATCATTTTCACATTTCCAATTGCTATACTCAAAGTGAATATCTCAATGGCTTTGCAAGGGATAGGCTTTTTGTTGTTTTGTCGAGCTTTGTATACACACATGCATGTGAGAATATTTATGAATATTTATGAAAGTATATTGTTGCTGTTTTTATTGTAATTATCAAGTGCTGTTCACCTATGCGTATAATCAAATCATTTTCTCTATCGAACGACCGCTAAAGCGATTAATTCTAAAAGTGCAAAGGCGTATGCAGTTTTACAATAGGTAAGCTAATTTCTTGTCTAATACATAATAATTGTCATGATATCAATTAATTTTATCAGTTTTAAAATGTTTTCAGTTTCAAGAAAATTGACGTGTCGTGCCCACATATTTGCAATGTGAATTATTCCAAATTATCATTCATTTCTTACAAACAATACAATAAATGACTAAACAGTTAAAAATCTACAGATAAAATAATTGCTTTAAATGCATTTGACATTTAAAATACTTTTTACACGACTAGTATATGGTTTGTATTTTATTTATTGGCCATTCGTATCATATTAATTAATAAAAAAAATTGAACAATATTTTATGACAAGTAGTGTCATCTCCCCATTTCAAGTATCATCCAACAAAGGAATTATATCAAGTCTTATTTTCAAAATCGAGAGTGACGTAAGTGTATAAATTAATTAAATTATTCGAAGCTTTTAAGTTTCTATGCAAACTCCTTTGTCAGTAGCTGAAGATCCTTTTAAAAATTGTATCCGTATTTTATTTTAATATAATTTAAACGAAAAATTATAACAATGAACCGTAATATATCATAAATAATTGGTCGTTAAAAATTGATAACTAATATTTAAAAAAAAAAAAAAAAAAAAAATGAGCAGCGTTTATTTTATAATACATCCATATTTGCACTTCACCGATTATTTAATAAATAAAAAAGAAATATTTATAATATACTAGTATATTATTGCATTCAAAATAAATGTCACTTGTATTATTTGCATGTTAAAAAAGAAATTTTCAGTAATGTAGGTGATCCATCACTTAACATGGATTTTTTAGACTTTTTTCCTTTTCTCATCCCAAGTAAATATTGCACTTTTATACTTAAATAAATATCTGATATGCAGATCATCGCTCAATTTACACGTGAAAAAAAGTTGCATTTATTTCTATTTGTTTTCAAAAATAAAGTTTTCAAATATAATACTTTAACAATAACTGTAGTAGTAGCGGTACTACTACTACTACTACTACTACTACTACTACCACTACCACTACCACTACCACTACCACTACCACTACCACTACGACCACTACCACTACCACTACCATCACTAATACAACGAATAATAATAATAATAATAATAATAATAATAATAATAATAATAATAAGGTACACTTGAAACAATAACAGCACGAAAATTAACAATTTTTCTATAATATATTTGACACGACAATTTAATAGTAAATTTTTACATTTCTACGAAATTATTTATGATAATGATTTTTATATTAGTAATTAATACAATTCGGAACTCCAAAAAAATACATGAAACTATTTAATTTATCGTCAACGCATAGTGGCATATATTTTTTGTTTTTTTTTTTGTTTTTTAAATTTTCTACTTATTTCCAATATTTTATCGTACTTTAAATAAACAGAAATAGAGATGAATTGTGATTTAGACGATGTTTAAGAGACTTCAAACATTACTAAAGATTAATATTACTAATTTTATATAATTGTATACATTAATGTTGAATCTGTTTATCGAATCTATCAAATAATTGATCATCAACTTGTAATAAAAAAAAAAAAATTATGAATAAAAAAAAATAAAAAAAAAAATGTAGTCTACGAATAAATTAAGATACTTCAGTGTCTGTGAGTATAAGAAACATAATAAATGTGACTCGATTCGCGGGGGCTTTTAAGGTTCCCCCGCCAACAACACCCTTCGCGTAATGTTCTCGAACATTTATGTCCACCATGAATTTATGAGGCGACGATATTCCCCGATCAGGATGAACAGCGGCAGGAGCATCGTGAATAATGCGTGGATCAAGGTTGACGCGAGGAGACGAAAAGGAACATGGCGGTTTTTCGCCTTGCACATAACGGCCTTCACGAGGAATGGATTATTTAGAAAGGACGCGTTAAAAATACAGTATTTCTCCTGCGATATTTTTATGTTCGCGTGCGCAAGCGTCATTAAGAGAGCAATGATATTTATTTCCTATGCATCAAGGTATTGGCGAAGGAAACATAATTGTGTTTATAGTTTTTAGGAGTTGAACAAGTGAATTTTGATCGTAATATAAAAATGAAATATATTTTGGATCGAGTTCATTATTCCTTATTCCTTCTTTATGAATATAAATTTGATAAATTTTTTATATCAATCAAAAATACAGCCAGTTTTGTTAGCCAAGTAATTAAATTATTCTTAAGATTTTCATTAGATAATCGATGATGATGAGCACACGCGCATACAAGACCGGATTGTTGTTAGCAATTGATATTGTTGTTAAATATTATTGACTTGGAATTAGAGAAATACTGTCGAGTGACGAAGTTCCAGGATGACGATTCCAGGATATCTTTTTGGTTTGACCATGCAAATACAAGATATAATAGAAGTAAGAATGTATTTGCTAGTTGTTAACTGAAATTGTTTTAAATATTGAAATTCTATTATTCTTCAGTCGTATTTTAATTATAAAATAATTAAGATTGATCGATTAATAAGATATATTAATAATTGAATTAATAATTATTATCTTTGTTGCCCATAAGCCCAGGATATTTTATTAAGAAATATTTTTAAGCCATAATTTTTAACAACAGTCCCGTGTTTAAAATTCTAATTGAATGGCGAGGAAGTTAATACAATTTTAATAGCACAGAAAGACTTTTGTTGGTCGATAATTTTGGCGGCATACGGGTATTTTATATGTACGTCACTTTTTGCAAAGAGCAGAAATTTCATCATCGGTCAGATATGAAAAATGCGGCACAACCCTTTCGATTGAGTCAATTAGTTTCTAATAAACATACTTTGAAGTGGCATACCAACTGAACTTTTGACTTGAATGAGTTTCCTCTGAAGGTGCGTAGCAACGGAGGAATACGAGGAGGGTCGGCCTTACCCACAAAGTGAGGAGCGTATTGATTTTCAATTTAGTTTCAATTGCAGACTGAGTAGTTTGTAATATTACATACATCAGAAATACTTCACGCAAATCTAAAGTATGGCACTCGTGGCTGAATATTTTTACTACTCACTATGATATATGCGATGAATCATTATTTTTTGTTGTATTAAAACTATTGAAAATAGTAAGGTTTTACCTAATAGCCGATTCTCTCTGTGTTAAGAGTACGTAAGTTTTTTTTTCATGCATTCATATAAATTTCATATCGAATTCCGATCTCTTTTTTAAATGTACCTTTTCGAATTATTTATATCAATAATATTGCATATTTGGTTATTGGATATGATTGATTAAACGTGTGATAAAAAGTTACAGCGAGTATATTAAATATAAATATATTAAAATATATTAAAAATTTGTTTTTATGAAATGTAATATTATCGAATTAATATTATGACCTTCGAGAATGCTTTTGTATTAAATATTTTTAAATCATATTTGGATGCAGTTGGGAAAAGTTTTCTAACGTATCGATGCAGTAAATTGCAATGAGTAGAGTAATTAAAATATCATCTTATGCTGTAATTTTTAATTTTTCATTATATAAAAATAACACCAAGTTCTGTTACGAAAAATATTATAATATTCATTCGTGTATGGATTTCTTAATTTTGTTAGTAATATACGAATATGTGAAAAAAAATATATATATATATATATGCAGCGAAGTGATGAATGTTTATTGCAAAAAATACACTTGGACTATTTTGTTGATTTTTGTAAATTTATTTGTCAATTACTCTTTTCTATTAATTCTTTCATTAAAATATCAAGTTTAAATTATCGAATATCCGATTGTATAGTGTTAATAATTATAAAAATAATGACTCAGCCCGATTCACTGTACTGAAAAATCATTACACATTGGATTATAATGAATATAAAAGATCTCTTAATTTAATAAATATTTCAAGAATTTTGAGGAATAATAGGGAGAAGACGATTTTTTTTACCCGAGTAAATTAGGCTATTTTAGTTCATTAAGATTAATGGATACAAATAATTATATTGTATTTATTTATATAAGTGGCCACGATAGACACGATTACATTGCCCAACGTCGATTTTTCAATTACAATATTATAAAAACTATTGTTAAAAATAACTGAAAAGTATATACTATTTTAAATAATATTATGTATTATATAATACATAGGCTATAAATAGATGGCATTTCTTATGAATAAATGGAACTAATGTCATGTAATATTCAAATAAGCTTGAAAACAAAGAGGAAAATTTACTTACGACTTCGATTTTCACTGTCGGCAGGTTTCATTTGGATTGGATGAAGTTTCTGAAATAAAACAAAAAAAAAGGATTCATTTTCGCTTTATCTCATTCTCCTATAGTATATTAAGCTCAGATATAAGCAGAGAATTATCATCCCAAGGATATATGATTCACGTGGCCTTACGTGTCCCATCCTTTTTAAAGTGTAAAACAGATAAGGCCCACCGATCATTATACCTTGGTCCTGTCGTGGCACATTATATCATATCACTCATACTCATCTATACACCACATATACGTAGCTAACGCAAGTAGAACTGGGTTACCTAGAATCGCGTCTATTTCCAGGGTCTCACGCGTCATATTAACGCTAACACCCTCGCATACATTCGACTTCTCGATGGATATTATCTACGTATGTAAGATTCGTATCACGTTTGCTAATTATCGCGACAGCCGATCGATATATCCAGGGGCCATTATCACATGGATCTGGGGGACGACGAGTACAGGTCGGACGAGTCACCTTATCGTTGGATGATTCATACGGGACATCGATTCGTTAAAGTCTATCCCGATTACACTCGGACAATTGCGATTTTAGGCGACAACTCGGCTAATCATCGCTAGATGCATATATAAATATTTTTTTCGCGTTGTCTCCATTTTGCCAAAAATGCTGCGTTAAAAATGTTATTAACTCCATCGTTGTTAGCCACCAAGAGCACTCGACTATATACGTACGTGTAATGCTTAAAGTCTTAGTGCCGCGTAGAACTACATTAAAATTCAATGGAAAATTCAGTGAAATAAATAATTTTATTTTCTTACTTTCTTTTATCGAAGCAATTTCATATATCGAGTATTAAAACATTGAAATAAATGTAAATAGATATTTTTTACATAAGTCTATTATTAAGATTAAAATCATTGTATAAATGGCCTTTCGGCTCTTACTTAAGTAGCATCAAAAAGCTATTATTTAATGGAATTTAAAAAAAATATGATAGCACTATTTAACTAGTTAGTTCGCTGAAAATATGGTTCGATGAAAAGTATAATGGATTAGCGCAATTGCTTGGTTAATAAATTTTTAATCATATTGATAATTGGTTTTATAAAATGTCTATAAATATTCTATCGAATTATACTGTTTTCAAAAGTATTTACGCACAGATGCACGATTTTTTCACCCTGATGAATCGATACACATACATTGGCATTTGGTGTGAGAATAGGGAGGTGTTGGAGAAGAGAAGGGTTTTCGCGTAAAAAAGTACTTTATATGAAAATCAATACGATGTCGGTCCCCTGAATCAACGTGCGCGATTCATCGCGACGATGGCTCTCCTGTAGTATCGCTGTAATATAGATTCATTTCACGTATAGAGTGCTACAGTACGTCGGCGGAATGAAGAAAAAGGAAGAAGAGAAAAGCCCTCGCTCTATGGATATATCGGGCAGAGTGCTGTAAAAATCTGCATGGATTTTTTCGACGCGTCCCAGCTCTGCAGGAAAGAGACAGAAAGACGAGGCCTACAACTCGGCAGCACGTACGTGCCAAATGACATGGAAGTGTGCAAAAGAAGAAGAAGAAGAAGAAGAAGAAGAGGAAGAAGAGGAAGAAGAAGAAGAAGAAGAAGATGATGATGATGATGATGATGATGATGATGATTGATGATGATGATGATGATGTGATGATGATGATGATGATGATGATGATGATGAAGAAGAAGTAGTAGCAGTAGTTGTAGTAGTAGTAGCAGTCGTCATAGTGGTAGAAAAAGGATAAAAAGCAACGTAGAAAGTGAGAACAAAGCCCCCAAATATGATATGTTGCAGTATATTGATAAATTTGAAAAATTCCCTTTTTTACCCGATATATTTCTTCTTTGATTTTCAGAATTTTCTCCTTTTTTTTGTTCTTTTTCTTTACTTTTCTATTTCTTTTTCTTTTTTCGTTTTTACAATGCAAAGCCCAATTTTCGAACATTAACGATATCGAGAAATTTTTCATAAACTTACTTTTAAACAAAATTAAATTGTAATATTATAATAGAACGAAACGGTCGGTAAGTGAACGTGTTGATTTTTTTTTTTAAGAGACCTGTCGTCAACCTATATGTCTTCGGACATTAAAAAAAAAGAGAAAAAAGTACAAAGTTATAAATGCAGTAGGAATATTAATAATTCAAAGCATTATTACATTACGACAAAGCTTATTATGAAGCTTCATTGATTAAGAAAGGATCGATGATTGTTGGATTTAATTATTAATGATGGTATTTGAAATTTACAAAGCATTATAATGTGATTTTAAATGTATTATTTATTTATAAAAAATATTCTGCAAAATTATTTAATGAACAACAAACAAAAAAACCATCTTTTTGTTTTGTTTAAGCAATTGATTTAATGTCAGTTTTATACACACAAGGATTTTCTGACGTCAGTTATGACGAATGACGGGAAAAGTCTTCTGATATTTGAAAAATGTCTTGTCAATTTGAAAATTTGTTTCGCATCGTTTAACTCGCATCCGTATTCTTTAAATGCCAGATTAATAGTTAATCCAAGGTAAAAATGTCGCTGATAAAGACCTTTTCTAAGATGTACTAAAGATAAACTAAAATGTATATCATATAAATTAGTTTTATATAGTTCTTAAGGCTCGATAAGCTTCCTACTCTTATAGAAAATGTAAATATAAATGGAAATGCAAATGCACGTGTTCATGCGACGATGTAAAATACAGAAAACCATTCGTTATAGAGATCGGCAGAGCAGCTCGCAAAGAAAATCCTAAGGCACATGCACAATCGGCATTCTTGATAAAGAAAATATATTCACTTCTTTCAGCAGCGAGTCACGAACGTTATCCGGTCCTCACCATTGTCTGTCTTTCTTGGAAGAAGGTGTCAGCTTCATCCTCTTCGCTGATGACTGAACGCTCTATTATTCTTTCTTCATAGCTCGGCTTTCATTCGCGATTTCTCTCATGTTCTCATTCCATCTCTCTCTCTCTCTCTCTCTCTCTCTCTCTCCGTCTCTCTGTCTTTTCTTCGCCAGTTTTCTTTTATTTTTACTTGTTCCTTAATTTTATTATACTTTTTCTTCCTCTTTTTTCTTTCAATATCTTAATAAAATCTCTTATTCAACAAATATTCTTTTGTAGCTTAGCATACACTAGTGTTATTTGTTCATTCTTATCTTTTTATGATTTTCGCCTCAAATATTTACCTTTGCTAAAGTTTTAAATCTTTAGTTTATTCAGTTACTCGCTATGTTTATTAAGATTATATTCATTTTTTTTTATGCATACAATTTTACCTCTGCTCATAATTGTTTTTTTTTTACGAATACTGTGATAATCTCCGGATTCGTAAGAACAAATACATTTTTTTTTTGTTAAACTATTTATCATCAAAGATACTCCAAAATTCGTGGCTAAATAATTGCTTACTATTATTATAGCCTAATATATTTTTTTTTTTTTTTTTTTTTTTTTATGTACTTTTTAGAATAACTTTACTATATATAACGGATTATTTGCAAAACGAAGTTTCTATTCTAGATATCTTATTTTCCTGAATTTATTTACAATAACTTTTATAGTCCATGAATATAACACGTATTATTATTACTTAATAGTCCTAATTCTTTCAAAAACATTTTTTCATCACATTGCTATTATTCGAAAATTATCAAATACCTAAAATTCGTAATATTAACAATACTTGTTTTGTTTTTTCTTTCAAATTCTATTTATGATTTTTAATTCAATTTTTTTACTCCAAGTCATGCGTTATATATCTATACTCCATCGATACTCTATTTCTCTTTAATTGTGCCATATTCGGCTCTTGTGCTTTTGTTGTTCGTACATGCTGGCGCGGTTTGGCCTGGACTTTCAATGCCCCATCTTTCCGTTGGTACACACATGAATAATACTCCCAGATTCCTCTGTATTCCAGTTGAATCTTTCTTGTATATTTGTCTTATCAATTACCTCAGCAATAGAGCAATTTTCTATTACTTGCGAGAATCGAAATTTCATCTCAGTTTCTTTATTTTCTCATTTCTATTTACGATTTCACATTTACCGCTTCAATGAAAATGCGTTTCTACCTTTTGGTTCTTCTTAATCAGTTTTTCATTTCTAAAATTAGGATATATCATTAATACCATTCCCTGCTTTTCATTAATGAGCTAATTTTCTTAACTTTCGCTTCTCTTTTGTTCATCATACATTTACTTTTCGGATTCTGTTTTCAGTTTCTCAACTGTTGCAAAGTTTATTGTGCAACGGGCAGCTATTGTTTGCCAACCTGACATTGCAATTTTCCAATAAATCTTACTATGGTGCGTAGTTTATAAACGACTAGATTACTAACCAAACGAAATTATAGACTTTGATGCTTTTAGTTTTTTGGTACTTTCAAAACGTTTCTATTCTGAGTGCTGTAACGTCCATCTTCCTTCGGGTAATCTTAACGATGTTTACAAATTTAGGTTTTGTACTCA
Source organism: Ceratosolen solmsi marchali (assembly GCF_000503995.2). Lineage (NCBI taxonomy): Eukaryota > Metazoa > Arthropoda > Insecta > Hymenoptera > Agaonidae > Ceratosolen > Ceratosolen solmsi. Next base: position 987,551 of record NW_011948430.1, read on the forward strand.
GACTCCATGACAACCTATTACCTTTTATCTCTAATCGTGATGATTTAAATTAGCTAAAAATTCGGCAAAAAAAATCTATACTAATTAATTAATTTATTGCGTTCTTCTTATAAATGTTACACTAATCTTTATGTTTGATTGAAGCAGACGAGTCGAAAATATATGAAAAAGAGTATATAGACATTTTCTTAAAGTATTTATTGTAGTATCGATTAGTGCGATGTGCACAGCGTATTTCTTATTGTTACAATGCTATTATTATTCTATTATCCCTTCATTAGTACATGATTACAAATACTTAAATACAATAGTAGCGTTCACGACTTCACGATTACAAATATTCAAACAGTCTAGCTTATTTAACATAATATAACAGTCTAGCCTATCCAAAAATTCATTTTTGGACAATGAGTGAAGGTAACTTAAAACGACTTTAATAAGAAAGTGTTTTAAAAAGGCTTCATAAAAAGTTTACGGTTGCGTTTTTCTTTTCTTGTCAGTAGAATACTAACTTTTAAGCATTATTGTGTAAGAAAATCTATTGACGGCTTGGTGCAACAAGTCACAGACGGCATCAGAATTCTTCTGTAACTTTCACATTACCAGAAAATATCGGCGACTTTTCCGATGGATAAGCTCGCTTTTGTTCCCCTTAATATTTATCTTCTCTTAACTGTTCTTCGTCATTATCTATGAGCCTTTCTATTTATTATAATTATATTAAATATAGAAAATTATTTCCATAAATATAATTTTATTCATTATTCGTTGTGTTGAGTCACAGGATATCTACACCGTTCACCTACAAAATGTCAAATAGAAATAAATTTTACGATGTTTCTCCTTCAGGTATGACTTTTTGTTCTACTTCTCACTTCTATTCTCATTCCATTTTGTTTACTTTTATTTTTTTTATTTAAATATCTTATTTATATATCTTTTATATAGAAATTAATGCCAATTCAATTTAATTATTGCTTAAATGTTTCTTGTCTGCATCATTGCAGAAGTTTACCTTGAATAGGACATTGAAGTTTGATATAATGGTTGTTTCCATACTTATGAATTACATTTTTTTTTTTTTTTTACTAACTATATCTATTTCTTTATTCTTACACTATTCCCTCTTTGTCAACCTATATCATTGTTTCAGCAGTTCTTTAGTTGGAAACATTGCCGATAGTCGGCTTTCGAATGTATTCTGTCCTCGCCTATAATATATCTTTGCCATCGCGACTCTATACTTTACTTCTATCGTCAATAGCATCATCTCTCCCCGTGTTTCTATTGTCATGAACTCTATTTAGTTTGGAGAATATATACAACTTCTCCCTCGTAGTGAATATCTATAAGGTATGTTATTTTCTTTTGTCACGATTCACTATATCGCTTTCAATAATTTAATACTTTTCATGAACCAACCGACTGGAATTCCTCATACGCTTATGATCAGTAGATGCAATGCCTGGTATAGTATATTATTATTATTATTATGAGGTTTTTTTTTTCGTTAAGTGTACATGCAAGCTCGAGCACAATGTGTATGTATGAACTTCTGTCATTATATAAATAGAGCAATGTAAATATTTAACTCCGATACAGGTATTGTAATGTCGAGTTGCATTCAGTTCCATAAAATCATATTGCTATATTATTGATTAATTACTTAACAAACATTGTTCCACACCAATATGCTGCTTCAATAAAGTATTTTATTGTAAATTTATTTTCAAAATTTGTATATTAATTAATTTGAAATTCATAAATACATATATATATAATTATATTACATGAGCTTATAAATGTTGATATTAGCATAATTGCTTGGTTCTATTATTGTATAAATAGAAAAAATAAAAAAAAAATAAAAAAAAAAAAAAAAATAGGTCGGTAAATCGATGGGATAAATAAATAGTCAGTTTTTCGTTTATCTTTGCGCGATTGACAACCGTAATTGTCTAATATGTTTCATAAACTAGATTGCCATGCCCTATATTGAATACTTTTCCATGTACATTTGGGCTCCTCATTAGGTTTCACAAACCTGTCTTTCACTTTGTATGTATTTTTCAAATAGGCGATTAGTTACACAATGTGCCACTTCAATATTTATAATCGATTTTCAATTTACAATGTTGATTAACCAATTACACGTAATTAATACTAACTTTCATTTTAATAAATCGTAATTTTTAAATTTTGTTTAAATAGTCCATTTGTTTTCGTCAATTATGATGATAATTGGAGCTATGGAAAATGTTTTTGACTTCATAATTATGATAATTATTAGAAACGATTTGTTTCTAAGGATTGCTACAATATATTAATGAGTATGTTTACTTAAACTAAATTGTCCTAAATAAATTTCTAATTCAAATAATTCGATAAGTTCTGGCGAAAATGTGCTGAGTAAAGTCAACTTAAAGAATTTTTAGAAAGATCGTCAATAATTTACTTTACAAAATCATTTTAATATTAATTTAATATTAATCTTCGGTAATATAGTTGAATATAATTAATAGTTAATAAAGAATTGAATTATAATAAAGTTTTTGTAATATAGTTTAAAAAATGAAATAATAGTTGAAAAAAATTTAAAACAATTCCACTGTTCATTTTTGACTTTATGAAAATATTTTATATAATTGAAATATAAAATATTCAAAACTCTATTGTATACAATTCATAAAGGTAAAAAGGTAGATAACAGAATTTAGTACATTTGTCATACAGAGAGATAATTATTTTAATAGTGAAGAAAATTTTCAATAAAAAAGTTAAAATAAACAGCTACTTTTGAAATAGAGTATAAAAGCGGAAAAGAGGGAGAAAAAAAGAGAATATCGTGAGAAAGAGAGGGATAGTGGGGACGGAGATAGAGATAGATAGATAGATAGATAGAGAGAGAGAGAGAGAGAGAGAGAGAGAGAGAGAGAGAGAGAGAGAGAGAGAGAGAGAGAGAGAGAGAGAGAGAGAGAGAGAGAGAGAGAGAGAGAGAGAGAGAGAGAGAGATATATATATATATATATATATATATATAGAGAGAGAGAGAGAGAGATAGAGAGAGAGAGAGAGTGAAAAAGTATGTAGAGTGGAGAGCGAATGAAAATTGGCATAGAAAACAAGTCATTTTCAGTGTAAAATGTGGAATATATTCCGCAGGTACAATGAGTTGTGAATCAGTGCGGAAGTCGTGTTCTGTTGGGAGCCGCGATTCATTTCCCGTTGAACCGCTGTAGCTTCCATCGTTAAAGAGAGAAAGAGCGCAACACATAGAGAAAAAGAGAAAGTGAGTGACAAAGCGAGGTTGCGGGATACTGAGGGCTCTGGAAGAGGAGGAGACATGACGCTATCACTGGTTGATCAAGTGAGTCACTGCACGTTTCTCAGGCAAATGGGATCAATTCGAAACAAGAACAAAAATTATGCGTTCGCATGACAATTTTGCAGGATAGCCGAGTGTACATTGACTTCCGAGGGTCATCCCTATATTGGCTCACGATGCGAACGCTTACAACTTTTTTAACTTGCGACGAAATATCCGACTCTAAGAGCATTGGCTCTTGTTCTCTCTCTTTAAATGGCTATAGTTTTCTTTCTCACGGAAATCCGATTCGCAAGCGATCTATTCTTCCATCGGTAAGCTCTAAACTATCAGGCATCAAATATCACTATGTATGTATAGTGGCAAACGAATGGTTGACTTATATTATCCGGGTTCTTGGCTTTTTGCCTCCCTTAAACTGGGAGCGCCCGTATGCAATATATATATATATATATATATATATATATATATATATATATATAGACTGTGTAGCTCGATTTGCAGACGTCTCTCTCTACGCGGAGCCATCTTGGAAAATTCACGCAATTCCACAAAGATCCCAAGGACGATCCTCTGCTCCTTTGCTTGCACTATTTTTTTTAGTGCAAAATGCTCGACTTCTCGTACGATTTTAATCACACAATTTTTTTGCTTAAATAACTTAAATAACTTATACTTTGTCGCAAAATTTATAAACATTTCATAAATAAATACATAAAATATGAAAGTAAATACTGCAAACAATAAGTGTATTACTATTTACAGTAATAATAAGGTAACAATTAAAGATGGAACAGAGGGAAAAGTTATTAATTATTAGCTACAATTAAATAAATTCTTGCTGAAGTTATTTTAAAGAATATTGTAGCTAATACAGTAGATTTCAAGTTACTAACCTTTCGTCTAATATTTATTCAATTCTCAATTGAATAAAATTTGTTAATTGTTTATTAATACTGTTCAAGGGAAATCAAGTATAGACATGATTATATTTAATAAAATTTTATTATGCAATTATTTCGATTAAAATATCAATATATAATATTTTAATTACAACAAATTTATAATTATAATATTTATATTTGACTCATTGTATTATTTTAAACTAAATTTAATCTGGTAAAAAATATAAATAATCTATGAGATATATTTTTTTTTCAAAATTTTAAGTCTTGTAAGTTTTCATTCCGAATTAATTTGAAGAGTTCTATATTCTGAAATAATTGTTAAATTATGTATATTTTAAATGATTATTATCATACGGTGGTTACAGCTTCTGTTTTGTAATTATTTATAAGAATTCAAAGATAAACGTAAATTACTGCAATATAAAAATGTAAGATAATGTATAGATACGAGCATGTACGGAATACAAATAATGTGGTATTAGGAAGATAAATGGTTGAATAGATATTGGAACAAAGGTAGAGAATATAAAAAGGAAGAGAGAGAGAGAGAGAGAGGGAGGTAGAAGTATGGAAAAAAGAATGCATGCAAAAAGGTAGCGAGTGTTATCTCCCGTCTAAGCTGTGAGTAAGAGTTAAAGATGTAGTTTTATATGCAAAAAAAAAAAAAATACTAGCAAGAAAAAAATTTTATGTAGTTATTGAGACATTCGATAAAAAAACTCAATATTATAAGGATTTCCGTAATTAAAGGAGTAACTGAATATCAATTAGATTTCAGTATAAAGTAAAAGAACGTTTAAAGAGAAAAATGATAGTAAAAAGTCATTTTCAAGTAAAAAAAGTAAATAAAACTTTGAGATGTAAAGTACCGTATATATGAGGATACTTTATATTTACGTTTTACAATTATGGCGTTACTTTTTATTCTTACAGTAAAAGATTCACGCAATTTTGTAATAGCTCATTTATAGCTTTTCTATACATACATACATGCATATACACACATACACGCGCACGGGCGACTATTCATTCTTTATTTAACCTTCCTTTTTCTGTCTGTCTATCTATCTGTCTGTCTGCTGTTTGTCTCTCTCTCTCTCTCTCTCTCTCTCTCTCACTCTATCTATCTCTGACGGCTAGTTATCGTCAATTCATCAAAATATACTCGGGAGACATATTTTATAGTCAGCCAAATATGAAAAATTATCTCCCAACTTTATTCTGCGTATGAATTTACTTAGGCGCTTGATCACTACATAAATAAAAGAGTTTCTTAATTTTCTACGTGAAAGGATTTTTTACCTCGTAGAGCTTTTAAGCAATAAATGGTGGGGGCAGATGTCAACTGTCACGACAATGGACGCGCTCTAAGCTGTGTATTAAGTGGTCTTGTCTATGGATACACACACGTGCATATATATATATATATATATATGTATATATATTTACGGAAATTGAAAGTTTTTCACTCCAACGCCGTGCAAAATTTGTCAAAAAGCAGTTGAACTACACTACTGGACTAACGGAAATCGCGCGCATACTGGATAGATTTCTTTATTTGCCCAGAGCGGAGTAAGTGCAAACGAGATGGAAAAACGTTTACCGCTTTTTATTATATATGCACGTGTGCATTGTATATTACAAGTTTCTTAAAGTTCGATCAAAGTATAAAGAGTGATAAATGATTTCCGAATCTCCACGTGCACATTCATCTCCATGTACCTTAACGTTGCTAGCCGGAATTTTCTATTCGCTCATGCCAGAAAGTAATAAAAATTATGTTGATTTGAGGATAAAGTTTGATTGTTCCGCTATTTCTCCATATTGTATACGATTTCTATACGTAGCTTTTGTCGCTTGCAATCGCCATGTTCGCGAAACGCATAGAAGCTTCTCGCTGATTTTCCGTTTTGACAATGATCGTTTATACTACTGTTAACATTATCGTAAATTTACGAAAGTCTACGAAATTTCGAAAGAGATAGAATAATGAAAGCGGATGTGAGTGTGTACGCGTGTGTGTGTGTGAGAGAAAGAGAGAGAGAGAGAGAGAGAGAGAGAGAGAAGACGGAGAGTTTGGCAAAATATGGCGTTGAATAGATTGGGAAAAGAGATATAAGTTGGCATCGGACTGTACTGATTTGTAGTCTCAATGTGAAATTGTGCTTCTACGTGCATTTATAAACGGTAATAGAATCGAAAATTTCTTTACTCGTGAAATCATATTTTACAAAGTCGCGTATTCTCGACGAGTTTCTAATTAACACGAATTTAGCCGCTCCAAATTTCACTAACCTCTAATTTCCAAATAGCTTTATTATATCTTAACTAACTTGTAATCACTGCTTTATGATGATTAATAGTCGACTGTCTCACTTGGACTGTTTACGAGTGTTCTTTTTTTTTTTTACTGCATAAATAAAATACTTTTAAGTTATACGTACGTATAAAGGATGTTCTGTTTAAACAAGACAAAAACTAAAAGGAAAATGTCAGTTAATTAACGCCAGAGTACAGATTCGTGTAAAACTTTGTATAAATTGACTAAAATGCGGAAATTAGCATAAGATTTATATAACACACGGAGTAGGTAGTTAATTAACGGCCCATACGTTTGGATGGAAGTTATTATTAAAATTGATCAAAAATATACGATCAATCAAGAAAAGCAGGGGGAAAATGTAAATGCACAACACATGCTATAATTCTGTCTGACTGTAAGAAAAATGTTTAATTTCGCGATCCAGTCAACGGCTGGTCAGACGGAACGTCAGCAGCAGCTGTACCGGCTATATATCGTTGCTACCTAGCAAAATGAGACTTTATGAATGAAGTATGTATATTACATGCAGTCCACCTTGAAATTCGGCTTTTCAAAGATGTTTACATAAATTTCCCATCTAATTGTGAGTCGTAGCCTGTAATTTGACGGAATTATTTATTTATGCACATTCTTCATATATGCTACTTATTGCTAATTAGTAGGAGTTTAATCACGTGTTTTTGCTGCTGTGCGAATCCATTAGAATTGGAGATTAATAAAGCGATAATCAAGAACAGAGCGTGCGTTGTTGGAGTGAAATGTTAATTACGCTGAGAAATTATTGGGTCGCCCGTTGGGAGGTAGGCGGCAAGTTGGCAAACATTTTTCGTTTTTATCTCATAATCGAGTGAGAGTTTGCCGATTGGAGTAAGGGCTAAAGTTATACTTCCAAGCTCGAGTCTTGGAGATGCAGTAGGTAGGTGTTGGCAGAGGAGGAGGAGGAGGAGGAGGAGGCGATGGAAGGGACGCGTGTCACGCGTAAAAATCGTTCGAACGAAGCCAATTGTTATCCGCAAATGCTTAAAGAGCGCATTGGTGGTTATGTTGGCCATGTGGTGGCGCAGCGTTGGCGTTTGGAAAAAGTGCAGTCGTCGTTAATACAAATTGCCGAAGGGTCGTTGTTGGAGCGCGAGCGAGCGAGCACTCGAGCGTTTGAGCCTCGTCGGTCGGCCATTATCTCCATCCGTTAATGACGTTCACTATTTTTTGCCTCGTGCAAAGAAGTGTTCGTTAACGGTGGAATAACGGTGAGGCGAGAAAGTAAAAAAATAATAAATAAATAAAAAAAAAAAAAAAAAAAGGAAGAAAATGGAAAAATACGGGAGAAAGATGAAAAGCCATTCATATTCGTTGGCTTGGAGTTCGGCATAGAGTAATTGTTTGTCGCGCAAAAGAAAAGCACAAAAATATCCGATCGCCGGGGAAGGAGTTCAAGCGTTATTTAAAACGCGAGATATGTGGGCCACGACGCTGTACGTCAACGTACGGATGGATACGTCTTATACCCACCATATCCATCTCTTTTCTCACTGTCGGCCGATCTCTTTCATCATCCTTTTCTATTTCTTTCTCGCTAGATTTTGGCTTAGAGCGGAGGCTATTGGTTCTCTGAATGATGTATTTTGAGTTCCACGATCGTAGAGTAGTTGGCCTTGCGACGAGCACGTAATGTATTTCCCTCCCTTATTTTTGAGCATCTCTATTCGTCATAAGAGGTGCACTTTTGCACCACGTGCTACGTGAAGTTTGTCATTTTATGAAAAATGACTGGGATCATTGTTATTGCCGTTCGGTTCGTTCGACTATTATTATCAAAGTGTTTTTCAAGCGTGCGAATTGATCAATAATTGATTCAATCAACGGCTGTAATAAATCTTAATGATACACTTTAACGATAAACGCTATTGTACGTAGGCTGTATATCGTTACTTATGTTTTGACATTTACTGTCGCAAACTCATAAATAAAAGGAGTTAAGCGATGAAGAGTTTACTTTCCGAGCTATATAAATTTCATTTAAATATAAAATATTATGTATAAGCCTAACATAAAGCCGATATTGTTTTACCCCAAATAAATTTCAATGATTCACTTTTGCTTTACTTCTACTATTTCGCTCTCACGCGTTCTCTCTCTCTCTCTCTCTCTCTCTCTCTCTCTCACTCTCTCTCTCACTCTCTCTCTCTCTCACTCGCTCGCTCAAGGTCATATTACGACATTTTTCACTCACAAGTAACTAGCACATATCAGAGATATTAAACTTCTAATTTTCTAATTAATTATTGTTAAACACCGGTGGAGAATTTTTCTAAAAGTAACCCCTACCAAAGTTCTTTGTTAAGCTTTTGTTATTATGGCGGAGATTAAGCGAAAGCACAAAGCCAACTAAAATCTAATGAATGGATTAGTGTTGAAACGATATGGACGAGAGATGAAGCGCATGCAGTTGTTAGCCACTTACTTACCCCAACACCGACATAATTCCAGTCTTTATAGTAAATGGACATAAAATATCTTATGCTTAAATTACTAATAGAATAAGGCTAAGAATAATTCTATATCGTTCCGACCAATCGTTACATTTCTTCATTATAATATAAACGAATACATATTACTAACATTATTTATCTCGAAAGCTTCTCCTTTTAATCTCGAGGTCGCATTATACTTTATATGTAATATTTGCAAAATTCTTAGGCCAATGTCTAGTTCAAAGTATAGCTGGGGACACTCGCATTAACAATTCCCACAGAATAACTGGAGCATCGATCGAATGAAGGAGTTCGGGCGCGTCATTGTAGAGACGAAACGAGGAATACGAGAAGAAGTTGATGAAAGAAACGCGTGGATTTGGCGAGCCCTAACATAATTCGAGTGTATACGGCTTGCAATACGTCAGTCGGCACAATTTTTGTCCGCACCGGCGATAACTTCCCAACATACTGCCCTGTTTACTAATTCCTTATGGACAGCCTCTCTCGACTTGGCATTTATTAAGTGATCTCGCACCTCCATTATCGAGCGGCAACATGCGCATACACAGTGGCTTCCTTTTAAAAAATGAATTTTCAAGAGGAGTCGATTTCTCGGCCGCGCGGCTCAATGAACGACGGACTCGTCGAGCGCTGGCGCGTCGTCTATATCGGGAGGCCATTGTACGTATATTTTAAGCATCGCTCATTGTGATGCACCGACGGCCCTCTCTCCTCGATCACTCCTCTTCTCTAGCTGCCCGCCCTTACTTATTTATTCATTAATATTTTACTTCTTTGAATATTTTACATTATCTGCGAGGCGCTGGATGCTCATGTTTTACGATATGCTTTTGGAGGGAAAGCTGAATGCCGTGTTTTATTGCGCCTTACCGGCTTGCATTGGACGTAATTTTAGGTTGAAATTAAGCGGCGGCCTTTCCTTTACTTTCTTCTTTCTTTTTTCGTTCTTTTTTTATACCATACAACACGCCAATCTTAATGCTAAAAGCAAATATGATTTTCTTGTAAGAGAAAAGAGCGTAGTAGTGGCTTTATCCTTGGGCTTTCGCCTACTCGCGCTAACTGGAATTTGTCTCTCCGCAAATATACCCACCCACACGCGTATGAGTGCGGGCGCATAAATTTATATATTCAAAAGGGATATTTCGCCTGGGTAAAGTTGCCGGTATGTGAATATAGATCCGTTCCTATTATTTACTTGAAATTCTTCCGCGAATCCTACGCCTCGTTCATTATTAACAGTGGCAATAAGTTATGCACGATTAATTTAAAATTCATTTATAAAATTATACTTTGTAATCGCAGAATCTAGACAATTATTATGTGTGTTAAAAGAGCAAAAATTAAAAATAAACAAAAGATACAAGGCGTTTTATTATTCGTGAAGCAGTAAATAAAGTTTCCTCAAATAATGCTCAGACATTATAAAGCATGAATTTTAACTTTCATTACAAGTCAAATAAGGTAACTATTCCGGCAATACACTATGTCTGTCCTGCTTCATCCATACGCTTATAATTTGACTTTGCTGAAAGTAGCGTAAAGTATATATCAATTTTACCAGTCAGTTAATGGTAATTGTTTGTAAATTTTCTGAAGTTTGTATTTATTCGCATTTTGCTTACGCAGAGCCCGTCCATCTCCCCCCTTCCCCCCTTCGCCATTCGTGGTCACTACCAATATTTCGAGCTCTCCAGTATATGGGGTTTGAAGGTATCGGTGCACCGCTCGTTTTTGCCTGGAGCGTCGTCACTGTGGAGAGGCAGTAATCTTTATTTCCTGTTCTCGATTATACTCTCATTCGTTTCCCTCTTATTTTCCTTTTTGTCCTTTGAATATAGAGGAGGTTCGCAATGTAGGGACAGAGGCTTGGCGCGCGAATAAAATTAACGAGGCACTTCCTCTACCTCTTACGGTTATTATGTTTGGGCGCTTCTGCTCTTCGCCCAGGAACAGCGGCAGCAATAGTGACAGCATTCATGGACCCTCGGGGTTCGCGAAGCGTCTTCAACCCTCTAGTCGATAGTATCGAGAGAAAAATGAGAAACACACAGAGAGAGAGAGAGAGAGAGAGAGAGAGAGAGAGAGAGAGAGAGAGAGAGAAGTAGTTGAAAGACTCTCTTTTTTTCGTCCTTTTTTCTTTGTTTAAAGCTGCTCTATCCCACCTTGACTACATGCACCACGACTTTCCTTCATTTTCTTTCTTCTTTATTTCGGGATTTTCACGATAATAAAGTTTACCCTGGGCTTAGCGAGGCCGGTCGTATTATGTCGATAATAATTATTCGCGTGATCTAACGAGATTCCAGGAGGATGACCAAAGTCCCTCGATAGCCTGTGTATCGAATGCGCGCCTATCGCTCGTATCTATGCAATATATGCAATTTCATGAATTTTTCAACCTATTATTACAGATATCATTGTCGTGGGCTTGAAATATTTGAATTTTAACAATAATATTTTCATAACACATCGACTTCATTTAGCATTTTTAAATCTTAAAATTAAACGCATAATTTTAAACTTACGGTTATTAATTTTCCAAACAGGAATGCTTAATTAACAAATTCAAGGCAATATTGATAGTTATTAACTTTAATTTTATGAAAAAATTCACAGTAGAATTATATTTCTAAAAGCATTTTACAATTAAAAATTAATTTAATATAATTAAAGTTGTAATTTACATTGTAATGTAGAGGCTAGAATTGAATGTATATGCAATTTTTCAAGGAAAACTAATCACAACGAAATTTAACACAATTATCAAGGTTATATATTTATTTATTAATATTATGTATGTTTTTTTTTTGTACATCAAAAATTTTGTTATCACGTGAGAGGAGTTTAATACTACTTGTTCGGAATTTAACTTCAAGGGCACAAAATGCTTTATAATAATCGTTAGTAATAAAGGATTATTAAAAGTTTCTACATTTATAAATTAGTTATTTGGAATGATTGTGAAAAAGTAATTTTTCTGTTAAAGCAACGCTATTATTCCTAATTAATCTTAATACATAATCATAATTATTTAGCATATTTTATAGCGATATAATTCATATTTATTCCAAATATTTTCCATAATTCTTCGTATTAATTGCAAACGTTTCTCTAAAAATGTCTGATATTACGTAACTCAATAATCTTATATAATATCATTAAGCTAATTAGCCACTTAACCCATGATTTTTAAGTTTACTTTAATAATAATTTATAGTCGGATATAAAATTCGCGAATAAGACAAATCATCACTTGCATCATACAAAAGACTCCATGTACATGTCAAATTCAATATGAGCAGTAATCGAAAAGAAATTTGTATGTTAATGAATAAATATATCGGTCTGCAATTCTTAAATTACCAACTCAAATTCTACCCTTACAATGTACACTTAATATATTATATTACGTACACGTAATCAACTTTAACAATAAATTTTATAAATGACATAAGGTTTAATTTATTCTTTATATCCATTTCTACATTAATTTATAACATTTAATTTTAGTCTAATTATTATTATTATTATTATTATTATTATTATTATTATTATTAATATTATTCGGTATATTTCATTGTGAATGAAAAGTAATCTAACTATGAGAAAATGCAGACATGTGACGTTCATGATTTTCCTTCAAGAGCACATAATGTTGCTTCAACTTCACCTTGCAGTCGAATTCCACTAGAAGATGATAAGGTAGAAATACTATAGTCAACGTTTTTCAAAGAAACTTAGGTATCATGTATTACGAATAACGGTGTCTAATTCCACACATTGCATCGTACTGATTATGATATACGGATAACTAGGAAAATAGTGTTCAGGCCGAGTTGAGCCATATTTGAATATATATATATATATATATTATTATCCATAAAATATTACTGATAAAACAAATAAACGTATTGAAACATAAATTAATTGTACAATAATAATATTAATGATGTACAGGAATATTTTCGATAAAATTTCAAAAATATGAAACGAAGTTATTTTAATGTTTGGCACTTAATATTTTTTATATTTTAACTTTATAATAATGATACCGCGGCTATAACGATAGAAATTATTATTTTAAAAATGACGTGAGGTAAAAAAAGTGATATATTCCAATGTTTTTGCATCGTTCAATTTTATTATATATTTGTAATGGATTTTATTGTAATTAATTTTACAATTTCATAAGAATGTGACAACTAACTTCAATCACATTGGAGATTTATTCAATATGATTATTTACGAAATAATAATAATGAAAGTATTTGAAGAGGTTTGACATAATTCCAAGGAAAACAATAATTTAAAATTTAGAAATCATAAAATTTAATGTTTGAAATTCTAAAAGTGTTCTTTTCAGTATTGGCGTTTGTTGAAGATTGCATAATAATTGTCTGTCCGCAATGTTAAACGAATAAAATCATTAATGATTAATATTGGGCGGTAAAATAATATTTTTAGATAATAACGTGAAACTGGAATTTCAATATTGATTGAAATTTATTACGTTACTACTAGTATGCCAATAATAATATTAAAATAATATAAAAAGAAGTGTGTTGAATGGTGCATCACATTATTTAGTTAACTAGTTCGTAAATAAAAAATACCGAAAAACAACGGTATTAAGTTTGGATCGTTACGTATGTTATGACAAAGTGATCATAGGAAATCATATCATACATTGAAAATGAAAACGCTGATTACATAATAATATTTCAAGTTGTAGGTAGCAACTAAATATTTTAGTTATGAAGAATAATATTTATTAAAGAGAGAGAGAGAGAGAGAGAGAGAGAGAGAGAGAGAAAGAGAGAAAATATCATTATGATAGGCGATAATTATTTTCAGCGTTGGCTTTTTTTTGATAATTAAATCAAATAGTAAATTTTTATAGATACTTTGTTTAAAGAAAAAAAAAAGTATTACCAATTTTTAATCATATTTAATCACGATAATAGTCTATGATTGAAAATCCCCCCCCCCCCCAAATATTAAATAAAAATATAAACTTCATTAATATTTGCATTAATATTGGCAATGAACTGTATTACATTGTTCATTTTATACTTTCATAAATACACATTTAGAAGCATAATATACCAATTATACTGTTATCAGTTAGTAATGTAAATTTTATTTAATTAATTTAATTAAATTCTTTGTCTAGATGATTACGATGTTAAAAGAGGTAAAATAAAGTAAGAGAGGTCTTAATAAAATAGATAAAACGAAATAGAAGATAATAGATGAGTTATGAAATATGCAGCAACCGAACCAGAGGATAAATTTCCCGTCGTAGAAGTTGTCGCACATACGAACGCTGACGTCCGATGGTTGCGGCTTACATATCTATCTTTTTCTTTCTCGTTCACACTCTCTCTCTCTCTCTCTCTCTCTCTCTCTCTCTCTCTCTCCCTCTCTGTGTCTTTCCTTCACCAAGAGAGAAATGTCGAAGAACTTTGGAGAGCGGACCACCCGTCAATCTCAAATCAAGAAAGCTAAACTCCTTCGAATATGCGGATGTTAGCTATTCCATCTCCTAATACCCCCTACCCCCAACCCCCGCTACGACTATTCCCCGCACCAATCTCCGTTCCTTCGCAACTTTGCACATGCTTTCACGAGACATTGACTAGCCTCCCTTCATCGTCACCCCTAAATGTTCGTAGCAATCCGGCGTTCTCTTCCACTCCCTCTCCCCCCTCCCGGCAAGTCCCAAGATTTCTCAAACAAAAAATAGGTGGCCAGAGCGCGGCCTCGGACATACATAATCGAGCCTCTAGTCAGTCTCGACGCCTCAACTGTAGCAGCAGCAGCAGCAGCAGCAGCAACAGCGCCGTAGAAAATCATTCGGGTCGGCGATAAATAACGCGATGCTGTCGCGTTGCGTACGTGCAGTGGCGGCGTCGCTCGGTCGACACTCAAACTTACCAGCGGCATTCACTCTCTAATGCTCAACAGATATATCAGTTTTGAAATTGCGCGCATGCCCTTATGGGACGCCGCCTGATTAAACGACACCCGACGCTTCTCTCCAGCTGGGGAGAAGTGCGCTAATACTCTGTGGACCGGTCCACATATACTTGAGAGGGAGGGTTAAAATTGAGTGTAACGGTATTCAAGTGTTTGACCGACAGTTTATATTTTATTTATACTATTCTATTTAGAGTTGTTGACTGCTGACCGAATATTCTGATTCTCGAGCGCAAAAATAAATTTTCTCTTCAGTTAAAGTTCATCGAGGAAAATGTGCACCACCGCTCTATTTATAATTATTGTCATTCTATTAGCCGATGGGAGGCAACTTTTTGTAATGGACTATTAAGCGTACTCTTCTCCACGTAAAGTGTGTTTCCCGAACATAATTAAGCCAGTGAAACTTTTTCGCCTAGGCGTCTCAGACAGCTATATCTCTCTCTCGCTCTCTCACTCTCTCACTCTCTCGCTCTCTCACTCTCTCACTCAAAGTTTTTGTAAAATCTACGCGGCAAGAAATTGCTACCAGATTTAAACTTGTGCATTTCCTCGGCAATATGTGTAGCTCGCTCTCTATATGTAACCTCTCCCTTGTAAAATAGGAAAAAGTTTTTGTAAAATCTACGCGGCAAGAAATTGCTACCAGATTTAAACTTGTGCATTTCCTCGGCAATATGTGTAGCTCGCTCTCTATATGTAAACTACCATTACAAGGGCGCTTAAAAATTTTTAAACTATCTTTTCTGCCCTCTAGCTCACGATTAAAAAGATTTTGCGCTGTAAAATGTTAACGTAGCCGAGAATTAATCAAATCACGGGATATATATATTTTGCAAGGATTAAGTTTTAAACATTATATAACATAAATTTCAGCGCTTCACTATTTATGCCGCGCGCGCCCACGCACACTGTCTACGTCACATTTGAATACTTTAACATTCAAAAGTGCCTTTGTAGCCTTTGAAAATAGGCCGATATTTTTAATGGGTTTTGATAATTTATGTCAGAGGGAACTTTGAAGAGTCGAGAAATGACTGGCGGAAAAGCTTCTCCGAGACAAGGCGCAACGGCATAATTGCTTCTTGCCTTGTCACATTTACCTATTTTTATTTAAATCACCGAGACGTCGACATTTCGCGCTATCACGCTATTACCACGTTTTAAAAACTTAATGTAGCGCGCTGTATCTGCCTCCCTCACTCCGAGTTTCTCCCGCTCCATCCTCCAAACCCGGGGGAAGTGAAAGGTAAACAGTAAGGAGGGAGGGAGGTATCGATGGCATTAGTAGCGCGAGGCGCGTATTGAAAAGGGCGAGCTCGGGCATGCTAACGATGTCGCGTATAATTACGTCGAAAGTTCGGGCCGCTCCCGGGCGTAATTATCGCTCTCGCGTCTTGAGAATATGCGACCCTCCTCCCCCACACCCCTACCCCCCGTCCCCCCGTCCCCCGTCCCCCGTCACCCGTCCACCGATACCCCATTG
This sequence comes from Ceratosolen solmsi marchali, assembly GCF_000503995.2. Taxonomy (NCBI): domain Eukaryota; kingdom Metazoa; phylum Arthropoda; class Insecta; order Hymenoptera; family Agaonidae; genus Ceratosolen; species Ceratosolen solmsi. Next base: position 1,004,070 of record NW_011948430.1, read on the forward strand.
GCTTACGCGGTGCCGTTGGAATGGGTGCATTGGAATGGGGGTGTGAGGGGCCGGGGGTGTGAGGGGCCGTGCATTCGACGGAAATACCAACGATGCCCGGCAGCACAAAACCATTGGATAATTGCCGCGGCCGTTAATAGATGCAATAACGTCGCGTAAAATGAATCGCTAAGTCTTGCAATCGCTCGCTCGGATAACTTTTGCAGGATTTCTCGACGAGCGCGCGACGAATGCGGCCCCTTGGTTATGTACGACATGCTATTTTATAATATAACTCGTTAAAGTTCTTCGCGTTTAATGGAGGTTGTCTCCGCATTATTCAGAGCCAAGACTCCATCGCGCTCTGTAATTGCACTAACGGAATCATTAAGTAATAAGGGATCGATATTGGCTTTTGCATTCCACGAGTAATCAATTTGTATTTTGAGCTTTCTATCGCGGAAGTTCAGAGGGAATGCGTTCGCCCCCCCCCCCCACCCCACGCTTCTTCTCAACAGCGCAAATATATATATTTAAAGAAAAAGCATTTACGTATGGAGATAGTTGAATATCACATTGCTGAATTTCAAAATCGAAATCCATTTGGTAATCGATCAAATTTCAAATATATTACAATTCAATATGATATGATAAATGCGTATCGTCGCTCGGTAATAAATAAACTTGAGTGACATTGAGTCAAATTTTAGAAAGTGAAAAATTAGCGATTAGCCGTGACGAAAGTATTCTAATTTTAATAGAATACGTTAAGTGGCGGAAGAAATTTTTTTGATATTATAATTTCTTTATTGGCTGATAATGTCCGATTATACGAGCACAGGGGCTTACCTCACTGCCCATTGTTGCTAATATGATTTATGAAGAAGTTGAAAATACGAGCCTTGCAATTATAATTTTCAGTCGCTTTCGGCGAATAATAAAAAGCCTAATCTATCGTTCGCATTGTATTATCAGCTTGTAAAAAGGCATAAAGTAACTATCGATCGAGCAGTGCCGATAAATCAATCCGCCTCGAGATAGAGGAAACGAGGTAAAACACAGCCCCGTCAGGTATGCTCGAGGTAGAGTGCGGTAACGACGAGATGACTTACCCCGTGGAAAATCTTGATGTTGTGCAGGGCATTCTGGGCGGCGAGGGCAGCCTTTCTCGTGTAAAACGTAACGAAGCAGCATCCTGAAACACAAAGAAGAAGGAGCCTCGTTTATTTAAAGACTTAGCGACTTTGGTTTACGGTGTAGTTGTGTGTGCTCGTGATAGGGAGGTAGGTGGGTGGTACGAGGGCTCAACGTGAACGCTGGTCGAGGGTGGGGATCATCACTGGGATTGGGGATTGTGGGTTGGTGGTATGAGGTAAGGGTTAGGGGGTAGGGGGTAGTGATAGGAGGTGGAGATGGCGATGGGGATGGGGATGGGGATGGGGGGTGGTGGTGGTGGTGTAGTTGATCGAACAACCTTCGACTTGGACGGGGCCGATAGTTACGAGTTGCCAAAAGTTCGATACGCCTTGGGAGGTTTTAGTTCTCGACGGTTTGGCCGCGGTAGCCTCTGTTCGTTGGTCTTTACGAATGGGACGTACGTCTCGGCTAGGTAGGGCAGTCGTCCTGTATAGCTTAGTCCGTAACGGCAACTGCATTTGCCGCGAATCTTGAGAAAGACTCTGGCCCCCTTCCCAACATGCACGTAAATATACGGAGGGACGAGGAGCAGCAGCGGTTCGTGTGACGGGTTGCGCGTCTATATACGGAGAAAACTTGCGAATTCTAGACTCAAAGTTGGATCCTGTGAATGGCCATGGCAAGAGTAGTGTTGGTAGGACTAAAATTGCTAGCTTGGAAAAGTCGCGGGGATGACTTCATTTTCAGATCTCAAATGTACACGTTGGCTCGTTCTTAAAGAAGGATGGAATTTGCATTTCTTCTACATGCTTTGTACGCATCTCGCCGCGAAAATTCATTTTCCGACATTAACTTTGTTACCGAATTAGCTTGCTTTTCGCTTTTATCGAAAGCGAATAAATAGTCGAGATACATGGACTATCATCAACTTTAAAAATACGTAAGAAATTTGTCTTTTTTTCCATCATTTATGTATGTAGCGGTTGAATGATATTAAATCAAATGAAACAACATTATTTTTTTTTTTTAAATTTAAACTAAAAAGTCAAACAATAAATGTACAATTGATGAATACGTTATTATTGTAAATCGCACCAACTTTCGATCCGTAAAAATTTTACGAAAATAATAACAAAATTTCCACGGTTGTTAATAAATCATTTTTCTTCAAGTTTTTTTTCTCCCACGCTATAGTAGACAAGTCATAATGATAATTTTCATAAAAGGAATTTCAACGCTATTTCCATAAATGCTGCATTATACAATTAAATATTCAAATATTTTAAAATCATATTTAGAAATTTCTCATTTAAAAGTTTTAAATTAAACTCTATCGTTATTTCACATATATTTTAATAATTGTGAATTCTTTTTCTCATTCTTTAAGAAATATTTATATTTTCATATCCTTAAATCGTAAGTTTAAATCGTGTACAATTAAATATTCATATAGATATTTTAGAATACCACTCGTAGCATTGAAAATAAATATGAAACAGACGATTATATAGACGTTTGCCATTAGTCGTTGGTCTTTCTGTTGAAATAAGTTAATTAAATGCACCAATTATGAAGAATATATAAGTTCTTGAACTATATATATATATATATATATATATATATATATGACGAATTTAAGTTGATAATTGAAAGAATATATAACGATAAAGATGATTGGAGCTTCATCGTCATTTGGCTAAGGAAATAAATTAAATCACACGGAGCGAATCTATAGCATCTACAGGATGAGTATGGGATCTTCTGAGCAAGCGCACTTGTAATAGTCATAGCCTATGATTGGCAATATGCATGATCATTTCAACACTTGAAAACCTTTAGTACATTGCTTTTCTTTATTTTTCAGTCGATTGACCTTCGAGGTCGAATAAACGCATATGTAGATGACAAATCGACACAACGAGTGAATATTATAATACATTAGCTAATTTATGCCGTAGATAAAAAATTTCAATCTGCACTCGCCATATTTACTAATTTTAAGTAATTATGAAGTATCGAAATAACGAGAGACTATATTAATTATGAATATTAAATCAATTATTGTGATCAGGCGGCACATATAAAAAAGAAAGTCAGAATGTCAAATTTAATTAGAAAGAAAACTGAATAGCATATCCAATGCTTAAAATAAAAATGCCAAGTTTTATACGAAAAATTTATTATTTAAAATTTATTTTCATATTAAGTTGGATGAAAGGAAATGTATATTAGTATGGAATATTCAGAATTTGTTTCGTTATGTATTAAATAAGTTTATAATTGTAAAGTAAGTTATTAAGTCTCAAATATTAGCATATACTTTGTGCGATTAATCGTAAAATCTATTATAATTTTGTATATATGCACATGAATGCGTCATTTTTTAGCAAAGAGAATGATTAATTTGTTATGAATCGTAAAACTAACGTAACAAATATAACATTATATAAAATGATGATGAAAATAAGTTTTTATGGAGATCTTCATTAAATATTTAATTATACATTTTATACAATTAATGAAACTAATATGTATAATATTATCACCTGGCTAGTAAATTTTTTTTATGTTTTAATATAAAACATACATTAACGTAATGTTTTTATTACATTATTACTTTATTTTCATCTAAAACACTATAAAATAAATTATGATAATATCTATCTCTCGTGATTTGCGAAACATTATAAAGCAAAAAAAAAAAAAAAGAAAAAAAAAGAAAAAAAAAGAATTACGTTAAAGCTCGTTCGGTATAAGATTGTGCTTTTATCTTCAGTTTTTAATGACGATAACGACTTGGTTTGAGCGTGGGAGGTGATAGCGCACATACTTCGGGCGAGCCACTTCACAATGCTATAAATATTATTGGCGAAAGTTTCTTCTTATCGACCTATGCCCTATGAATTGACAAACAGACAGAGGCGCGCGCTTACCTACATAGAACATTGACGGATCTCGAACGGACGCTAACTAACAATGTTGGTGGCTGGAGTTGGTTTTACAGTCGACTATATTAACGATTTGATGAGAAAGACTTGCGACGTTAGCGTATCTCTAAGAGATATTTATTATTTCAATCGATCGACTAAATTGTGTATACTTAATTTTCTAGAGGATCTCAATGGCTACACGGACAGCATTGTTATGGTTATGTCGGCTTCCACCTGTCTGACACATTATTTATTTCACGATAAGAAGATAATAATTTAATTAAATCAAGATTGTATGCACGGTCTGTCTGTTCATAAATGAAAATTATAGAGATGATTTAGTGGCGATGTTTAATTTCACTTTCTCATCGGTATAAGAATTCAGTGAATGCCGCCGTATCTTCAAATTTATCCCTATATTATTTCATATTGTAATTAAGCGTTTGGTTTCTTATCCAAGTATATACATTTTAAAATTTTCAAAAGTTTTATAGGTCTTAAGTTTGTGCAATTCACTCGGTCAACCTCCTACGCAACCGTTGATACGTAAGATTTTTATAAAAACTTTTCAAATTTATCTCTTCACTTAAAATTTTCTCTTCAGCTTCAAACATAACCTGGGCCCTGTGAACAGCACTAATTGCTATATTGTTTGTTATTGGAAAGCGCGATATGAAACATTATTCTCTAATAACACATAGAATTTTCAACCGAGCTCTTTTTAACATGCTTACTACGAAATATAAAGCTGCAAGTTTGAAGCTTGGAAGGGGTGTTTGAGCATCGAGAATAATCCTACTTCAACATTGTGAGTCTTCGCGAAAGTTATATTCTTTATCATTGAAAAACTGTGCTTTCTAAAATATATCGCTCTACAAAGAATGGCAAATTATATCTCAATAAAAATGTATTTGCTATTAAAGGCCTAATTAAATCAAGTGGCATTGATCGAGTAAACTTGAATAACGAGCATTATTATTCAATTTTGTTGTTCGCAACTCATTGTCGAGAATTGACTAGAATCAAAGATACGCAGAGCTCGTAAGTTTCGAATGTTTTCCAGGTTAATATAACCAACTGCTTATTTCGAGCTCTTGAGCTATGCAATTGCTCGATTTGGATTAAATGCTAATAAAGGCGTAAAGAAGAAGTCTTCTTTGAAGATTCGAAGGGGGTCTCGGAGGAAAATTTGAGTAAAATCAGTCAGCGACGCATGGAAACGAGGTTTGTTGCACTGGTTGAACAATGACAATGTGAACGAGCCTTGAGACGCAAAGTGCCATTATTAACTATTATAAATGGTACTTAATAAATTCGATTTGCGTGACAAAATGAAGGAAATTCTGGAAAAATAGACGCGACGACGGGTCTCGCGCTTAGAGAGTCGCCATTAGGAATTTTAAATTCCCGTCATGATAATCGTTAATTGGACACCGAATTGTACTCGACAATGGCACGTGGTTAGTGAAACGTAATGCCGATGCATGAAAAGCAATCTTTTGGCCACTCGAATTATGCATGGCTTTTCCATGAGAGCTCCAAGTCACTGGAGTCGTTTTCCTGCTGGGGTGGGAATGGGAATGGGGAATGGGGAATGGGGAATGGGGTGGGGGGGGGGCTCGGGCTATCGCCTCTCCTCTTTCATCAACTTCGCGTTATGGTTACGTAACGCATGGCTTGCTCGGCTAATAAACGAAAGACGAAACAAAGCAGAAAAATAAGAACATTTTACATGATCCGAGAGCTGATAGAGCTTGATAAAAGATGGTGGTGGAGTAGTGGCTATTCAGCGGAACACAATTTGCTTTATAAAGAGAATAAATTACACGCATGATAAGGAGCACGTGAATTTTATGGAGGAGGGAGAAGAAAGGTGAATAATCAACGAGACGATAATCCGTATTATTTATTAATTAAGGAAAATTAATGGAACGTTGGAGCTTATTTTGTATTTATTTGTACATTTAATCTTACGCTAATCTAATGTTAAAAATTAATAACTATGTATAACAAAAAATTCTGCTTATGTCCATAAATAACTACAGCTGCTTCAATATTTCGCTGATCGATCGCAAACAACATTCTTACATTGGATATCTTATTAATTTATTAATACAATATTTAATTTAACTCGGCTCGATCAACGCTTTATTTAATATACCACATATTTTCTATGCTGAAAGCAAGACACCAAAAACATATATTCAACAACAGCTGCATTAATTATCTTTTAACGAACTTAACGATAAATCGAGTACACATTATGCATTGTATTGCATAATGAAGTTAATTTGCTACTAATACAGAACATCCCTAGATCCAGAATATTAATTTGTCTATTTTGAGATAAGTAATTTATTTGAAAATGTTGACACACACACATGTTCCCTCAAATTTTCGACTTAAATTTAGAAAAACCATATTAAAACCAGTAATTAATAATGATATTAATTGGATTAGATTGATTAGAAGTTTAATCCATTAACATTTGAATTATTACTGTGTCTGGCACTTGTTATAATCAGTCAGTGCGCATTCGTGTGTAAGTTACAAAAATGTTTTCTTTGCCATCAGCTGGTAATAATTAGATCATCGATCTGACGCAACAATTTATTCGCGTGCATTTCTTCAATTTAGTACCTCAATACTAATTGTTGTAAAGCATATCTAAAAGATTCTTAATACAATGAGCGAATTCGAAATCAGTCATACTCGAGCATTTTATTTAAAGTGAGCATTAAAGTTAAAAATATCATCGATACGCAGACACATCGTTTTATTCACTGTTTTGAATTTCAATATAAAGTATTGATTAAATTTTCCTCTACGTTCTTACAATAAAATTAATACCACTGATCCGCGCATTATCCGGAATTAGTACAACGGAATTCTCATACAATTTTGCGCATGAATAATTCCAGGGGTTCTTAGAATATCGGCATTAAATAGCGATTGGCTTACAGCGCGGATCAAAACAATTAATAAAATTGTCTCCCATACGTAACTATCGAGGCGAATACCGCATTAATAGGACATCCGAGTCTTATGAGTTGATTTATTTCTTACGGAAGGTTAATATACATAGGGATTTACTCGCACGATTTATATGAATGATGTAATTCCTCGCTAGGATCCCCCTTCGAGTAAAAGAACATCTCGGTCGATCAAGCATCGGTGAGTTAAGACGAAGAAGACGAAGAAGAAGAAGAAGAAGAAGAAGAAAAAGAAGAAAATGAAGATGATGATGACGATGACGATGACGGTGACGACGACGATGATGATGATTAAGAAGCAGATCGTCTGTCCAGGATTGTGGTAAATCGTGACGTTTGGCTAGAAGGCTACGACGAGGCTCTTTTAATAGCATTGGGAAATTTCGGCAGACAACAAAGCCAAACATAGATACAGTGAGTATCGTTGGGCGGAGGGGGGATATATGTTCAAGGTCTGTGATAATGGCGTCAGCGTATCTCGCGTAGAAACGCATAAAGAGAGCTCGAATAGGCTAATCAGAGGTCGCTGTGACTTAAATTGTCAGCGGTGGTAATCTTGACTTGGGAGGTAATATCGGCGACGGTCAGCCACTGCTCAAAGGACTTGGCAGGATGAGGGCGCGTCCAAATGGGAGAAAGAGGAGCTGTGACTCCCGGGTCAGGAAAGTCCGCTGTATCATGGTGTTGGACAAGGGTTTGGACGGTACAGCTGGGAGTCCGAAGGTACACGCGCAACTCCGTGTCGAACAGACGCCGAAACCATATCGCTGCCGTCCGATCGTCCATTGGCGATGTACCTATCATGGACGGCATCATCCCGCGGGTCTGCGGCTAATACCTGGCCGATGCGTGATTAGAGCCCGCAGGGAAATCTAGTCCAACAAGCCCCCGTAGGCTCTCTCTCTCTCTCTCTCTCTCTCTCTCTCTTCCCCCCTCCGCCTCTTTCTCCAGATTCCCGATAAATTTCATCTCGCGATACAAGCCTGACGTTCCGGCTCCTGACTTCCTCACCACCCCCCATCGCCGTCATCACTCCACCCTATCTCTCTTTCTCATTTTCCGCGCCTCTAAGTAGCTCGGGCTCTTCGTTGGCGTTGCATTTTGATATTTTGATGGCGCGCCAAGGTACATCCTTGAGGCCCCCGGACAGAGTGGCGCTCCTCGATTCCCGGATAAACGCCATATTCCGATCAAATATCGCGGCGAAAAGAGCGAAATAGCTGAGTCAGAGTTTGGCGGTCTCGTACCCCAGCCAGTCCACGTATTGACAATATCGAGGATATAGAGCTTATGACCGCAAGAAGTAACACGTTGCCATTCGTCCCTGCCACTTCCAGCCCCTCCTCTCCTCCTCCATTCGTCTCTCATCTCTTTCTCTCACTAGCCCTCCCTCGCGCTTCACTCTCGCGTAGATCATGTCCATTCGTGGGACAAAATTCTTGGCATTTATAGCAATTGTTTCGCTCACCCATATGAAATTTCTATTTTAAATTGAGATCAATTTTGCATAACATTCGATGGCTGGAAGACAGTAATTCACTTTTTTCAATGGGGCAAAATAATGATTACTCAGCTCTATATAAATATCATCGAAAATTCTCGGCAAATTTCATTGTATGCTAATGATTTTAAAAATATTTTAACAACGTGCAATTTATGCTTAATGGAGCATAGCTTTTTTTTCGAAACTAACAAAGAGCATAAAAGTTGCAATTTCTTAGCTTACTCGACTTTAAAATTTAAATTACGAGCACAAAAAGTCAACAAAATGTTCATGTAACCGCCGACAAAAATTACTCGATAACACGAAAAGTTTAATAATATTAAAGTTATTGTTTCCCTTGGGAATCTTAAAGTTATCGTTGAATTGTGTGTGTGGGGGGGGGGGGTTGAGAAAAAAATAATTGACTGCTTGGAATTACTTACAAGTATTTCGTTCGACAATATTGTTCCAGCATATATTTAAAATGAAAAAAAAATTTGACATTTTGTAAAACGCATTTACATTATGATATTAGTATCCGAAAATAGTATCACGAGGAAGTATTAATAACCACGACAAGTAGTTCGAAAACGATAAAATAAATTCCATTAACATTGACGTAAGCGATAATTGAATAGGTTAGATATAATCAAGGCCGATTTTATGCCTTATCATACGCGATTTAATATGCAAACAAAAATTGCGTCATATATCTTTACGTCTATAAATTGCGACCTTACACATTACATACTGTACGAATTGAAATTTAATTTATTTTACATTCATTTAATTTTATCATTCTTTAATATGAGCGATAAGAAATAATTTGATTGATTTATAATGGAGTGATTAATTAATACAGTCGTATCAATTCATTCGGATGAAACGCGTGACGTATGAAAAAATATAGCGCCTCCACTATCGTTCAATTTACAATATATTCAATTGAAAATATAATTTGACTTATTAAGAGATAACAAATTTTCAACCTAATCTATTAGGCTTTTAATTGACGAGGTTTAGGGTAGGTTATAAAAGAGGTTGGGGGAAATTACAAAACATATAGCTGGATAAGCGAATAGCTATTTAGAGATTCATCATTTGCCATAACGTGGGGATACTGAGATTATATTGGCGAGTGATAGGCATAAAATATGCATAATATGTAGGTCGGGGGTAGTGACAGAATGTTGGAACGGGCTTAGGGAAACGGCAACAACACAGTTTGGCGAGCAGAGAGAACAACAAGACTGCGGTTCTGTCCGCTGAGACGGGAGTTAAGGCGAGCTTTGATCGGTCAAGCAACGTAATTTCCGTGATTGGCTCGGGAACAAAGCGCCAACGGCATGATGTGGATGCTGGCGAGAATCGCACGCGCACTCATCCCCTACATCCGCATCGTTCTTCCAGGATCGATGGCCGTTAGTCTCTCTTCTCCTTTCTCCGCGTTCTTTCACACATGGGGCGCTGAACTTTTGAATCTCAAGATTTCAGCAGCGACTGGCGCTTATTTTTGAGTTATCCAATTCGTGTATCCGCGAGTCTGTAGTGTAGGAAGCCTATATGCGAGACGATCCCATCCTGCGCGAATAATATCCTGATGGATGACGACGGGTATCACTCTCTTTATTCATTTCTTATATCTTATTCTCGACGCGCAACAAACTTTTATAATCAGAGTCTTCTAGACGCGTATTACTTGGTTCTTTACAATAATTCCGAGCAATTACGTTACGGCAATAGTACAAGAGTTTGCGCGATTTCGTGCAATTTACCTATTCTCCAAGTACAATTTTTCGAATTATTTACATTAAACTGGTGCCCATTCGACGACGCTATTATTCAACGAGGATGAGAATTAGAAACAAAATGAGAAATGAAAAATGAAAAAAAAAAGAAACGCCTCCATCTATTAATGCGTGCGCAGGTGTAAAAATTTAATTTTATAAAAATTAATCAATGTGCACGTCCGCTATATCGTTTCATACGTTAAAATACTCTCTAATGCACTCTAAAAGATAACTGTTGTAAATCAGCGTATAATTTATTGTCAACGAACACGTAAAATGATAATATTGAAGTCCGAAAAATTGGCTCAAGGAGCAAGATGAAAAAAAAACAACAACAAAAAAACACAAAAAAAAAAAAAACAAAAAAAAAACAAAAAACAAAAAAAAAAACAAAAAGAACAAAAAGAACAAAAAACATAAAAAAAACACGGAAAGAGCAGAGATGAAATATAATCAAAGATTCGCAAAGAACCGTGGAAAAATACAGCATAAATGCAATGTAGTAAATTTATGTACGATTTATCGGGTTATTCGTCTGCCCCCGAAGCGAAAAATTTTACGCACTCGCGGATACCACGACTTCGGCTCTGGGCATTGAACTGCCGAGGGGTCGAAGGGGGCTGTTCGAGGGTTTGGGCGAGGGGTGGAGGGATGGGGGGGGGGGGCAGCAAAATAGCGGAATTCCTCATTCATATGCTCCGTCCTCTTTCAAGCTGCACGTGCTGGACTCATTCCTCTCCATGGTTCGCTCTCCGTGATAAAACCGAGATTGCTATCGAGCTCCAATTCTCGAAGTACCTCTACGCTCGTCCCCACCAGCATCATTCGCAACATCTCGATATCGAGTGTGTTTTCCCGATTGGGGGAGGGGGGGAGAGGGAGTCCGCATGTGCCGGGGCTTCAGGAGGGCTTTAAAGTGAATCGCGAAGGAAGTAGGAGCGAGCGGCAGATCGAGGCTCGGTCGCATTCACCAGTGCTCGGCAAACTTCGGGAGGAGAAGTCCAAAGCCGCGATACTTTGCTGCGCATTTTCCGCCCCCTTCACCGGCCCCAATATCTCTTTACAACTCGATTACCAACACACATCTATTACGCGACTTGTATTATCCAGCTCCTATTGCATTTTACTCCGCGGCCCCTTTCGCGGATTTTCATTTTTGCTATACGACTTTAAAATAAACTACCCCATTCCCCGCTGTATAATCTGATTAAAATATTTCCCGGTTAATAATGCCTGGCTGCATTAGAAAACTATGTATTAAAGAAGAAAACAAATACATAAATTTTTAGCGTTTAAGAAAGATTACGAATAAGTTTCTTACTTGGAAGAACAACTTGCAAAAGTTATTCAACAGATACGTTTATTTTTTGGCGACTGAAGGGCGTGCGCAATTTTATAACTTATTCATTTCAAATAATTTTATTTACAGGTACGGTTAGTTGTTAATATTGGAACGAGCTTAAATCTATTATATGTTGGGGGAAAATATAAATTTTCAACAAGCAATACCATTACGCGAGCATTTTATATTAATTTATTATTGAAATTAAGAATAAAATTATTAATGAATATTAATTAACTTCTTCCTTTTTTTTTTTCGTTTTCTCTCACTCTTCGGCGTTATACTTATTATGTAATTCTAAAATAGTTTTATCCCATCAAACTTATTTTATAATACTGTGATGTACCACTTCGTTTTTCCCCTAGTTTTCTTGAAACTGTACGCTAATTCGATAGCGTGTGCATAATTTTCATTATGCATGCTAATTTTATAAATAATGATACAAATAATTCAGTTTCATGTTCAAGAAATCGTTGATTGAAAGACTTTTTAAAGTATGAAGTGCAGAGAATACTAATGATCTGAAACCATTTTTTCTTTATTGATGTTGAAACTTTTTGCAATTTTTTTTCTAAAGTTAGTTGAGAGACAGTGAAATTTTATGTAATTCCTTGTCTGAATGCAAGGACATTTTATGTAAGCTTAGATTGTCCAATCAATAAGCACTCAAAGAAGGACAAATGAAATTATTGAGATGAACCTTGAATGCTTACTCTACCATATTCTACCATTTCCTCCGTCTTCAGCCATCTCAGTCAAGCTTTTCAAAAGCAAATCTCATAGTTTGACGTTGTTCTCGCTTGCTTCCGTTCTTTACCGACACGTCTGATCAAACTCATGTATTCTCAGTTTCTGTATCCATGCGGCTTGATCATTCTCCTATACTGAATGCTACTAAAGAGACAGAGAGATAAAGAGTGAGTGAGAGAGAGAGAGAGGGAGAGAGAGAGAGAGAGAGAGAGAGAGTGAGAGAGTGAGAGAGTGAGAGAGAGTGAGAGAGTGAGAGAGTGAGAGAGTGAGAGAGAGTGAGAGAGAGTAAGTGAGCGAGTGAGTGAGAGGCGTATAATCCCATTGGCGTTGTAGGAAACATGTATCCGTTGTCCCGAGTAGAGCGGCGCATCACTCTCGATACACTTTTATCCATTCAGGCCGACGTCATTGGTATTCCGTGCACGTAAAAGATGGCTTCCTCTCTCCGGCGCTGGATAATACTGGTGGAATGCTTTGGACTAGCGAGAACGACGACAACGACCACGACGACCGCGACGACGACGACGACGAAGATGCGAGACGGCCTTGGCTAACTCCACAGACGCCAGCTACGCGTGGCCACTCCCTCCCTTACTCCCTCGCTCCTTCTGCCCCTTAATTTGTCAGCCTTAAGATTCCACTCTACTTCTGCGATTCGCGATATAGATAACCCTATATGTATGGATATTTGGGTGTCAGGGGTGCGCTCTACCTGCTCATTAAAATGCCGCGGTCGTGACTCTTTATATACAGTGCATGCACGTGAAAACCTGACTGAAACGGAAGCGGAAAATACTTTGCCTCTTGAAGAACTGCATTAGAATCTTTATTACCTACCACTATGGTCTATTCTCTTCCATAAATCAGGTATTTTAAAGAAAATATTAGAGAATATTAATATTTATTCATCTTTCTTTAACACTATATCAGTCCGCCCTGGGGAGGGGGGGGGAAGGAGAGAAAATAATAATAATACGCATTATTTTTCTTCGGTAAAAATGACAAGACTCATTTTTCTCAAATTACCTTAGCCATTTCTTATCCTGATGTTTTACGAATATAATGGAGGACATATTATTTATGAATAATTTGATTTTTATCCCAATTTATAATGTAATTTAACATGAATTTTATGAGGTCGATTGATTATTGTAATTAATATTTCAATTGATACGTAGTGAGGGAAATTTGATGAAATAATATGATGCGTTGCGCATATAATTTCAAGTGGATACACGAATTTATTAATTTGCCATAGCTGGGTAAAAAAAAATTTTTTCTAAACCCGAACTTGATAGACGAAAAATTTATCATATAGAGTTTGCTGATAACATAATAATAAAAGTTAATTCATGATTTCGGATATGTAAAATTTTATAATTGATTATTGATCTCGTAATTTATTTGTAATAATTTTTTTTTTTTTTTTTTTTTTTTTTTTTTTTTTTTGTTAACTTCAAATTTAATCATCCGTATGATTGTATTGAATTAAAAAAATCTTAAATAATATTGCACAAAGTACATTGAAATTAATTATATAAATATAATGCAAATATCAGGTATAAAATAAATTAGATTAAAGAGGAACAAGTAAGTATCTCTTTTAGTTTTGATTAAAACTGGTTAAATTAATAATTTACTCGTGAAATTTTATCGTCTTCAGTCATCCAGAAGACAAAATGATCGAAGACTGTTTAGGATCCGCTGGATATAGGACCTACGCAACTTGTCTCATTTCCAATTGTTGAAGTAAAATTATATTCGTGTATTTGAATGAGAATGGCGGGGGAGGATGGGAATTTAAGCCCTCGTAATGCGATATAAAGAATAAATTCGAATATATCAATATACAATCTATTCCCAGACCATTTTCGTTCGGGCTTGGATTTTTCCCACTTGATTAACTTGCACGGTAACTTTTCCTCATCCAGTAGATAGACGCCACCGCTTATATAAGAATAATAACATTTATAAAATAAAAGAATAAATTATCTGTCTCCTTATTAAATTTATCTTATGCTTTAATATGGAGTTAATGCCGCGAACTTTCGAGAAATTGATGTCTTTTCGCGAAAGGTCACAACGACAAGTAACCAGAAAGAATACAAAGTATTAAAAGTGTGATCGGTCATTTTAACGAAATTTAAATCAAATTAATGCCGCTCGAAATGATGAAAATCATTATGATGCAAATAGGTGAGTGTAGCTTATTCAATGGGGATTGAATGATAGTTGGAGGATCGCAGTCAAGTGACATATAGGTAAGGCCTATCGGTGATAGCCATAGCAGGCAAACAGGCAATCCCAGCTATAAATTTCAAGACTCGATCTCACAAATGCACAACATGTCTAATCCCCTGTTCAACTGCACTCAAGGAGAGTGCAAAGCCATAACCTTCCCAGTCTGCTGTCATTAACCTACGAAATCGGAGACAGCAGCAGCAAGGATGTAAACCGTAGGCAATATCATTGCGTAATCCACGATCTATTCCCTAATCCCTGTCCATAATTCGAGGCCTCGCGTGTAACGTATGTAGGCAGGTGCACGCAGTTGTACAATAAAGGGATTTGGCCAGGGCGACGGTAAACGCTTCAAAGACTCTCTGGACTGGTGAGCAATCGCATCCGTCGAGGCGATCAAGGCCGCTTAATCTTTCTGTTGCGATTCGGAGGAGGAAACATTTGTTTATCTCGTTTTTTTTTATTTTTTGTTTTTTGTTTTTTGTTTTTTGTTTTTTGTTTTTTTTTTTCATTTTGCCAGTGCACGAGGAGGTCCATTATTGTAAGGCTGGTCCGTGCGCTTGAATGAACTATCCACTTATTGGGTTTAAGATCGAGAAGGTCTTTGGGCATAAGAGTCTTTGAAGATCGCCTAGGATGTTGTGTGGCCAGAGAGTTACTCGAGATTTATCCATCCGCCGGGAGGAGAAGAAAGCGATATCCTTTTTGCAGCTAAGACGACGACTCTGTGTATACATGGTACCGTCGTCAATAACCGATGCTCCGTAGAAAATTTTCATTCTTTTCTCCTTTTACTCGATTCCTTTTACTTTATTTCCTTGCACGTTTTTTTACTTTTTTTACTTTTTTTACTTTTTTTTTTTTTTTTTTTTTTTTTTTTTTTTTTTTGGAACAAATAGTGAGCAGAAGGTTGATCGATACACCGCGGGCAGGTATTTTGTTGAAAATGCCGACTTTACACTTCTCCCGGTTGCTTGTCACGTCGTCGAGAAATGCTTATGTATGGAAAAAGCAATCGCCTAATGAAAGTTGTAGATTTTTCATCGTCCGAACCATTTGCGACAGCCTATTGCATCGAGCGATTTAACTATTCCCTTTCACAAAGGGCTTTGGTGACTGTTATCACGATCCCGACTTTTATACTGATGTCATTAGGTTAAATGCCCGCCTCTCATATTCGATATTTATCGGATTCAAAAAGCCAGGCAGAGACTTAAAATCCCATAAAGAAGGATTAAGATTTATTTGATGAAAGAAGGGATTAAAATCCCTTTACTTTGCGAGGTGTCTCGAAAGTAGACTCTCATCAGTCTGATTGGCATATTTATCCACTTTCAATTGCATTAAGACAAAGTCTTTGAATGTATAATTCTAAAGAGAAAAAAAGGAAAAATATATTTCTCTGGTAGAGTAAAATGGTTCATATTTTTCTATTTGTCTTTCCGAATATGGTTAAAATTTAATGGGGACGACAATTATCTTTTAAATTCATAATAAATGACTAGCCTGTCTTTGAAAGTCTTATTCAATTAAGGAAATTTCAATTCTGTGTTGTATGTTATACGTTCTTTATATGAATAATTAAAAGTTTAAGAATATTTTATCGCTCAATGATATTAGAATTTACTTGCAGCAAAATGTAATTGCATACATTTTGCATTCATTTCCAATAATAGATCGAAGTAAATAATTAAAAAGTTTGTTTTCTATTCATAAAATAAGTATTCGTTGGAAAGCAATTAATAATGGTTAGGTGGGATAGTGAATGATAATTTATTTGATTAAACTGAACTTGAAAACTGTAATATTTCCAGTAATTGAAGAAATTAATGTGTATAATAAATATCTAAAGAAAAAAAAATAACAATATCTATGTCATTTCATTTTAATTCGCGAGAAAGAGAGAGAGAGAGAGAGAGAGAGAGAGAGAGAGAGAGAGAGAATTCCAAGACTGATATAGAATGATATAGAAGCGATACGTTGTATAAGCGCATCAATTATCAGAGTTACCGGCTTATGTACCGTTCGCTGGTCGATCAAGGCATCTGAAAAGAAATTCGATAGAAATTCGATAGAAATTCGATAGATCGAGTATATAGTGGTACGATGAGCCTGGGGAAAAAGAAAAAACCATTAATCGAATAAAAGTGTATCTGTTACGTAAGAGCGGCAATGAAAATAATAAATGTCCTCACGTCTCGCCTCTTAAATCAGGTGTTTCAATGATTATTTTCCCTTTACTTTTCTCGTCATTAATGTTTAAATAATATACTTGACTAGTTCTCACTTAAGAGAGTAAATATTTTTCAATAACATATAGTATATATAATTCGCATTTAAAACTTATTAGCTTTACTTAATTAAAGCACTATTATTTAATCTATCACATTTTTCGCAATTTGTTTCAATATCAATAAATTGTTTTATTATATATATAACAATATAGTTTTCAATATGAATTTTGTTTGTTATCATGTTTTAATTTTTTTAATTTTTGTAAATTTATTACATATAATTTAGGATTAGGATTTATGTTTGATATTTTTAAAATTTCTACAAAATTAGAATACATAAAAATTAAGGTATGTACCTTTACGGATACATTTACTTATTATTAAAATATAAGTTTCTCTCATGATATAAAATGGCAAATCTTTTGAAATATATAAAAATTTTGCCTATGAAAGTAATTAAATTATTTAATCGATCCGAATGTTTCGGGATAAGTCTAAGCAAATAACGATTTGTTCGTTACACTTTTTACGCGAAACAATATTTCAAATTGAACAACATTAACGATATATATATAGCTGTTTTGAATTTTAAAATGCTATATTTTCAATTAAAGATAATACAATTAACGTATTATAATGACCTACGATGCTGCTAATTAGAAAAAGGAATCTATAAATATTATCTTTTATATTAAATTTTACCTGAATATATAATAATAAACAAGAGAAAAAAACCATAGAATAGAATTCGATATTCAATTACTCGGATTAAAGTACAAAAATGAATAATAATTTATTATTATAACGGGATAATCTTTCAATATAAGAATACATAAAAATATAACTGCTGTAAAGTGTTGGTCGTTTTTATATTAAAATATGTTTAAAAGTTAATTTATAAATTGTGAAAATTTCACAATAATGCATTATCACGACCCGTAGGTAGATGTGAAGTTGCCAATATTGTGCTAAATGGTTAATCCGGGATGACCATAAGTAATTACTAGACTAGATGAGGAATAACAAATGAATGTTCGATAAGGTAAGAGCAATTTCGACGAATCAGTCGCTTACTAAAATTTCGTTCACTTGGCTTTTCTGTAATATTTTCACTCGAGCGTTCGGGACAGGATTAGAAAAAGAATTTGCGAAATGTCCAGGGATAAATTACGTCCTTTGTGGTGGTGAATAAGAGGAAGCTTTACAACGACTCGTTGCCACCGCTTGCTTTCCAACCTTTAGTTGCCGCTTTTTCTTTAACTATCTCACTCGCTTCCTATGGTCTTTATATAGTACTGACAGTCGACAAAAAAGGTTATGAATTCTAACTGCGCATGAATGCCTAAAGAGAAGTTCTCTCGTCGTGCGACAGCAAAGGGGACCGACGTCGTGCAACACCGAACCTAGTGAACAAGCGCCCAGATATACACTTTTCGAAATGAACGTCAAGAAATATTTCAAACACAGTTTAAACAAGAGGAAAATTGAAGTTGCCGCTTTGCATCGTCTGAATAAATATTTATTTCTTTACCAGCTTGCTTTTGTAGAAATATTTCCCTCGAGTAAGGACATCATGTAAATACTCGGGCGAATGTTAAAAACCATATAATTGTTTGAAATGAATATTTGAATGTTTTTAAGCAACGAGATTACTGGCTTTTCACATATCAAATTTATATTGATATACGTTTATGCTATTTTGGAAAATTAATGAATATATGTGATTGCGACGAGCCAAGTCACAAGCCAAGTCACAAGCAGTAGTATAAGAAGATGAGAAGAATATTTTAATCGTTGAATATATTATTCGGCTGGATATTGCAAAAAGTCACTGAACAGGGTTTATTTTATTTTAAAATCATGTATATTAATTCCATTCATTGTAAGCTGACTAATAATTCAAATGGAATTACATTCTTGGCCAATACTTGCAAATAACATTAAAATAAATAATAATAATTAAAATAATCAATAATAATTAATAATAATAATAATAATAATTAATAATAATAAAATAATAATAATAATAATAATAATAATAATAATAATAATAATAATAATAATAATGCAACATAATGTTATTATTTAGAATAATTTTTTGCGAATGTAATTTTCAATTTTTTTTTTCTAGAATATGAGCATTTATAAATAAAGAAAATTTGCAAAAATTTAAATGATATAGTAAAGAAACAATTTTACAATGATCCATTTAAAAATATTATATCGTTATGAAAAGATTTTGTAAATTAAAAAAATATATATTTTTCTACGCCATAAATTACTAGTAATTATTACTCTTTATGGTTTTTATTTTTTTATTTTTTTTTTCTTTAAATGAAATTGTAATAATAATCTCATTTACTAACTAATTGAATTAACGTGCATTCTATTAATATTCATTTTAAGATAAATATCTTCATTTTTATCTTAATATTTATATTTATCTGTCACTATATTATTCTGAATAATATGTTTGATATTCCTTATATATTTAGGAAGATTAATATGTTCCTTTGCCTTCACTGAAATCTCGATCTCTCGAGTGCAATTAGTAAGAGCAAATGAGTCTGATGTTTTATTGTCCTATATTATTTTTATTGCTTTATTATAGTGTTATTGTTTGAATGCTGACAAATACTGTAAGAATAAATTAACTTGAGTAATTGGTAATTTTGAAAATGATATGAAAATTAAATTAGTTTATTTATTATGTCGGTTGTTAAGTTGTCCCGAATTCGAGATGTCCAAAACCGATTTTACTATTACACATTTACTATTACATATTTACTATCTTATTTACTACCAAATATATTATTTATATATAGTTATTTAATTATAGATTATAGTAATTACTCATCATCACATATAAATTAGTTAATTAGAATATCCACTACATATTTGAAACAATTCATATACATTTCTTCTAAAGTGTATCGATAAATCGCTGAAATCGCTCGATTTAAAAAAGAATCTTAGTAGCAAAATAGACAATGACGGCAGCGGTATTATTTTTACTCAATAAATTTAAAAATCATGGTCTCCGGAGAACGTCTGACCATAATGGTATATCTCTACTTCATCAGAGCGGCAAACTCCGCGGGGAGTTTTTAGGACAATGTCATTTACCGAGATCCATAGCAACGTTATTCTTCTTTATCTCCCTCCATCTGTCACTTACACACACACGCGCGCACACACACACACACACACACACACACCATCCGAGTGTCCGTCTCTCTCTCTCTCTGTATGTCACATTTGAGATCGGAAGGATATTGTGAAGGACAGCGGTAAGGTTGTATAAAAGACGGTCCCTCCCATCTTACATACTGAGCATATAAACAACTCGTTTTTATATATCAATTGCCATTTTTATAGATACTTGCAGGAAACACCTACATAAAACCGCAAAGCGGTTTGCTCTTCCATTGTGTACTAGTATACACCTTCCTCTTCGGACGCGTATAACAGTCCCCCCCCCCAACCTTTCCTTCACACATAAAATGCCTACATTTATATACGGTTTATATCATATAATCCACTCATTTTCATTCTTCTTTCTTTAGATTTTTCATCAGCTTATCACGTAATGTACGAGGGTGAACCGTAAGCGTCAATCGAATGACTATATGCTATTTTTATTTTCCATAAAATAGATACTGGAAATCGACTCTTCCAGTTTAATGAGAATAATTGTCATTGCGTGAATTTTAATTCAATTTCGGTTGAAGCCGTGCCACCATAGCCACTGCATATTCAAAATTTAAATGTCATTTCTAACCGCAATTTGATCAGTTCGTTGTTGCGAAATAGCAGCGGTAGTCGTGTAAGCGCTCTACATCGATGATAATTGATGTTCGTTAGTTACTTTTGATAATCCTTGGAATAATGGAGTTCGATCACACAACGTACTGTGGTTGTCCAGCGATGATATCGATTCAGTTTGCGAAATAACCATTAATGTCTCTGAATTTTTCAATCACCCCACTAATATATATCACATTATTTCATTATCATTATTTTTTTAATTTATTTATTTTTTTTTTTAATACATCCACAACATTATTTACGATCGTAAACATATGTTTTATGTGACAAAATATATAGAAATCTAATGATACAGAAAAGATTTATGAGGGCAATAAAGTTCTCGAGATTATTAATAATTTATTACAGTTCAATAAGAAACTTAATAACTCAGTATACGTATTAAAAAAAAAAATAAAAAAAAAAAAAAAATGAAATCGAGAAGAGAAAAAAAAGATTATTGAAAAGATTATAGGAAATAACGTGCACATTAGAGGAGATTAAACAGAAGTTTCAAAATACATGGAAGTGGATGTAATTACGGTGAACTTTCGTCGATCGTATTATTGAATTTTACAATTTTTATAAGATAACTTTATACGTTCTCGAAAATTATAAAGTAGTTAATATTATAAAAATTAATGCTTTTATAATATATTATTGTATTGATGATAATAAAATTATTGTGAATTTTTTTTTCTTTTTTTTTTCATTAAAAGTACATGCAAATAAAAAATTCAAGTGATTTTTTCAAAATAGAAATCAGGCTACTTAAAATAAACTCTAAAATTCCGGTTTATATTATTTAGAATGTATTTATGTTCAACTTCAATTGATATTGATTTATGTCATCACATAATAGTTTTGTGTATTCTATTATTATCGATTCTACAAAATACTCAATTCTATTTTAAGAATACTTGCTTATATAAAAGTAATTAAGTCAGTAAGAACATTTACTTAACACGTGAAGTATGTGTAAAGAAAGAAATGCCAGCAGGAAATAATCATTAACAAACAATAGCATAAATACATAATTTAGTTTTAATCATAGACAATCTATTGAGTATTTTGAATAAATATTTATAAAATTGTGGTTATATTAGAAATTAAAAGAAAAAATACAATTTTTTTTTACAGTTAATTGAACTACAACCTATCCCATATTCCGAATCTATGTACCTCATCACAGAGTCGCGTATTTTCATAAAAATTAAAAGAAAAAATCGAAATTTATTATTAGCAAGACTATGTTAGCTACATACAGTGAACTAAAAATCTAAATAAACAAAAATGATTAAAAAATAGTTGAAAAATTATTGCCGCTTATTGTACGGACAATTGTCGACGAAGAACCTATGAAGTTAATCAGTGGAGAATAATTTTACAGATATTCTTGTTGCCTGTAATATAATTTTCTATTAAAGTTAGATCCATTTTATTTTAAATTTTATTATCCATTGTGAAATTTTGAAGCGACGAGTGCAGACGCGCCGCCGAGGAATGCGGGTCAAATTTTAAGCAACAGAAAAATATAACTAGAAGTGCTAAGAGCGCCGGGCGGATGTTAAACGACGCGATACTAAAGAGAGCAATGGCTCACTTATGTTCGTTCCTGTTCGCAACATGCTCCCCAACACTACTACTACTACTACTACTACTACTACTACTACTACTACTACTACCACTACCACTACTACTACCACTACCACTACTACTACACACACATAAACACGCGCGCGCGCGCGCTATGTCACTCTTATTTCTGTGAGAGTAGAAAGAAAGATGAAAAATTGAGGTTTTTTACATTTAAAAGTTGGCCAGGTGCGGTACTTTCATAATGACTATTTCATGGGGTTTTTTTCTTCGTTTTTTTTTTAACTACATTTTTTACTAATATATTTATCGAGGAGGATAAGCAAGAATTCATTTTTCCCTTTATCATTTCAAAATATATTTATAGTGAATTTAAATAATACAGTATTGATTAACGATGGCTTATTAACATTGAAATTTAAGAAAGCATTTGCGAAGCTTTGTGAACGTTATAATGAATAGAACATTAGTGAATAAAGCATCGATTGGTATTATTGTCAATGGTCATTAAAGTATTCGTAAATTAATCAAAAATAATTATATGTTTGTTAAAACTTTGATACACATGTTAAACAATTTTTTTTCTTTTTTTCTTTTTTTTACTACTACAATGGTGTATTAATATTGATTAAATTTAATATTATGATTGTAAATGAGTTGGTAATTATTTATGGAGGTTATAAAGTTTAAATTTTAAATTTTCTAGTCATGCGCAATTTACATTTATATTTCCCACAACACTATTGTTGTTGGTGTGATCATATTTAATTCGAATTCTGAGAATACCGTGGATTGTATATCTATATATTTGCGTGAGTGTGCGCGCGCGTGCGCCTACGACCCTCCATTACTCATCAGGAAATAATGAAGATATTAAAATAATAATTTTTGTTTTATTCCTCGCATAACTTACTCTTGTTATAAAAAAAATTATTAGGCATCAAAAATTCAAACAATTATTATTATCAATTATCATAATTAAAATTATATTTTAACTATTACTTTAAGTATTGAAATATCAGTCGCTGTTTCTAAATATATATATATATATATATATATATATTTTTTTTTTCAATAATTTTAAAGGTTGACATTTTAATTCTAGTATTATGATTAAAAATACGTTTATTGGAATTTTAATTAATAAGGTCTCTTGATAATACATTTCAATTGCTTTATATGAGATAAATAATGACGTGACAATTATGAATGACAAGAATAAAAAATAAATGATCGATATTAATTGCTGATTATGAGCATTGATAAACAGTTGCAATAAATTTGTGCTAGAGAAAGAATTATTCTATTTAACAATTGACTGCCTGTCAAACCCTTGATCTTTTAATATTATTTGACGTTAATTTAAAATTGTCGTTATTTTAATATTAATTACCGTTAATATCAATTTACCGTTTAATTTAGACGCTATAATATATTTATTTCAACATTATAAATATTTTAATAAGAAAAAATAAAACAATAAAATAAAGAGGCAAATTCGACTGTTGTGCACAGGTTTAGTTTAGACAAGTTGTTTTTCTCCTTCTTTAAAAAAAAAAAAAAAAAAAGAAAAAAGAAAAAAAAAGAATAATCTCGACGAAATATTGTTGATAATTATTAAAGAAACATTTTCTTAAAAGCTATAATAGCCAATTAAATAAAGATTTCATTATAATAATTATTATACGTTTAATTAGAATAAGAAAAAAAGTGGAGTAATATAAAATTTCAAATTACCATGAGTTATTTCAATAATCAAATGTATTACTATAACGAAAAGAAGTACAAGTGGGACACAGCTATATTTGGAGCTCAAAAAGCACGCTGTAATAATAGCTAAAGTTATCGAGGATTCAATATTCCCAAGTTTCTCGCTTCCTGTACAGTGCATCGCCTCAGGTGACTATGATATGTATTAAATTCTGTAACGCATACTACCCGAGAAAGAAGAATTTATGCAGTTTCTCGCCTTAAAGTCATTTCATCGTTACCTCGTTTTCATTATTCTAGTTTCGCCAAACCTGCACGCGCGCGCGCGCGCGCACACACACACACACACACACACACACCCACCCACACACACATATATATATATATAAATTTTAAACATTATAGATCTTATTATAATGATGTAGCGATGAAAGGAAATACGTAAGGCAAGTGTCTGATACAAGGATCGCGAGAACCGAAGATGCAGAAGCTTGAGATGGGCGAAGAAAGCGGAGCAAGAAGAAAAAAGGCGAGATTAGCACAAAAGGGATAGCCGTGACAGTTGAGCGAAGCTTATGTCCTACGTCCTTGTGCATAGGATCTCGGGTATAGTGAACTTGATTAAATGCCTCGATGTCTGCCTCATATTCCCAAGACATTTCTTCTTTCTTCTGAGTTGCTGAGGCGCGACTTGTACCGACCGACCGAGTCATTACTATTTTATTATTTTCTTATATATTTTTTCGAATACACAAATAATCTATTAATTCGATTCTCGACGCATTTGTCTATCATCTTATATGTAAATTAAATTTGATTATACTCTTTAATTTTATATAATAGATGTAATGTTATTATTTTATTTTTATTTAATTTTTTTTTTTTTTTTTCATTGTAATAGAATAGCTATCGTAAATCGAATGTTTAAGCTTTAATTTTTTCGAGATCATACAGATAATTGGAATATATTTTTATCGTTATTCTTGGTAAGACAAAAGATAATAAATCGATAAATGGTGAGCTTTGATCTCTGTCCAAATGGAGTCACATAATTATATATCGATTGAGAAGCTGCAAATGTATTTTTTATGTTTATGACTGCGCTTTTTACAATACTCATTACGCACAAAATGTAAAAATGTATTTTTCGATTATAATAAAGGTAAATCACCATTTTCATTTTTACCTTAACTGTGTTTTTATTTATATATATTTTTTTATTGAATACGAAACGTTATAATTTATTTATTTTATAATTTTGGATATAATTGAATTGTACATAATTGAATTATAATAATGGAATATAAGCATATAATAAACTTTGAGTAGAATTATTTTTAATAAATTTTATAAAAACTATTATTAGTATGATATATCATCCTCATAAAGAAAGTAAAAAAATTCTAATTGAAATTATTATTTGTTATATACCAAATTAATATTTCAAATAGAGAAAAGATTAAAATTACGCGAATGCTAATCAAATAGAGCGTATCGTAGCAGCAATCGTATTTCAAGAATTTTTAAAACGAAACTTAAAATTACCTATACGTCTTTAAGTAATATTTTTAGATCGCTAATTAATGTGAACCTACACCGATGAGATTTAAAGTGAATGATATCGTGGGGTCTATGTTACTTGGAAGAAATATATATATATATATATATAGTTTGGTCCTACTACAAACATTAGAAATTCATCTCGGTATTAGTATAAGAATTAATTTTAATCATTGAAATTGCTATTATAATAAATCTACGAATGAGTGGCATATATGTACTACTTTTAAAAAAATATGAACGCTTCGTGTATTCGTTGAAAAAAAAAGAAAAAAGGAAGAAAATTAAAAAACCAAAACCCAATGGCGTTATTGATCGCTATGGAAGCTGGAAATTATGAAAGTTGCCTTTTTACAAATAATTAAGAAAAAAGATCATACCTTTTACTGTTATTATTTATCGATAAAACATGAATCATGTGGTAAATAAAGTGATAAAATTTGTTTAAGGTTGGCGGCTCGGCAGCCATTCTAACCATGAAGAAAATAATAAAGAATAAAGTGCCTACGAGCCGTAGGTCGCTTACAAAAGGCAATACTTTGGGGTCTTGGTGGGGTGGCAGCCAAGAGACAGGTGAGCTAGAGTTAGAGAATAAGAGATGAGTAAAGAAGGGAAGGGAGGAATGTTGCCTAGGCAAAGGCAAAGGAAAGGAGTAGAAAACAGAATTTTCCTGGCATAGCGTCGTCACAATTACATCGGATCAGGCAAGAATATTTCATCCGAGGCACCGTCTCAAGCGAGATTCACCGACCCGGACGGATTATTAACGGGCAATTTACCGCGTCTGCTACTGACTGTATTGTCTCTACATTTCTCTACTTCGGGCGCGATCCTATTCCGCCTCTACGTGTCCTCCTCCTTCTCTTTTCTTCCGATGCTCTCGACTGTGTCTCTTAGTTATTTCCACCACCGTTAATGTTCGATATCGAGTAAAAACGAGGAGAGATGTTTAAAAAAAGGAAAAAAGATAAAGGAAAAAAATAATAGGAGGATTAAGCCCGATTGCTCCGATTTATAATGAGCTGAAGAGGAATACTTTTAGATCTTTGCTAAATTTAGACGCTTTTTTCGTTTTGTTCTTTGCAAACAGGAGATCCGACAAATATCAAGAATAATCCAAACTAATTGCTTTGTTCGATTTGATCACTCTCATTGAATAGTTTAACGCAATTGGTTGAATAATAACTCGGCGTTCAAACAGCCAGCGCGTATTAATTAAGAATTATAATCATTCGGTAACATTGTATTTGAAACAAAATATTTACAAAAATAATTGTGTCTATACACACACACACACACACACACACACACACACACACACACACACACACACACACACACACATATATATAGTATACATGTTTTTCACAATGAATATTGTGTATAAATTACGTTTATTTTAAACATGCACTTTTAATGCAAATTTATGTGCACATGAACCAGGAAATCTGACTTTATTGAGCGTTTAGTTAGTTTTTGACTAGTTTCAAGCTTAATTTTAGCTTATGAAACTCAATATAACTGATTTATAAAGTAATTGAAGTCATCAATTTTCAAACGTTCTGCAAACGACCTCTACAACCTGATACTCATAGTTTTATTTTTGTAATAATAAAAAGTTTATTATTTTGAATTTTATGATAGGTACGACATTTTCTACTTATACAGTTAGCGATAGTAGCAGTGACAATTTCTTTGTAATAATTTTTTTGAAACTTTTGGCATGAATAGAGACAAGTAATTAATATTTAATATAATAGGCTTGCGATTGTCTACTACGCCAATTAAAAACAAAAAACAAAAAAAATAATATTTTAACGTATCATCTGTCCAATGTACATATCAAAGATATTTCTATTTTTCTTTAAGGACAAATGTCACTAATCGACTTATAAACATATAAAATGGGAAGACGAGACGCGCGAGTGCGTTTCTCAATATTTTCCGCATCTCAACTTGATTTCAGAGACGTTTCCAGATGACTCTAAGAAAAGCAACTTTCCGCTATAGGGACATGAAAAACTTTAAGATGGATAAGGAAGAGAGAATAAGGGAAGAGATTTCAAGAAATTGCTCAAATGCGAAATTGAAAAATTGTTGAAGCAAAGATTATTGTACTTTCACGGGAGAGATTAATTCTTGTTATTATGAATATGCAAAAACAATTAACACCGTTAATTTCTCTTATTCTTTAATTTTGTTGTTGTTGTTGTTGTTGATGTTGTTGATGTTGTTGATGTTGTCGTTGTTGTTTTTGTTTCGCTATTAGCAGCAGCAGCAATTAAATTTTATCAATTCAACAATGTGAAACGAAATAGATATTTACAGTTACAAAACAAATTTTACTTTAACTAAAGATACAATATTTGATTTCAGATGTTGTCTAAGAATAGAGTACCGGGCTAGGAGGGCCAAATATCTAGAGTTAGGTGTAAACTCCCAGATGGTGGAAGGGAGGATTGCGGGCAAGTGGACAGGATAGTGCATGTATTCAATAATAAATAGATTTGGTATTTGTTTTAGTTTATTGCGATAATTGCATTAGTTGTGGTATAATGATTTTTAGTTTATGCTTGAATGCCTTCGTTTCTTGAGTTTTGTACTGCTATTACCATATAGAGCTGTAATGTGCGTTGCATGTATAGGTAGAAGGGTGTAGTAACCTTCTGGTCCTCTATATGTAATGCACGTGGTGGTGGTCGTGTTATACACGTAGAAGAACAACGTCGTAAACCCCCGTGCTTCCTTGTGCAGTGGCACGTGGCAGTAGCTTAAATTTGCCTTGGTATTGTCTTATTGCTTACGTTGAAGGCTCTGCAGGTACGCTTTTGGTGACTAAGATGAAGTGATCTTAGTCTGCAGATATTGCTGCGTACGGCGCCTCGTAAGTCTTTCTTGTGGGAGCTAAACTTGCCCCTTATGCGTTTGCAGATTGTGTGAGCTTGATCGATCTACAGTTCTTTACCTTGTGAGGCATATTGTGTATTATTATCGTTAATAAGGAATGGAACTTTTACCTTGTGAGTTCTGCAGATTTTGTGCTCTTGATGGCAGCTAGCGATATCTGCAGGTTGTGCCTCGTGCGGCAGCTTCTAATTTATGTTTTGTGTTTTTCTGGCTATACCTCGCATATTGTTTGCTGAGTTTGCCTCGAGCGGCTCCTTATAGGTTGTGATTATGTTGTGACTTGTGCACCACTGTTTACTTGCACTGCGGCGAGTGTATGATTTGAATTTGCACTTATCTTGCACTTGTTCTGAGTTGGATATGACTAGGCTTTGCCTCTTAATTGGCCTTTACTGTGTATGTCTACATTCTTGTTAATTGGTGTTCCTTTGGAGAAGAAGCCTTGCCAATTTCTCTGGTGACAAGAGACTTCTGTGTGCGCCTTGCTGGCGTCTTTCTTGAAGGCATTCTTTCGGCCACCGCGTGGTCCTTATGAATTTCCTGCTTCTTGGCGTTTCCAATCAGAGCGCCTCTTTCTGGGCGTCTCCAATCGAATTGATTCTTTCATTATTGGCGGCTCCAATCAGAGCGCTTCTTACTTGCAGTCATACCATGAGAGGGGGACTTCTTTGGCACGTTCTCGCTTCACTATCCGAGCTACATGTAGCTTTGGGTTTGACAACAGCGTATGCGTGCAGTCTTGCCTTTAATATCCCTTTTTTCGGATGTCAAACGACGTGATTTTTTTGCTTATTATATTTTTATGACTTGATTATGCCAGAAGTATTATGACTTGTCGTCGATAGATGCTTTGTTATCGCCAGATGTGTTTATAAATTGTATTTTCTTTAGATATTCCAAGTTTTGCTGAATTGTTTAGATTTAGTTAATCCGAGGCGCGTTTGTTGAATGTTATTTCTCGAGTAGTTGAGAGTTCGCCTTTTTCTGAACTCTTATCTCGAATTTTCCAGATGTTTAATGAGCTGGGAGTTTTCTTACATTATCGAACAGATGTAATTCAAAATTTGTTTAATAACGCGATCGAATTAATATCCATATGTTGGAAAATAAATAATGGATTAACGATACATAAACAGACAAGCATTAAGCTGTAATTTTTAAAATTTTGATGTGTACGCGCCTTGGCAAAAAGTCGCAAGAGCTTGTATTTTTATGTGCAGTCGAAGAGAGACACCAACCAATATGAGAGAACCAAAGTTTAATTGTATAAAGTCACAAATCATGCAAGTAAATTAACAAATCCGTCGGATAAACGTAATTTATAATATAATTTCACTTTATGCATTAGTTGGAATGATCGATACTGTCATCTCGACTGAAATGATTGGTAAACGATAAAAACTATAGTAAGAACAGGATGGATGGCTTTCATTTTGCTCAAGTCATTTTGAAACAGACGCATTATGATTTGTACTGTCTAAATTAAAAACAATTCTTCTTTAATGTAGTGGATAATATATCATATGTTGGTCAATTTTTTTCTTCTTATCGTACAAGTATAAACCATTGATTTTATGAATTTGTAATTATCCCTACTTATCAAATACCTTGCAATAAAATGAAAGTTTTATAACTTACCTGAAATAGAAAAATTAGAATTGTATAAGTAAATAAATAATAATAACAATAATATTAAGAATTATAAGTCAAGTTTTTATAATATTAATAGTTTCTCAAGAATATTTATTCAAACGAATTTTAAAATTCCAATGAAATTAAATCGTATTTTTCAACCAGAAGATACGTGATTTTTTATTTTCTCTCAGCTAGTTTGTAATTTTAAACTATTTTTATTATTTTTGTTTTTTGTTTTTGAAATCGGATTTAACTGCGAATTATGGGTGTAAAAGCTTTTATAAAAAATTTCATTGTTTATGCAATGCCATTACGTAATTACACAATAATTAATACAATATACATTTTCTTATTATATTACTCCGTACCTAGTAACGCTGTATCCTACATTATTACAATACATTGTCTAATGAAATCTATCGGTTGAAGAGAATTAAAGCAGCTCGTCAATTTTCTTAAAGACAACGGCTAATCGACGACCGAGCTAAACAACCATTCGATTTTTATTAAAAATTTCATTGATTTTCGACCTTCTTTATATATTTACATTGAATAATTAATGCTTATATTAAGATTAATATAATGGACACAGTATAAACTATTGATATTTGTGGCATTGAACATGGCAAGATTTACCCCTATCTATTAAACATTGAAAAATATTCCTTCCCAACGATAGATTATTTATCCTTTGTATTATGGGTACTTACGCAAATCGCTATGTAACTAATAATGAACCAGTAAAAGACAGTTTAGTGCTATAAGCCAGTTAGTCCAGGCTATTTAGGAGAGAATTTGAAGCGCTCTCGAAGTTGTACATTACATACTGCTTTCCTCTCGCTACGCCCCTCCACAAATTCTCGAGCTTCGGCTGCCGGAATTCCGAGACGGGTAAATTTAATAAGTGAAAGCAAGTTCGTACTCTGCTCGGAGAATCGGGCTTACCTATACTGATCTCTCAGAATCGCGCCCCGCTCGTCGTGTATGTTTTAAGGGTCGTGCAACTAGGGGAGAGGGATGTACGAATTAATGGACACTTCAAGTCCTAAGGGTAAAGCAACCGCGAGAATTGCTTTGCGAGAGAAGTTAGAGGTGGGATGCAAGGAAGGAAGGAAGGAAGGAAGGAAGGAAGGAAGGAAAGAAGACCAGGAAGGAAGGATGGATGGAAGGATGGATGGATGGGATGGATGGATGGATGGATGGATGGATGGATGGATGGATGGATGGATGGATGGATGGATGGATGGATGGATGGATGGATGGATGATGGATGGATGGATGTGGATGGGATGGATGGGATGGATGGGATGGATGGGATGGATGGGATGGATGGGATGGATGGATGGATGTGTAGAGGGTAAGTCGAGTTGGTGGAAGGGTCGGAACAGGTAGGGGGTGAATGAGAAATGAAGGATGAAAAAAGGGAAAGAACATTTTTGTCTGTAGTTAGAAAAAAAAATTTTTTTTTAGTGTACAGGGGAGAGAAAAGGGCCAACCGGGAGATCCGGTGAATATAATAAAACCATCGAGAGGCGAATTAAATTTGTAGATTTTAATTAAAACATTGGTCCGTTTTTTGAATGTAAAATTAATGATGAGAAAATAGTATGAGAATATACATATTTTTGACTTAATTTATAAATAAAAAATCTTTCTAAAAACATCGGCAATTATTAAATTTATATTAGTTTTTTTAAAGTACTATTAATGTAATTTATTCTTAGGATCAATATGGTTATTATTACAGATTAATACGAGAGTTTATTGTTACGTTGGATTACAAATTTTATTACGGTAATTAGTTTTTTTTTCCAAGGACAGTGGTGAAAAAATTAAAAACTATTTTATGAAATTGCTCATACGGATTACGAAAATAAATAAGAAAATTAATGCAATTAGTTGACTAAAGATCATGAGATTTGCGTCTTTCATCTTAAGCTAACAATAAGCTATCTAGTTACCACT
Organism: Ceratosolen solmsi marchali; assembly: GCF_000503995.2. NCBI lineage: Eukaryota > Metazoa > Arthropoda > Insecta > Hymenoptera > Agaonidae > Ceratosolen > Ceratosolen solmsi. Next base: position 1,036,129 of record NW_011948430.1, read on the forward strand.
TTTGATAAGACAACTAATCTAAGTTGATAAGACAACTTTAAGATAATTTGCAAAAAAAATTTGTTTATTCTTTTCAATAAGATGGGACACGATGCGAAGTTAGTTACGCATATGATAGGCATCACCATATTTAGTTAACTAAACGGAATTTAAGCAAGTGAAAGTTGAATTGTCAATATGGATGGATTATTTGCGGAAGAAGTCACCCCTCCACCCCAACATTATTGCTCTTGTCGTAATAAAGAAAAAGAGTGTATTGTTGGGTACGAATGGAGCCGGATTAGGTACACACGGCCATAAACGAGGGAAGAAAAGGAAGAAAAGCTTCGGCGCTGAACTGCCAAAGGGAGTATATACCTGTTGGTAAGAAGGTACCCTCGAAAATTACTTCTTCCTCCCGCCTTCGCGTTTCATTGGCCGAGCTTGCGAAGCGAGGTAGCAGACCGTGGAGAGGAGCACAGCTCGGGACAACCTCCAGCTGGGAATAGCTTGTTGCGTTCGAGACGTCGCGACGACCGATTCTCCTTTACCCTCTAAAAGCCAGAATTCCTCTCGAGCGGGGATGGCCTCATTATTTTCCTACACCCAGATTGGGCTTTTTTCTTCTCTTCTCTCTTTTTGTTTTTTTTTTTTATTAATAACGAAAGAACCAGCGAAATAAGATACGTCCTCGATGACTAAGCCGTTGCGTCAGTAAATATATCGGGATTTAAAAATCACAATTTCATTGTTCGTTATGCGTTACAAATATGGACCCTTGCGCCCGATCGTTATTCGTCCCGGTAAGTCACTTCCACGAATCCGCAAAAGAATAATTAAAGTCCCTCTGACGTAGCGCGAAAAAGGAATGAGACCACGGAGGGAAGAATTATTTTAACGAAAGAAAAGGCTCGATTTGGCAGGATGACCGAGCTGAGAGGATAGAGCGGGCGGGAGAGGAACGCCACGAGTTTGAGAAAGTCGAAAGGGAAAAGCTTTTTCAGGGATTATCCAATAGCGGTATACAAGAGAGCGGTGTACGTCGCTGCGGTTTGAGCAATTATAACGAAAAGCTTTTGCGGCGAGCGTAATTTCGTATTGTCGACGTTAAATCGAGCGCTCTACAGTTGCGCGCAACTTCCCTATCCCACTTTTCGTGGATTTCGTTAGCAGGCAACGGATGCTACGAGCTGCGAGTAGTTAAATAAGTACAGAGAAAGAGAGAAAGAACGAAGGAGGAAGAGGACAGGGAAATCCGTACATCGCAGCTGGCAGCTCATTTCACGCTGGCAGTTGCTACCTTACGAGGTAACTCTCCCTCTCTACTCCTGTCCTATTCTTTTCGTCCCTAACCTCCTATCCCCCTTCTCCGACCCCCATTCACCATAAGACACGATGCGCTTTAGCTGATGCCTTATTCCTTTTAACTGTCAGCCGACATGTAGGAGTTTCTGCGTAATCGTAAAAAGCTAACTTTTTATACTTGACATTGCTTCGACCGCGTTACGAAAAGCCCCTTCTCGCGACTCGTGTTCGTCCAATGGGACGCTACGACTCTCGCTCCATACGCTCTCTATCTACATGTCCAAGATTTTTCTTCGTCCTTGCGATATAACGCTACTCAACGTCGTTCGTCCATCCGTCTTATTTTATACTTATCTTCACGCAGTAAAATTTCATTCCCATCTAATAAGAGTAATGAATGACAAATTTGCCTTAGTTAAGCCGGACATTTGCATTTTAACGAATCGCAATGAACGCGCACGTACATTAAATTGATTCTCTTTCTATGAAAGCGCTGTTTGTTCAAAAGGAACTCACTTTTTTCAAGAATTGCAAATTTAACCTTTTATCGATATTTGGATACATTTTATTCTTTACTTCTGCGTAAAGGCTAAAAAATAGAAAGTAAAAAAATCGCTGCATGGGAAATTCAGCGGTGAGGACGGTGAAAAAGAAAAAGGAGCGAATAAATGAAAGAAGAAGAAGAAGAAAAAGAAGAAGAAGAAGAAGAAGAAAGACCGCTTGTAGTTTAAAGACTCGCCCCAAGAGTCATAAGAGAGCGCATAAAGAAGAATGTGAACGTGCCGGTCGGCGAATGTGAACACGAGGAGTTCGTGAAATTTTTATCTATGTCTGCACAAAGACATGCGCGCTCTACCCGTTCACGGTGGAGTTACAAGCCGACCTTTATACTTTCATATCAACGAGGCAGTGAAGTTCAGCAGCCTCGTTGCTTGCGGCGTTCGCTTCTGTTGTAAATAAACCGCGAGTAGCCACTTGACGAGTGGGCGGTTAGAGGGGATAAAGAAGGCTACCCACAAGGGTTGTTAAGTTCAGTTTTTCTCCGTTCAGAGGAAGAGGAGAGCACGTGTAGATGGGGTAGTAAGCAATGCTAAGCAGGGATCACCGAGCTTAAGGAGGGAGCGGTCGAGCAAGACGGGACGGGGGAGGGGGAGGGAGGGAGGAACTTGACGAACAACGATTTCGAGTATCAGTCGTATTGAAAAGGAGAAAGTTCCTGGTTCCTTGTAGTCGTCATCGCCGTTTAGATTGTAGACGAACGAGTGGCACTCAAGATCATTTGACTTGACCCCACCGCTTATCTCTAGAAAGAGATCCAAGCACAGCCGCAAATTAAATCACCGAGATGATAAAATTTTTCTCGCATTTATTCTCCTTATATCCTCGAGTGGGCAAATTAATTGACATATAGACATTAATTATATGGCTACGAGCGCACTCGTCAGCTGATTGTGAATCGCTGTATACCAACGAATATTAACATAAATAAAGGATAGTGAATAGCTAGAATAGCGAGAAAGAGCATTAGCATCGATCGTTACTAGGAAAGACAATAAGATAGAGACGGCATGTTTCTGCGATCTCTTTTTTAAATTATGTGGCGCGACCGTAGAGGGTTGACTGAATTTATGGAGCCATTTTCCATTTTCATCCGAACCCTAAGGCTACCTGCACCCTCTCTACACGTATATATATATATATATATATATATATATATCGCAACGTCCCTATAACTTTCTCTCTTTTTTTACCGATAGTGTCCTGTGACACAATTATAGCGAACACACCCCCCTTTCCTTTTAACAAAAATGTTTATACGTGTACACAAGAGATAAAAATAGATGAGTGAAATAAAACGATGCTTCTTACAATAATTGTATTTTACTTGATTTTTCAAGATAATTTATGTTTTTTCAATTTTCAATAATTACTCCAATATGCCGAGCGTTTTAATAATATTTTAATAAATCCTCGTATTTTCCTACATCTTTTGAAACTTTATATAATATATTATCATCTTACTTAGGCTTTCAAGACATTGTAATGTTTTTATATTGTTTTCTGCTTTAATTACAAATGCCCTATTTATTTTATTGCCCCCCCCCAACCCATCCCCGCCCCACCCGTCGCCCAACAGCCTCTCTTAATTTTTACACATCTTTACTATAATTATATGACAAATTTCGAATAAACTCTATGCGGTAACGTGTAAGCAGAAAATCTTAAAGTGATTTGCCCTAAGGTTATCTCCGTCTATACTCCTAGTATTTCTTACAACCTATCTCTTTATCATTCGATAGACTAAGCTTAAGGGGTAGAGAATCCAAAGAGTCGATATCGAGGTCAGGCGTCTGTCCGATAAAGATAAAAAGTCAGGGAGAGTGGAAAATATTGGGAACGTCAGAGATTTACGAGACAGGCGTGAATCATCGAGTACAAAGGATCTCAATCAAATTCCCTCGGCAGTCTTACTTGTCTCAACGAACCTCGAAACGCCCAAAGAACGTAATGTCACATATCGTTATTCATAACGAATTTTTTTCCCGCCTTTTTTCTCGCACCTACTTTTTCAATGCAATTAACGTGCGCATGCTGAGCTCATACGTATGCAGACATCGTACAATGGCAAGAAATTACAGTAACTACTTTATCAACTACCATCTCCTCTGTCTTAATCTTTCCGTATCTCAATACCCCTTTAAATTCTTTATAACGAGGTAAATATAAACATGTATATTGTTCTTACAGGTTATACTTATAATAATTATTATATTATATTATTTATTTTAACAGTTTCTATTCAATAGGAATCTTTGACGCTTTACTATTTCATTCGACTACATTTCTATATTATTAGTATATGACCAATGTGAAAGACCATAAACATACATTATCCGTCATTAGAATACTCACTGATTCCAGCATATGTACACTCAATACTATAAACACATGCTATTTATGTCCAATAAGATTAAACTATTAAGATAAGTTTATACTTTTTAAGAATAATTTTTACTTGCATTATATATGGTTTTGCATTTATAGGTTCTGTTGGATTTACTTATAATGGAAATATCGTGAATTGATCGTTTTTCAAAGTCATAATCATCATACGAATTCAATGAACCATCAAATTAATAATAATGAAAAAAAAATTCATATTTTCTTAATTAAATTTTCTACTATAATTTTACATGCAAATTTCTATGTAAAATTCTATATTATTATTACCGAATGATTATAGCCAAGTATACCATAAAATTTGTTATTTCATAATTTAGTTATCTTATTCACGTACTGCTTTTGTTCCAAGTATTTTGTAAATATTCATAAACGATAAGGTTTCGTATTTTCGATTATCGTTCGAGTCAATGCCATAAGTTTACAATATCATAAATATGTTAGTTTTATAACAAGTACTCTGATACATAAATTTTTGTTTTTTTCTTCTTATTGTTATTATTATTATTATAATTAATGCTGCCTGTAATATTCTTAGTATTTACTTGATCAATATTATTGTATCTCAGTGAAGTGATTTAAAAATCAATAATGTTTTTATTTCAAATGACTTGAGGTAATGATAATGATAACGAACTAAAATATTAATAAATAATATTTTGCGTATATTTTTTCTTTTATATAGTAAACCATATATTTATTTTGGTCCATAAGAACAATCTAATAGTGAATTTGGTGAGGTAAAGAAATTTTTAAATCAAATAATGAAATTCTATTAATTGAAATCATATAGCATTAATTTTTTGTAATTGAGATGTGTAAAGAATTATGTATGTTTATAAGAAATTCTTATATACATAACGGAGATACTAAATATAATTAGTATTATAAATTAAAAATTTTCATTGTCACAATATATTACTCGAACATTTTTATATCTTACAAATCTTACAATTGCATAAACAAAGGGCTATGTTAAAAAAAAAAAAATAATAAAAAAAATAATAAAACAAATTAATTTAAAGCTTGTGTAAATATCCTAAAATTATGCAATCTAAGACAAGTTTAAAAGTACTTATTTATTCAAAATAACTTTCATTCTAAGTAGGTGTTGAAACAAGTACACACGTGTCAGTGGAAACTTATCTCTATAATTTATTAGTCGTATCCTGAAAAAGTCAACTGCTTTTTCGCAAACTTAATTCATTTGATTATTCTCTTACTTTTTAACTAATTACATTAAAAATAGTTCGATTAATTTATTTATAATATGAATATAGGACTGCAAAATACTATCTAAATAATTAACGATAATGGCATATGACGACATTATGCTGATAAAACGAAGAACATAAGGATAAAAATAGTATTAATGGAAATTAATATAAGAAAGTGAGCGAAGGTGAATTTCAATAATATTTTTATCTTCTAGAGCACATTGTTAATTTCATACTTTTTTTTAAGTATTTTTAAATGATTAAATTCAATAAATTATCGCACATTTTTATAAAATTATTTTACAGCTTTTATAATGAATAAATAAGATACCATTTTTATTTCTAGATCGATGATGCTATATTAATTATTGAGTACTACAACTATATTAACAGTGGCTATTATAATTCGAATATTATTTTAAAGGAAAAACGACGATTGAAGCAAGATGGTCATCAGAATATGAGATATTCATTCGACATTTAGACGTTTGTTTATGGTTTAGAGAAACTGTTCGAGATATCAGACATATTTCGTGATTTTGATTACAAAAAAAGATTATCCTCCGAGGGAAAAGCTGGCTATGAATCAAAATTCCCCAGAGGTACTTCATTAACTGCTCATAGGTTGACATTTAATATTCTTGACGAGCCTATTTGTTAAAATTGTTCTAGCTACGGCGGATTAATTATGTTCACTAGTGCTTATTCAGCATCCAGATGAGATTTATTTGATTATCATTTCTGTATTGAAGAAAAAACTCGTAAATATATATATATATATATATATATAGATTTTTATTTTTGTTTTATTTGCTCGAAAGCTTACTTATTGGCTTTCGACGACGTTATCTTTAATTCCCTTTGAATCTGAATGATAATTCCTAAAAGCAAATACGATACATCGAGTTCAATAATTAGCACGTACACGATTATTTTAGCACTGATTAGGGGACTTGCATTATCCGACCTAATGATTTCGATGATACATTAAGGTTGCTGACATTGCCATTTTTTTTCTCTAACGCCTAGCATAATGCAAATAATTTCAATAACATTGTCGGTCGTTATACTTGTAGTGATAATGCAGCGAGACACTTAGTAGTTGGCACCGATGCTGTAACCTCGGTTACGACGATAAATGCACCGCCCACACAATATAAAGTTCATCTTTGCGTTTATATCTACGTGTAAATAATGTGACAATTGTGTGATCTTACTCTGCTTTCCATGAAAATATCACTTGCCAAGATAAGAAGTAGTTGGACTAGTCTGTCTCGTCATTCCGTCGATCAAAAAGTCGGACGACAGATTAGTCAATTCGATGAAAGCTATCTACTCCTCGGAGGGAACTTCACTTCCACCGCGTGTCACCTGCTGCTATTGCAGTTGATCAGTTTGTCGAGTTGCGTCCCCTCGGGGAACTTAGATTCTCTTCTCGGTGGATTCAGAACCGATACGATATTCGAAGAGGACTGCAACTACCGCGACGGCCATCAGAGCTAATAATATTCGCTTTAGACGAGGGAGTACTCCGTGCTTTTACCTAACGCGTCCGCGACTCCACAGCAGCCAGCACCTTGGCATCTACCGATATTGAAGATGATATAGGTTCTCTCTCATTGATGCTGTCTCAAGTGTCCAAGTCACATCTTGATTGTCAACCCTAATGCCATCAAAAGCCATAATATCAAATAATAACATCCAATGGAAAATCCATGCAGTCTACTGTAATCATACTTTTATCGTTAGATTTTTTTCCCTTACTTTATGAATTGAAGACGACGCTGAAGTAAATGCACTGGGTCACGACAAATATCAACTATCTTTACGTTTACTCGAAATAAAACAAATAACGAAGTATTATTATAACGATAATTTAATTATACAATAATTATTATATCACGTTATTCGACATTATATCTAATATCTAATTTCAAATTGATAATTAATATGAAAATCATCAGCTAGCTCATTATATAGCTCAAATAGTAAATTGTAGTTTAGTATAGAAAGGATCATTTACTCAGCAATATGCATTTAAAGATGATCAAAACGAAATTAATAAATAGTCGCGTGAAAAGAGTATTAAGTGTATTGTTGGAATGAAATAGTGAGTCCCTATGCCAGTAATAACAAGTAGATGCGAATCGGTCGGGATACGAGTATTTCCTCTATAAAATAATGTACTACAGATCTTTAACGCTCGGATGCACCTAAGACTGCTGCTCGTGGACGTCGCACTGCTGACTGGACCGACCCTCGAATTTTACGTACCGTTTACTGCACTTTAATTCCATGACAACGGATACGTAACGACGACAGAGATTGTGTATTCTCTTTTGAAGGGGAGGAGCTATAAGAAGGACTTGGCTCCGTGTGGTAAATTCTATGTTTATATGCACCTCTCAATGCTCCACATTAATCTGCTCTGCGAAACAGTCTTTCCCCACTATGATTATCGATCATTTATCCGAACTATCTTATTTCGACGTTTTTATATATTAACTTTCCAATAGTATGCCAAGTCTTTCTTACATTAATTGAGTTTTATTATCATTGTTGTTGTTGTTGTTGTTATGATAATGATGATGATTATTATTATTATTTTAACGGTCTATTATTGGTAGATGAAAATATTATCGAGTAAAAATTTGCCACCTTTGAGAGAAGTAACGACCGTTTAGCATTGAACCTACGACACACTTTTGATCTTTCAAACTGCCGAAGCATTGAAATTTCTTGACAATGAATTCCATTCTTAATATCCAATTTTGTTTTATTTTCACATTGATGCTTTTCTTTAATGCTCATTGATAATTATATTAATATAAATAAAAGCGGTAATTCTGTTACATTATTATATATTCAGTTATTGGTTATTTCTAAATAAAATAATTTCATTATGCGATTCGAGAGAATAGAATAGGAAAAGATGTTTAAAAATTCCGATAATCAACAATGTGTACAAATAGTTTATGATCAAAGTCAAAGTGCCTAAAATAAATTGGTGAGTAGAAAAAAAATAATAAAATTACGGCAAACAATCAAGCCATTTCTTCATTCTCGATAAATTTTATTTTCATAAATTCTTCACATTAGCTTATATTAAATAAGAAATTTGAATGTATAATTTGTCATGGGTTGCTATCGTAAAAAATTGATTGATATGAGCGTATGAAACATTTATATCCGCACATGACCACATTAAACAAAGCTCCAATATGTAATTGCAACTTTGATGAAATGCACTTGGATTCAAAGTAGTCAAATAAATTTATCTATTAATATAAATGAGTATCATCGTTATAGCAGTGATTAAAAGATAAACAGCGTTTCAGGGTTTATAAATGGATATACAACAAGAGTGATGCATTGCGGGTACGCGATTATAAGCAGATATATATATATATATATATATATATATATATATATATATA
>NW_011948430.1:1045114-1051628 GCF_000503995.2 Ceratosolen solmsi marchali
GAGAGAGAGAGAGTGAGAGAGAGAGAGAGAGTGAGAGAGAGAGAACGAGTGAGTTAGTGAGCGAATAAGTGTGTGAGCGAGGGAGGGTAATTTGGTGACATTTTGCGCAAACCAGCCGAAAAGTCTCAGGCGTTAACGACGAGGATGAGAGACACTGTGTGACTGCAGGAGATTCAGGTCTCGGGGCCAGACGACCAATTGCCAATCTTAACATAAATGTTCCCTGTTATATCGACACTTAGCACTTTTTATACAGAAATAACCATCAGGAAAAATCATTAATAATCACATATTTCAAGTCTCTACTTCCACCATAATAACGTTCTCATAATTTGGAATAAGTGGACTTTCAACAGCTTTACAGCCCACCATGTGACTACGGTATATTTATTTTTATTGCTAAAAAACAGTTAGTGAAAAAATAAAATCGTTATATTAAGAAAGGTATTAAACCAATAAAGTGCGGTAATTTTGGAAAATGTCGAAAGCAAATGGAAATACAACGACAAATAACATATAAAAGCTCCACTGTTTTCGACACTCGTGACATTGAAAACCTGCCTTATTTGTTTATGAATGTAATCACCGTTGGACAATTGATTCTATATTTATCCTTGATACTTTCTCATTGTATTAAATAGTAGTTGTAAATTTCTTTCGAAAATGATAATTTAGCATTTATAAAGAATAATATATTATGTTGATGTCGTTATTTTCTGAAAATTTTGCAGCTCGTTAATATTGTATCGCTCAAGGAGTCAAATGATTAAAAGCGTTTGTTTAGAATCCTTGAGACCTTAAAGATATTATCAAACTAGTATCTCCTTCATAGAAAGAATAACAGTTTATTATGAAGCAATCATAACATAACGGGGGCTAAATGTTGTAACGTTAGGTGATTTGACCCGCCAAGTTAGCATTTCCATTTCAAACTCAATAATGGCTGACGCGATGCTTGACAGATGATAATCTCCAAAGTCTAGCAATTTCCCGATAACGCGCTTCATTATCGCTTCATTTAATCGCGAACTCTCGTGTCGCATGCGTACACAGTGTTGAACTCCACTGTCATTGAGAATGACATGACAGCTCGTCCAAGCAATTTTCAGGACAATTAATATTTGCATTTTTTACTTGTCCTGTCAAATTATATTACTATTTCGAATATAAGTATTTCAGATGATTTGTATCAATTGAAGTATAGGGAAATATATCCTGGTGTCAATCATTTGCGATAGTGTATTCCCAATTAATAATACAAAATTTCGCGCGCGCGTGTATGTACATGTATATATATATATATATATATATATATATATATATATATATATATATTTTCTCTGTAATTCGTTAATTTAATTTAATTCGGAATTCGACCTGTTACTTTTACGTGAATAATAAATTTTAACAAAAAATAATTACGATAGTATTGCGTTAAATTTTTAATTAATAAAATTATTAAATAACCGAGTATAAGATTCATGACAATTGCTTCACCAAAGTATTATATCATCATAGCTGTAATATTAGCATTAAATTATCAAAAATATTTAATAATTAAAAGAAAAATGTCTTCTATTAATCATGAATTATAATTAAGATGGTCTGCTCTTAAAATGTCTAATAATTTATTTAAAAAAATAAGCTGGAGCGTCAAAGTATAAATTTATATATTTCTCTTCAATGTAAGGTATGCACACGAGAAAGGTGAAATGCATTGAAGAAAGATTGAAAAGCAAATATTCTTGCTATAATTTTCTCTCTCTCTCTCTCTCTCTCTCTGTCTCTCTTTTTTTTATACTGTCTTCATAAAACAATGAAAGCGAATGGACTCGTTATACATTCTTTCGAAGTAATGCGAGGAAAAAGAATCCTTGAGTAAACCGCGCCCCACTTGATTTAATTTCACATTTTCGTACAGTTGACCTCCGATCTGTTTCATTGCTTATTTCGCTGATACACTGGATATTTTATAAAAAACAAAAAACATCTTAGAGGCGAAGACAACCTATAGAGAACAACAAATGTTTCTTATCGATAGAGGCAGAAGAAACGTGACTCTGTCGTTGCGAATAGTAAAAACTAGCGATAAGCTATTATTCTTCGGATTCCCGGGATAAACAAGACTGAGATCAGGAAAACTCTTTGTGATGCAACGACGGTGTGATTTGTCACACTTGATACGCGCGTATTTTCTTCCCATGAAAGAAAATACAATCGCTTGATTTTTCCATCACGTTCCAGCAGCTCTTTCGTTATAGAATATGAATGGAAAATTCCACTACAATGTCAGCTTGGCATTAGAATTTGGTATTTGACACATTAGCATATACATTTTACTTTATTCCATATTTACTCATTTTCAATAAGTTGCTCACACAATTATGCAAATTTGTATTTACAAATTTATATCCATAAATACATTGGAGTTTTAAAAATATTTTATTTAAACGCTGTATTTGAAATAACTTGTCTTTAGAAATATTGAAAATAATGTGTGTGCGCGCGCGCAGTGTGTCCGCTGTGTGTGAGTGTATGCGTGCTATGTGTGTGTGTGTGCGCGCGCGCGTATGTGTAATATATTTTTTTTATTGTATATTAATGATCACTAAATTGATAATTATCACTGGCAAATTATACAAATAATAAACAGTTATGTTATTTTGCATTTTACAGTATACATGTGTTAAGAAAATTTTAATCAATACATTTTTTTCCTTTAACACGTACTACAATATTATTATTAATATTAATAAAAGATGTAGAATATTCATCGATTTTATATCTAAATTAGAATACGTTTTTTAATCGTTTAAAACAAAATATCGGTATGAGAAACGTTAAGAATCATTGTTATTATTTATTAAAATAACGAGAGGATTATTATACGAGTCTCTATGTGTTTGTTGGTGTTTTAAATTTTTTATGAATTTTTAAGGAAAATATATCTGTCAATTTTATTCAAGACACTTGGAACAATCTTTTTTAATAAGCGAGCGCCTGATTTAAAAGCATACGATGCCTCTTAAAGCCTCCAGTAACGAATAAATTAATTCGCTAATTAAAAAGTAATTTCATCCACGTTAAATTGAAAATGAAATAAAATTTTCTTTCCTACTGGGCTTAAAAAAAAAAAGTGAAAGTCGAAACAAGGCGGGATACTGTTAAAAACAGGTTGGACAGGAAATTAACGGCACTCTCATTGTTTCTGATATAATCGAGCAATGCAGATTTGGCAGGAGAAGAAGATGTGCCGAAGGGTGGAGGATATGACTCGTCAAGTATGTCCAGCAGAGGAACGCGTGCACACATGGCAGGAAGTTTCGATGTCCTGAACTCAGATGTGTGCGCAGCTCATTTCTAGTGGATTGCAAACACGGAAATCAAGACCCACTGTAAACATCAGAATCGCGTTACAGTTCTATTATAGATAAACAGATACGTTTCTAATTACAAGTCCTTACGCCACACACCTCCAATTCAAAATTCATCGAAAGCATGTTGGCCCCATCATATAATGGCCTGATTGATATGCGATTCGATTTGTTATGGATAGATGCACTTTATTTGATTTTAAATAGCTTAGAAAATGACGTTTTATTAATCAGAAATGATAATTAGTCTGTTATATAAAATTTGGTTGGAAGTGAACGAATTCGTAACTGATAATCAATATTTCATTCGATTTACAAAGTATTTTGTCCAAGTATCGAATAAAAGTAATGGCGATGCAGGGTCAAAGACATCATTTTCGTTTGACTTTCTTTTAACATTACTTGGCCAAATTGTGCGGCTAACAATGTCAAAATCTTTATTATACGAACGTTGATATCTTAATGCGTAATTACTATCCAATCATTATGGATCCTTACCTTTTCCTTATCTTTTATCCTTTAATTAGCAGCTCGTTTTGTACAAGAGAGAGAGAGAGAGAGAGAGAGAGAGAGAATATAAAAATAAATAGATAGAACGATTAAATTAAATATATTGAAATTTATATTTGAGTTATAGAGCCGGAAGTTCTCGTGGGAAAAAAAAGCAAGAATTTCATAAAAGCCAGATGTTGCCCTCGCGATTAACGTATAAAGATTCTTTGTTTAAGTCTGCTTTACCCTCCTAAAGCGAAGAAAATGTTCCGCGTTATCTGCTCTTCTTTGGCCCTGCCGAGCAACTCGCTTTTTCCCTGCCCCATTATGTCTTGACTTTTCAACCCTTAGAATGCTGGCAGGACGAGCGCGAGCGGCTCTCCTCCTCTTCAACCCCTCCCGCCGTTCTCACTTATGCGTATGCTCGTATTAATGTCGCGTAATTTTACAGCTCGTAGAGTGCATGATAATCCCCCGGTAGATTATCGTCCACCGCGACGCTTTGATAAAAAAAAAAAAAAAAAAATGCGAGCGTACTATGTGCTCGATCGGGGGATTGTATTTCATTGGGATATTCTCCTTAAAATTTACCAACTTAACGTGGACATGTATATACGTGCGCGTATACGTAGGTGTGTTGAAGTGCGCGCGTACGGGGATGCGCATATTTTCATGAAAATATAAATACAGACGCCGCACGAGCAGCCACACCAATTGGTGTGCCGCTGCTTAGTATAGCGAGTATACGATTTGTCAGAGATAGTTTTCTGTACAATTGTCTTTCCATTTTTATCGAAATCATTCTTAGGCGATTGAGATTTGTATGACATCTCGTCACTGGCTATTTCTCGGAAGAAGCATTTTATTAAAATTGTACAATTTTCTATGTTCGTCGTGTGATGTGACAGTTATTTTTACAATTTTTTTTTCAATTTTACAATTTGAATATTATAATAGGTAAAGAAAAATATTATAAGATTCGGAATAATCATTAAATTTCAATGAATATTTATAACATAAAATATTCTTATAAACATTATTCACAAAATAACATATATAATATTTGCATCAATCCGTCAATTCTAATACAAAGACTCTCTTTTACGAAATTATAACCTTTTATTATATTACAGCTTGGGCAATCAAGTGCAAAGATGTGATTGCTACAATGAGTAAATTTAATGTAAGTAGCATAACTTATAACTCCGACTAAAGTCACAAATCTTGGAAAACTTCTCTCGACGACGACAGGATTAATCTGCACTTTCAACTTTTGAGATAATCTGAGGTCGTTGCCTAAAATGAAAAGTTCCTTAGAAGAGTTGTATGAAAAATCAATAGCTTTTCCTATTTTGCAGAAGATCAAGTAGATTTAAGAAGTTTCGAGACAACTTTGTATTATTATAAAATCTATATTCAAATTTGAATAATGAACTTTATATCTTATCAATGTTTAAACTTTTGCTAGTTTTTTTTTTACAGGTGATCGAAGGCTTTTGAATTCTTAGTGTATAATATAAATTCGATGAAATTTTTAAAATAATCGTAATATTATATTGTAATTTTTAATTCTTATTTTATTTATTATTTAGACTAATATTACACTGATAGTATTGAAAATGTTGAAAAAATAATTCATCTCTAACTTCATTATCTACGAGAAGTAAGTTAAAAATAAAAATCTAGCCAAATAATATAATATTTAAGACTCGTGTTTTAGTTGTTAGAAAGCAAAATTACGCATAAAATGATTGAATTAATAATTTTTTTTTTTTTTTTTTTTTTTTGTTTCATAAAGTTTACATAGTAGTTTACGAATTATTAAGAATTATATTTCAGTTCTCTATTCCGTAATTAGCAGAAAGATATTAAAGTTATAAGGTTAAATAAATCGCGTACTTATTTATAAATAAATTATATATTCCTGAATTATGACATTACATTATGCAAATTGTGCGCACCAAACTTTAATGAAAATGTTTAAGATATTGAATATTTGTCAGAGTATTTTTTTTTTTTTTTTTTTTTTTTTTTTAATATAATTATTGCTAATTACCCTAATTGTATAGGTAGGCATGTTTATTTAACAGTTATTATTATTTTATTTTCATGGATAAATTAATTTTATTATTTCATCTGGCAAAGGCGGTAGTACCTTAGACTTAATACTATTTTACATGGAGATATGCGTATTTTACAAATTTTTTTACAGTTTATTTTATAAATGGCTGCTGTATATGAATATTTTATATCGAGATTAAAGCAATAATCGAAGTCTTTACGATCCCCATAAAGTACAATCTTTGCAAATTGCTTTTATAATACGGATCATACCTCTATCTATATAAATATATACTTTTGTTTCTTTCTACGCTTAATCTCATCATCGCTCGAAATTGTTATAAGGGATGGTGAACAAAAACAAAGTAATATATAAAACAGAGCATAAATTTTAATAAAGTCAGTAAATGTTAATGCTTCACCCGCGAAATTTAAAGTTTCGCAACGTCTTTATTGAGCAAAATTGCCTAGCCTAGTGCACTTTAGGTTAGTGCGCGCGAGGCAACTCATTTCCCCTCAACCTTAAGGAAATTGAGTTATCTCACAAGTATACCGTGAAAATGATCTACGAGGAGCATTTATACGCC
>NW_011948430.1:1051672-1055721 GCF_000503995.2 Ceratosolen solmsi marchali
GAGAGTGAATGAGAGAAGCCTCTTGTCGTGGCATACAAAACAGTGAATTCCTGCGCGCTGGCCTAAGCAAGATAAAAGACCTAGAAATGAGAAAAGCGGGGACAAAAAAAAAACTTTGTCTTCCACTTGGCGAGGTTGAGAGCGCAAGAGAGGAGCTTTCGGTTTAATATCGGAGGTATTACCAACTAAACGAATGTTCGTCATTAATTTTATAATTTCGTTCAATATACGAATAAATGAGAGAGAATTTTTCGATCTATAGATATGAAAAAATTGATACGTTAAATACTGTGAGGATAGTTGTATATTTCAAGACTTTAGCGTTCTATTGATTATAGATGTGTGTGTTAACACACAGGAATATTTAAATAATCGATTCTCTCCTAACTAATGTCATGCAATGAATGCTCGGCCTGAAAATGCTCTAATATTCTAATTTTGTATTACTTTAAAATTTTGCTTAAAATTATAAATTCGTTTAAAATATAAAGATAACAATTAAAAAATTAACCTAAACTTTTACCATTATTTTTCATATCATTTAGTCTGCTATTTAATTTATTCAAACTTGATATATATATATATATATATATATATATAATTAATTCTAAACATTTCGCTAACATAGAAAAATGTAATAAAGAAAATACGTTTTTCAAAATTGAGAGACACTTGAAAATTGATAGATAATGAAAGTTTAGTGGGAAAATGGTAAAAGCAAAAAGATATACGTATTGAGAGAATAACTAAAGGAAGATGATTGGCTAGTGTTGGCTTACAAGTGCGGGACGTTAATGTCAGGCTAGATGGGATATACTCTTACAAATTGTTCATCGCGTTCGCATCCCCATCGTCGAGGAAGCTTAGAGTAGTGCGCAAGAGGGATTTGTCTCCATTAAAGGGATTGAGGTTTTGTCGTGTGCGAGTTCTATTTTCTCTTGTCGCGGTAGATTTTCGATTTAAAAACAAAAAATTTCTATTAAAAGTTTAAGAAATTTCAGTTTCACTGAATTCTCCTAATTCTCACGAGGAGTCACTCGTCTTTTTTCATTGTTATATTCAAGTTTTTTTTTTGTTTTTGTTTTTTTTTTTTCGTCTTTAAAGAATTTTATCTTACGCGGGAATACATCATCCACATTAATAATGATTACGATAATTTATGAGAGATATTTTTTATCAATGCTCGTGTGAATTGCTTACGTATACATCATATTTGTATATATAATATCTATCGCTAATTATAGAATTGGAATTTTATTATGTCGCATAGTGAAAATTATATAGTCCATTATATATTGCCAAGACTTAATTTAATATTAGGAATACTTTTCGTCTCGTTGACGTAGTTTTACAAATTTTTACAGCAAATGTATTCAATGGCAATTAATTGAAAGATATATATGGGTACGATTTGCATGCAAATGCGGTAATTTTCAGAATATTTTTACTATACAACGGCGCCAAATTAACTATTTTAAATAAGTTTGTTTTAATATGGATTTTGAGTAATAAGTGTTTAAATATATCAAGGGCTTAACGATAAATCAATTTGTTCGGCATTCTTCAAGGAGCTATAAGTAGTTAGGAAGAAGCGAGTGAATAAATATATTTACTTGATTTGACTATCAGATTCTTCAAGTTGCTAATTATACTTTATAAGTAAATTTTCTCCGCATCTATCTCTTTTCCTTCTTTGCTCGAGCTCTGTTGTTGTGCTCTTACTCTGGCCTTTTCTCTTTCGCTTATTGAAAGATCACTTGGGATCAGATCGGCGATCGATGAAAATTCGCATAGCGCAAAACTTAAATATTTGTTCGAGTAATCTTCCGTTTTAGTTAACGTACGCTCGAGCAATGAAGAAGAAATTTCCACTCTAAGATTGTAGAGGACGAGCAAAAGATAAGGGGGAGAGGAGCGGGAGGAGGGTTGAATGGAGAATCGGGCGGGAAAAGGGGCGGAGGAAAGGAAACGGGCCGAGGATCGGATGAGGAAAATGCGAGACAGCAGGAAAAGTGTACGAGAAAAAAGTCTCTAGGGATATAACGCGCGCGAACGAGTGGTGGAGCGGCGATGGTGGGGATTGAGGGGGGAGGTGGGGATGGAAGGGAGGAGGCCGCGCGAGGGAGTAAGTGCAGGGATTTGAGAAATTAAGCTTTGGAGCGCCAGCGGCTCTTATAATCCTGGCTGAAAGCCAGAACTTCTCGAGTTTGCTTTGATTGCAAAAACCGGTTCTATATCGACGCGGGTGCGGGAGCAGTTATTTTGGACAATTTTCGGTGCAAATCATCCGTTTAATGATTTACTGCTTGATAATAATCTCATTTTCTGTACTTTCTCCCAAAACACTTTCGCTGTGCGTTGTATAGATAGAAGGTGCGCGCAAGAAACGGATGCTCGGATGATGCTTTTTGAGTCGTTAGTATTTTAACTTGCGAATTCTGTTTCCCTTTATCGAACCAAAAAATAAATCCCTGATATTTTTTTTTTTTTTTTAAATATATATATATATATATATATATGAAATATCGTCGCTTTAAAGCCGTTCACGAGCTACGCGTATTACAATATAATTACTATTATATTCTTTGCGCATATTATATCTATCAATTTTTTAAATTTATTAAATCTATAATAGTCTAAATCCTCGATGAATAATGATGGAAGCTTATGCAAGGAAGTTCAGTTTTTCGTTCAGATTTTCTTTTCAAATTTTATTTTTAAAATTATATTTAAAAAAATTGCGTAATCATGACAAAGTATCCGAAAACGATTGAATAAAGAAAGACTCGAGTTTGTGCCCAAGACATTTAAATAAGACTTTTTGCCATTATGATTATTATTATGACAATAATCAATCATAATGTAATTGCATTAACTTAATAAAACATATTTATTACTCCATGTTAAGCTGCAATGAGCTCATGAGTACATGAATGAAAAATTCTAATTATCAGGCAGGATTTTCACCCCTTTCCCTATGCATTCTGAATACAGTCGAATCCTCGTTAAAAAAAAAATATTGCATCCAATTAATCGTGAGAGGCGCAATATCAGGGCGTATATCTTATGTGCAAGCGCTGATACCTCCTCCTCCTCATCCCCGTTCGACATTGAAAAGCGAAGATAAAAAAGTCAAAAGAGCGTCTGCCAGATTTCGCACGCGAGTTTAAATTAAAGCAGTGAGCTTTCCTCATTGCGCCTTTTGGTTCTCGAACGTTTGGTCCTCTCAGATCGAGAGGTTAAGAACGAGCGTGTGCATGCGTGTAAAGGAGAGAGAGAGAGAGAGAGAGAGAGAGTCTCTTATTTTTGCCAGCCGATGAAAAATGCTTATTCCTGCGCTTGTTGCTTTTCCCTCGTCTTTTTCATCCATTCTTCTTCACAATGCACGTACGTGGCAATTCACGAATAGAGCGTAAGAGTGTGTGAGAATTTTACAGCGAAATTTCACTCTTCCCATCAACTTTTTACCTCATTTTTATAATTTAAAACTAATTTTACGCGTGCGCGAAAGGAGCTGAAAATTTTCAAGAATTTTTGCACTTGAACCTCAGTCAGTGAAGAGACAGGATGATGACTCTCGTATTTGCTTTACCGTTAAAGTAGTCCAAGTGAAACCTCGGTGTAGTTTGATAATCCTTTTCGATCCTTTTTGCATTCTTTTTGCATCCATAAATATTCGATGTTTTAGGAAGCTACATACATATATATATATATATATATATATATATATATATATATATATATATATATATATATATATATTTTCTAAAGGTGATATGGATATTAGAAACTATTGTCGAACGATAAATGAACGATAAACTAATTATTTCAGTATAGTTTTCCATGTGAATTTGATAGACGCATGACGCTAGGCTAAGAGGAGAGCCCATGCGAGACTTGTAAAATCATTATGAGCCAAAGGAGCTCGCAGACTCTGTCTGACGCTGTAGTAACAAATGTGACGGTGTAAGCGAGTGCGGAGGCCTGCGTTTTCCAATGGTTCAAGCAGCGAATATATATATATATATATATATATATATATATATATA
>NW_011948430.1:1055734-1109917 GCF_000503995.2 Ceratosolen solmsi marchali
ATATATATATATATATATATATGGAATTTGCGGTTTGCGGGAATGTGAAATTTACGAGCTAATGAAATCGATTATATGCGCGAGCAACGTTATAGCCGAACCTTAAAATAGATACGCTTACGAGGTTTCGCTCACTCGTTATGCACAGGACATAAATTCCGAGGAATGAGCACTTTCGACAGGTGATATTGATTTTAGTGACGCATCATATGTTCTTTCTCCCTCTCTTCAAATTACAGGCTTTTACGAAGATAAAAAATATCTCTACAATAATCTACCTGGCGCCTCCCGACCTTAATGCAAAAACGGAAATATAACTTTATTTTCATAACTTAAAAGGCTGCTTAACATTCAAATGAATAATTGACTACCAAAAAACTAATGTTACGTTTAATCTTTCCCGTTTCCGACTTTTTATTCAACTGCATTTGAAATATTCTCGATTATCAACTTAAACGAAAGTAATACGAATTGTGAAAAAATTTAATTTAATAACCTTTTATTGGCCAATTATTTTCGCTGCGCTAAATAAATTATGTAATCTTATGATGGCGCATGCAGCAGAACATTATATTAACAATACATATTTTCTGTAGAAAAGTATGTGGCTATTTTTAATCTTAATGAAAACGATCGACTACTGTGTACAGCTATAAAACGGAATTATTCTGATCTGTCAAGATTGCATTAAAGATATAATTTCATACGTGACATAGAATAAAATAAACTCCGTTTATTTAAAGTAAAACTATCCCATTTCAATTACATGAAAAATCACGTGTAATAATAATAATGGCATCCAGACATTGGAGACGATAATGGAAATTTTAATTGTTTCAACGTTCTTATCGGCTATAACATATTTCACGTATTCTTTTTACAAAATTCTACAACGATCTTAGAGACAATTTACTTTACTTATTATCAATTGTCGTACATTCAAAATGTACATCTCCTTCACTAAAGCACTCACAATGCTGAAATTGAAAATTTTTTCAAATCCTTCTGATTAAACGACTGATACGTGGCTTCTTCATTTTAACATCTTCAGCAATGGCAAATCAAATAATGCTTTACGTTTTCCATCCATTCGCTTTTTACAATTTCTACAATAAGACATCATAAAAGAACGATATAAATTCCACTTTTGGACGAACATGCTGCTCATTACGACGCAATATTATTAATCGTTTGAGTTGCGATTGAGCGCTCTCTTAATGAAACTTTCTCATCTAACGCGCGACTTATCAATAGTACACTAATCGTACAATTTCTCCGCGCGCTCATCAAAGATCGAAGATATATTCGCAAGGGGTGGGAATGGGAGGGGGAGGAGGGGACGGTCGGTAAAGCGAGCGGGAGAAGCTCGACGAGATTCGCATCGTTTATTCAAGGATCGTCGTAGTCGGGACCGACAGCCTCACTAGCAGCCGTGAAGGAGCTTCGTAAAGGGACCCTTTACAGTCCCCCTGTACAGTCCCCCGAGCATAGTTACCGACAGCCAATAAAACTTTGCTAGCGCTACAAGAAAGACGTGACCGAGGTCTTTTTGGACACGCCGCTAATGTCCAGTAGCCTCTCACTGTCCCGTACTAACCTCGCTACTTCCTCAGCCTCTCCCCCGCCCCCCTCCCACACGTGCTTCATTTTCACCGCCGTAGCTTGCGGTCGATGTTTGGCCAAAAGAAACTTCTACGCATCCGACCGCGATTATGTCATCCGACCCCAATGTCACCGATTCGACCTTTTTCCTTTCTTTTTAACATTTGTCGCTTCCTCCCGCGCTCCTATCCTTGACTAAACGTTTAACCAACAAGGAGCAAGGCACGTTTGCGTGGCTCTTGGTAATTTCATAGATTGCCGATTTTAACGGGGCGTATAAGTTTCTGAAAGCAACATCACCGTCAATTCCCTAATCAGCTCACGACTAGATAACGAGTAGCCGTTCGTTAACGATACGCTCCGCTAGTTTCCTATTGGCATATTTACTCCGAGGATGAAGTAGAAAATTGTGAAAATAATTGTGATAATGCTTATCGGTGGCTATTATAAGATATCATAAGAAAAACTTAAAAACGTGCTACTTACGCTCCTCGAGAATTCTTCAAGAGCAAATCAAGAATCGAATGTCGATGTGTAGCGTAAAGACTAATGATTTGCGCTAATAATAGAGCAGCCAATTTAATGAGTGTGCGCCTAAGATTATTAACTCCACTAAGGGGTGTGACCTCGTCTCGGACATTATGCGTGTCAAAAAGACTTATCCCCCGTTCAATATTCATAATTTAAATTTAGTTCGGTGGGCTGATGGGGAATTACAGAGACGCGGAAGAAGAGAGAAGAGCAAAGTAGAATTGTTATCAGCATCGTCCAACAATATTAGCGAACTCGAATATTACTGTATTTAGTTTTTATCTATTGTTGTTAGATCTCGACTTTTCAACGATTTTCCCCCGTACTCTCTAATACTTCCTTTAAAGCTAATTTGAAGCTACAACAGCAAAGATCACCGATAAGAGAGAATTGAAAATTTGCATATTGTTCGTCTATTGCGGATAAATTTTATCGTACGCTATACAAAACATCGATCGTATAATCAATGCTCATGGTATATTTTTTATCTTTTTAATTTTTTTTTTTTTTTTTCGTTTTAATTTTGTTGTATCGCCTAATACAATAAGTAACGAATAAAATGTTTTCTGTCATACAACATTGCATTTTCATATATATTCAATACCAATTTACTGATAAAATTTACTGATAAACCATTTTCCGTTTTGTTATATGGCAGTATAATATGTATGATAAAATAAGGTTGCGAGGTTGAGAGAGATATTGAAATTGAAACTAGTAAGGGTATGAAATTTTAACGCAGCTACTAAGAAACTTAAGTGTATGGTTTTCGTACCTTTACAGCTAGCGATACAGAGTGCGGCTGTTGGGGGGTAACAATGTGAATGCTTCATTTATTGCTGATTTGAATTTCCAGTCCGACACATATATATTGTAGAACTGATTATATAGCTGATTTTATAGGGATTGTATATTAAAGTTATTGTACATATCGACTTTACATGCTCTTAATAACTTTTTCCATGAATTATTTCTATACCTAATATTTAAAAGTATAAATTTCTCAATCTACATCGATTATATTATATTTGACGATTGTACAGAATCTTACACAATATCCGTTAGTATTATCAATTAGTATCAATTAGTTTAAATATATTCTTTTGTAAAATATTCTCACTCTTTCTCTCTCTCTCTCTCTCTCTCTCTCTCTCTCTCTTTATCTCTCTCTTTCTCTCTCGCTCTCTTTCCTCTTCCTCCAGCGCTTCTTTCAATTGCAATTTTAGCATTTGAATTCTTTGAACAGTATTCAGAATGTATAATCAGTAATATTGATCTATCTGTTTAACCATATATATACTCATTCAAATTCTTCATATAATAACAAAATACTAAGCAAATTATTATATAGACAGAACTTATCTTTAAGAACGGCAAACGTCGTAGAAGATATATTTACAAGATGACGAATTACTGATATTCATACAACTACTTATACACATATAATATAGGCATAACAGTGCTTGGAGTGGCTGCTTTCACGGTAGTGCGAGTCAATTAATGGCTTTGGCCTCTCAAAAGCTTCTCTCTCTCTCTCTCTCTCTCTCTCTCTCTCTCTCTCTATCTATCTATCTATCTATCTATCTATCTCTGTCTCTTCATCTCACGGTATACTCAAGGCGAACACGATTCTGCACTCGCTTTAATTGAGAACTCCCGATTTCCGTAGAGCAGCAGGGCAATGCCAATCTCTCCTCCTCCTACATCACCCTCTCCTGTTCCTTCGCTAACTCTGAATCGAGAAATTGGACTGCGACGAATGTCATCGGCTGAGCACGACAGTATTTATACACACGATAGTGTCCGCAATACAGTAGTAGCCAAGCTGAACTCGAGAATCTGGCTTTTCGACTGGACAACTTGCTATATCTATTAAGTCCTTTCTTCCTTTTGCCCTTCGATACTAGACTCGCATTGAGCGACGACTCGATCGATAAATATCATATCTCCACGGAAGCATCGTCTTTTTATAAAACTATATCGACCTCGAATTCTGGAAAAAATGTCATTCTTACTATAATCGGATCGCACCAAGGCCGGCGCGCATTTTTCCTCTTTATCAAACATTGAATATTTTGATACGTAAGTTTTGGATATTAACAATACTTTAAGACATGCATTCACAAAGTAATATAATATCGATGCGTAAGAAAATTTAAAACATAAATTTGTGGTATTTATAAATATATTCGAATGCTGTTCAATATCTGTGTATATGTATGTATATATATATATATATATATATATATATATATATATATATATATGCTGCGTTATATAAACATTTATTACTTCATCAGTTGATAAATGCATTAGATCTTTATTTCTGTTATGAACATTTTTTAACTTTGGCAAAAGTTGAAAAATAGTAAAGAAACATCAAGAATTATTCCGTTTACCTTTATAATAAAAACGTTACGAGTAACTCAAGAACGTATTTCAGTAGAAAAAAAGCATTGAAAATATGAATGATTTTAAATACAAGGGGCGGGAAGGAGAGAGAGAGTGAGAGAGACTCAATATTTGCCTGTAGTTTCTGATCCGTCGCCTCCACCTCGCCGTTGGCCCGTCTTCTTTTCCTCCTTACCCACCTCTCGTCCTATCCCAAATGAGGACGGAGGCAGGGAGGGCGCTCAACCGATGGTGTTACGACGATGCACATCCCTACCCACGCTCATCTTCGCTCTAATGCGAAGGGACGCAGCACCTGTATATAGCATTCGCGGGGGAAAGCTGCGATATGTTGTGCAATAATTTCATAGGCAGACTGCGTATGCGTGCGAGCGAGCTATCGAATTATCTGGCTGTCCGGTCGACGGTTGGCAATGGATGCAAGCACGGACAATCCCTAATGATTCGAGCGACGCGATTAGGTAGACTAATGTAACCAAGCCCTTGCCATTGATATTTCCTTGTTATCAGTGCCGGGTGTAAGCCCATATATTGCTAAGCGCTGCAAAATACAAATATTATTTGCAGCCCAAGTATTGCTGTCATTTCTATATGTAAAATTTCATTTTTGCCCCTACATCGGCGATCTTGTCCTTTGATTAAAATCACAACAAATTTCGGCTGATTAACTTAATATTTCGACGGGCTTCGTTCGAATCTTATCAATTAAAATAATCGTTAATAATTTTTGATACTAAGGTCTAAGATGTGATTTTTTATTTCACTTAAAAAAAAAAAAAAAAAAAAAAAAAACATACATATGAGATAATAGAATAATAAGACCGTATTAATTGAAAAAAAAAAAATTTCAAAATTCAATGATTAGTTACGAACAACTCGGAAATTAAATATCTGATTATGAAATTGTAATATATATAAACGAAAATTTACGTAGATTCAGGAACTACATATTCGTAGAATATTATTTTAACATTGCGCTTGAATATTTTGAATAGAAACTTGATATTTAAATAGCACCAAAGTAGCTTGTAGAATTTCAAATTTGCAATTATTATTATTATTGTTATTTTTTTTTTTAAATTAAAATTCATAATAATCACCATATGAAATTAGAATATACAGAATTTAAAATAACAAAATTTTATGAAAAAACTTCAACAATATATGACTTAATGAATATTGTTTAATGTGAGCATAATCTTTGATAAAAATTATATCTCTTTTTCTTAAAGATTCATAACTAAATATGTAATTCATAATCTGTCTGCTAAAAAATTTTTGAACATTTGCAATTATTAAATACGGATATTATCACTCATACCATTAGCATTTACATATTAAATTCGTCATTTTGCTTTTTATAGGAAAATCTCTTTCTATTATAAATAAATTGAATATACTCAATTTCATTTATCCGTACGTAAAATTTAATTTCATATTTTTCACGTTTTCTCATCGACTTAATGTAAGATAAAAATTGAAATAATCACGAATCCTCTATTTTTCAAGCATAAAATATTCAACTATAATCGACAAACTCTCACTTGACATTCGATAGTTATTTTATATTTCATTATAGCATGATGAATTTCCTATATTTAAAATACAATTATTCCATTATTCTCGATCGTATTAAATCACAAATTCGATAAAATATCGAACAATTAGCGAGTACGGCATAGTATAATAAAAGTAAAATTGTATTATCCTAATATTATGATATTATAATTATGTTATTTAGGCTCTTGGTGATAATGTTTCATTGATTTTTTTGCTTGAGATTTTAAAGCATTAAAATAATAAGTCCATTGGAAAACAGATCTCGTTGTTGATAGTGACCGGATTACTTTGCAAATATTACCTTCGCAAAGAATCTGCATATTGATAGGATTAAAAGGGATTCCAGTCGAGTTATTAATGCTACAGACGTTTGAGGAACTTCCTTTAGTCACCAAGTCTTTATTCTATTTTATATTGATCGAGCATGAACATTTTGTATTTAATTAATTCCTATTCATATGCGCAATTCATTTACTATATTATTGAATCATTTAAAATATTAATGCTATTATAAATATGCAATCATATTACTATTATGGAGAAAATTACATGCATTACTAAAATAATTTATTATTATTATTGTTATTATTGCGAGGAATAATATTAATATTTGGATATATTCGATTATAAAAAATTACTTGATAAATTTTTTCTTTTTTTTTTCATTAAAAGATTAGAATGATTCACGAATTTTTATATCCGGCTATTCTGAAATATTTAATGAAATTTTTTCTATCTTTTATTATTGATTATACTTTACATATATTTAAAATATATTTGTTCAACGATAGCGTTAACAAAATCAATCAATTGCAAATTATAACAATTAATTTATAATTAAATATTTTTCAATACCCATGACGAAAATTGAGTCTTTAATTTTTCATGAAGTTATACAATATAAAGTATTTGAGAAAATAAATGATATAAAATCTTTATTAAAGAGGAAATCTAAATCTCGATAGTATACTATCGCATTATCTATCAAAGTTCATTAATATTCAAACACTTATATTGCCAATGTCGGTAATATTAATAATATCAATTTTCAATACGCGCATAAAGTAAAGAATGTTAATGTTAACTTACTCGTCTCAATTATAAAACGAAATATTAAAAGCAATTCAATCAATGGAGGTAATATCTTCTTCTATTTGTTTTAAACATTTTGAATTTAATTCTTATTAATCTTCAATGAACAACAAGTCTCGCACATTTGCATTTAATTTTTAATGGCTAAATAGATTATATAGCCATAATTTATTTTTCATTCATACAAAGTTGAATCACTAATTGTACTGTGTTTTTATTAAGCGTAAAATCTGATTATATATTAATCGAAAAATAATACTACGTTATACGAGAGGCTAAAATATTTCGATGAAAGTAGCTTGCAAAAATTTCTATAACCATATTGCAATTTATTTTAATTGTTTAAAGTAGCATACAACAATATAGAGTCGCCCAACAAAAGCTTGAAATAATTCGAAATTGAATTTTTTTAATAATTAATTTATTAAAGTCTATTAAAATGAAAATGCATGCGCAATAATCTTATTTAAATAAATCATTGGGAAAATTAATATAATTTTCAGTTATTCTATTCAGTTGCGCAACTAGTGAAACACATTGAATAATAATCTTTCCTCTATTATGTGAAACGAATTTTTTAATATTTATAAATCCTATTTTCTTATATACTTTGTATTATTCATAATTAATTACCATCAAATTTTTATTTATTCTTGCTCTCTCTCCCTCCCTCCCTCTCCCTCTCTCTCTCTCTCTCTCTCTCTCTCTCTCTCTCTCTCTCTCTCTCTCTCTTACGGATTACTAATATAAGGAATATACCGAGTGAATTAATAATATCTGGATATATTATTATTTCGTCATATCATTATATAAATATTGAATTTGAGAATGAGAAATTGACTAATGTTTTGAAATATGAATTGTAAACCCGATGAATTTTATAAACTAAAACTATAAGTTTGTAATTGTAGTGAAATGTAGTGCTATTTAATGGTAAAATGTTGTATATACCTTTCCTTAAATAGTCATAGACGCATTAATAAATTATATAAAAGTAATTGACAACATAGATTGATTCAATTGGTTGGCCAGTATATATTTATACATTTAAATTATAAAATTAAAATACTTCTGTTTATTTCTATTTTCATTTTTATATTTTACACCTATATCCTCAAATTATTTGATGTTTTATAGTATATTAAATGTTAATATTTTTATTCCTGAATTTTATATGAATATTTCACATATTTTAATGAAATACGTATTTCGTTGGAATAATTCCAATTGAAATCTTCCATATGCACGATTTGGAGGAGAGCATCATAGAACGCCAATTAAGTAAGTGTATTTGACATCCCGTCAACTGTGACTTGGAGCTCATCGTAAATTTTGTGTAAAAGAGAAAAGCCAGTAAGTTCGAGATGAAGAAGAGATTCATTCAGTAAGGATCATAAGAGAAAGTGGAGTGTCGCGAAGTCGTGATGTGCCTACCTAGATCTTATACAACCCAAGTTTTGTCCTCTGCGATCAATAAACTTACGAATATACTTGCAAACAAAATGAGCTTTGCTTTTCTCTCCATCAATTTTCCATCTCCGACTTTTCCTCGACTTTTATAAGCTTGTGTATGTGAAAACGCATCCATGTGTTTCCAGTAGCGAAGAATTTTTCAATCTTTCTGCACTCACTTTTACTTTCTCATTGTACTTTTCGCCATTTATTTTATCATTTTGTTTCTTTATTTTGTTAAGCATCTCCAAATTAATACATAAACACTCAAAGTAAATATTAATATTAATATTTATAAATTAAAATTAAATTCAACAACGATATTTAAATCATCTAATTTTCCCATACTTATAGCTGTCGTTTAAAATTATTCAACTCCTATAATGTTAGTTTCTTCGAACAAAAAAAGTAATATTTCCCGGAGGAAATTCAAATATTATTTGTATAGAGTCGATAACATATATTTATAAGGTATTATTGCTTTACAGCTGCCTATAATAATATATTATTAATCTTAATATTAATCTTAATATAATTTAAATTTATTATTTAGTATTAATTAGTTTATGAAATATTATGAGATTCTTTTTCGGCGATTTACAAAGATATTTTATTTCTATTTCCATATCAGTCAAAGACATTATTTTATAGCAGATCTAACAGTATATGTATATGATATAAGCAAAAATCTTTGTGCGCTCTCTTATTTGTAATGGAACGTCTATTTTCACGGTTTCTCTTGTTATCCAAGTCAATTTAGCGACATATGGATGTGACAGTTCTATTACTAAAAAAAGTATGTGTGCGTGAGCGCGCGCGAGCACATTATACACTTGCCCATGTATATACCCATACATATATTATTAATTTTTATATACATTATTAATGCATATTTTTTTATACGATATAACGGATGCTGAGAACATTGGAAAACAAAACTAAGTATGAATTATATATAAATATTTATATATATTTATACATACTTTTTATTTCTTCAACTACACTACGGTAGCGCGTATTTTCAATCATATATATGTATTTCAATTATTTGACTGTTAGTATAAAAAATTTCTTACCGTTATATATAATTTTAGAAAATACATTAGAAATTAAAGTATAATCTAATCATTCGGTTGTTCAAACTTGTATTATGAAAGTTTCAATTAAAAAATAGAATTTTACTAAACGGTAATGCAATTCATAAAATAACAAGAGTTACGCTGACGATTCCCAAGCTAAATCGAACTGTGCAAAGGCGTACCACATTGGAAAAAGCATTGCATGTTTTAAATGGACAAGAGCTAATCGTTTGTTAATCGGCTTACTCGAAGTTGAATCGTGGCTTCTCCAAATAACATAGCTTAATCAGATTTACTCAAAAAATTAGTTTACCAGTGACTCGACAATTGGCTTACTTAAAATAGTCCGATTATATCGCGTATAACACGATGAATTAATGAGAGGCTAGACAATACATATATATATATATATATATATATATATATATATATATAATATCTAAGAATATTAGTGACACAATGATTAAAATGTGGCAGATCGCGGGGATTTGATCTTCGGCAGATACATTATACGGCATTCTTCCATGTGGTTAATATGTCGTTGAGTCTTGTGATTATCTCCCGCAGCACATACGTCATTCTCATTGATCGCTACGCTTAGTCATTAGTACGTTGATCCAAGATATTTTTATCCATCTTTATCATAACGATGTATCCATATCGTCATACTTATCTCATAATTTCACTGTATTCTCTATTCCTTTTATTTTAATCCGTATTATTTATTCTTATGACTTACCTTTACTGCTGCCTGTGTACTTATCACGTAGTACATTGATTTGGTGAACGCGACCGAACTCCTCGAAGATAGTTCGAAGATCGTTCTCGTCCATATCTTTAGGTACCTGGCCAACAAACATCTTAATATTATCAGGATCTGGCTTCTCCACGCTATTGTTGTTCATAATACTATAACAAAAATAAAGCATTACAAGCTTTTTTTTTTTTTTTTATTATTATAAATGTTTATTTTATTTTATTTTTTGAGATACTAGCATTTAAGAATAAATATTAAATTAAGTTAAATACCTTATAATATTTAAACAAATTTTCCGTACGGGATTGTCATATTTGATTAGCATTATTTTATTTAATATCTAATGTAATAAGTAAGATTCGTGTTTTACGTATTTTCGAAATCACATATGAATTCATTAAATTAACAATGCTGATAATCAACTATTTAATATATTTTTAAGACATATTGCTGTTTATATGACAATTAAACATTTTTTCAGGTGCTTGATGAGAGCTGTTTATCGTCTAAGTTTAAAAACTTTTAATTAGACGGAAACGTTAAGGGAGTATTAACGATTATATGAGATTTTTATAATGATTGGTAATTAATTTATTGGGTATTTAAACATTATGTTTATACATTTTATTGAAATGTAGACGGTTTAAAAATGAATCGAGAGAGTGTTGATGGATAGAAAGGCGAAGGAAATATTTATAGTATCAATATCATAGACGGATGACATCATTTTTTGTTTGCCGATAGATCTTTAATTTCTTAAAGTTCAATTGAGTATTAAGTATGTAGGCAAAAATTTTCTGGCCAAGTCGACATTCACTTGCACTTAGTTTGTTGACCTGTCTTTATGAAAAAGCATAAAATAACAAATAATTCGTATAATTTAGAAACACGAAAATTGATTATTTTAAAGGAAAATCAATCGTATAAACGATCATAATGATTATTATAAATAAGCCACAGCATATAGAGACAAAATATTCATAAAACTGCGATAGCTATGTAATCTTATGATTAAATGATCGTTACTCTGTAAATATTTAAAAATATTTTTGAAAAACTTAAACAACATTAGGAAACTCTTCAGAATGCTCAACTGCTTAAAAGGAGTTGGTACGGTATCGAGAAAAATCGCTTTTAAAAAACATCTCTAACAGCGCCGCCATCGCCGTCTCCCAAGGGATTTTCAGAAGTTTAAATTCACTTGAAATGTTGGACTCTTTGTCAGGGAGCGAGGGCCCAGGTGATTCGTTTGAATAAAGTTTGGTTTTTTGAATAAAAAAGTTAAAAGGCAAAGAGGATAAGGAGCGGTAAGAATCTGAAAAATGGGCTGAACTCGGCAGGAGGAAGGCTCGGAGGCCTGAGAGGGAGGCACAAAGTTAAGGATACCGAGCGTGTCCCCTTCGCCACTCGGTAGTATAATGTATGTGGCGATTCGGTGGAAGTTGCCGGGGCAAGCCTTCGACGAACAATGCTTTCCGGGAGTTTCGTTTCCGGTGGCCCAGCTTTCGAAACTTCGACAATATTTTAGAGGTTGCCCTCTTATATACGGGGCGAATTTACTGGGAGGAAAGAGGAGGGGAGGGACGGAGGTGAGTATTTGCGCGCAGCCGCGCCGATCTTGTATAACACCTCTCTCGGGACCGTTAAATAGTCCCGGTGCTTGCGCTGCACCACCGACAACTATCTACGAATTTCGCACTTCCTTCGCGAGTCCGAAGATTTAAGGAAGGTCGTCACTTTGCAGCCCTTGGTACCTTCACCTCACTCCCCACACTCCACCACCTCCCTAATACCTAAGACATCGGTAACTCTTTTCTTCGCCCTCTCTCTCACTCTCTCTCTCTCTCTCACTCTCTCTCTCAATGTCTCCACCCCCATCTACCCGCCTCTCACACCGTCCTTGCCACCTCACTTACTTCATCTGCTTTCCTCCGTGGACAATTCAATTTCCCAACTAGATAGTACGTCGATATAAATTTTCTGTTCTTTATTCCGATTTCTGTATTCCTATTGTGTTTATTTTATAGTGAATTGCTCCAACAGCCAATATAAAATAGAGGACAACATTAAAACAAAAAGATATTGACAAAAATAGAACAAATAAAGAAGCGAGCAAAGCGAACAAACGTAATAGAGCCAATGAAAGAGTTAGGGATTCCGACATTCATTATAAATGCGAAAAATTAGCTTATTTTATTTATACGAGCAGTAATCGAATCAAATTGAGATACGTCGAGGAGCAAAGAAATGAAGCGAAGAAAAAGGGTCAAAAGATGTAAAGTGAAGGCATTCAATTATGCAAGCAGACTAATTAGTTCCTGCGAACGTAAAAGGCCCGGAGTTCTCATAAAAATGATTCGAGGATGATTCTTACAAGTATTTTTTAAATATTAAATATTATTAACTTAAATTATTTATATTGGATTTTTCTTCTTTAAAGCCATATATATATATATATATATATATATATATATAAATTAATTATTTGGAGGGAAAAAATTCATATATAAATTTTGACTATTTAAATAATATAGAATGACATTGTTATTAGTTTAAGGTATGTTTTTTTTATTAAGAATACTTAATTTATTATAATTGAAAAATATATAAAGTATAAAATATATATTGTTCTTGAGGAAAAAACTCGAAAAAGTAAGTGAAATAAACTATAACTGAAAAATATAAATTATAAATGTATTTAAATAAAGTCATAAAATAAGTTTTGAAAATTGGAGTAATACTTTTACGGAGAGGGAAGAGAGAGTGAGAGAGAGCGAGGGAGAGAATAGAGAGGACATCTATACAATATCGTTTTTTTTCACAATAACAGTTTTTTTTTTTTTTTTTTTGACAAAAATATCTTTGAAGTATTTATTGTATTTAATAAATAACATAAATTTATGTGAAATTGTAACAATATCAATATTATTATACGGTATATTGAAAATGTGGAATAATAAAAAAGTAAAAACCTTGCCTATAATATGCAATTGAATGTTTGTATTATACAAAATTACATAAGCTATATAAATGAAAATACTTTCAATTAATAAAATAGAACAAATATATATATATATATATATATATATAACGAATAAAATATGTTGTCAATTGAATAAAAGTAAAATTAATTTATATGCTGAAGGTAAAATTATTGCTTATGTTTTTTATGAAAACAAATTTGATGTGCTTTAGTTTATTATATAGGCTTTACAAGTATATTGCACTCAACTAAATATTATTTATTCACCTTTTGCTATTGTTTTAAAAACATAAATTTATCATTTTAAACATATAAGTAAAATTATAAGCCTCAAAACAATCGATCGCTAAGGTTTCAAAATTTCCCAATTGATGAAACGAGTAAAGAGATTTGACTGCTTGCGTCAGAATTTCATACATGATAAAATAAAATCATCAACAAATTAATTATGTAAGATTAAAAACATTGGTTATTTATAATATCTGAAATATTTTAGTTACGCAAGAGGATAATTATCCGCGTTTGTGTAAATTAATTGATCACAGTTGAAAAATGATGCGCAATTCCAGCACCTCGTGATGAAGCTTCATTAAACACAGTTAAAACGATATATTTTCAAAAATAATAAAACTCATCGATCAGTCACTTTACTATATAAAACACACGAGTGCATACTATTCTTATGCAAATATATATATATATATATATATATATATATATATATATATATATATATATATATATATATTTCGTTTTTGTATACGTTTGTATACGTTGTTGAAAGAAATTAAAAACACGCGAATGTATTTAATCAATTGAAAAGGGCGAAAAACATTGTAAAGTGTCGCTTTGAAGTCCATACATAAATTGAATATTTCTATTATTTGCAATAATATTAAAAAAATGCACTACAGACAAGGGGCTTGCACTTTAGGTTTTAGTATTTTTTTTTTTTTTTTTTAATATTATTAACCTTAGATGTATTATAATTTTATAGCATGTTACATGGAAAGATGAATAATGTAAATTATAATTTTGACAAAAATCAAATAAAAAATAGCTGGTATACGGCACTCTTGAAATGAATAAAATAATTATTCAATACTATTTATAAATAGACAAAAGTCTGTTCGATCAATAGCCAAGATGTGAAAATAAATCTACAAATACCGTGCCATATAAATTCCATATATTTTATATAATAATTCCAGATAATCGTATAATTTATAAATGTTGTATTGATCTAACGATATTTAAAAATAATTCTTATCTATACGTAATCCCACGACAAAAATTTCCAATGAAATGGAGTGATTTCTTGCATCGTCTTGCAAAAAATTTATCACTAGGACGGGTGCATGAAAAGCAGTGTAAATTGCTGAATAATTATGAAGCTTAATATTTATTTTCCTACTATTTATAGAAATACCTTATGGATTTAAAATTATTTTAGATTAGAAGAAAAAATTCTTTATGAATTTGTCTAGCGCAATGTTAAAGTTAAAAAAAATCCAATGGTGGATGAATCAAAAGATATAATAATTAAGGCTACGTCACGAATCAATTGAAATCACAAGAAAACAGATTTCGACTTATCGGCTTTGCAACAAGAGATCCGTGCTCTTTTCACCAATATACCTCCCCTCCCCCGCTCTCCCGCCGTCGTCGAGTGTTGGGCGACCGTTTGATATTTAAATTGTCACAGATTTGATCTCCAACACATTCTATCTCATTCATTTGCAATAGTACCCCCTTTGCAATATATCTCCGTGGGGAGTTTTCATCGGCTGCAAAGAAAGAGAGCAAGAGAGCAAGAGAGGAAGGAGGGGTTGGGAGGGCGGAGTGAAAAATATTGTCTTTTTCGAAATTAACAAGGAACAAAGATATCACGCAGCACGATATGTATGTGCATGTACACATATAAAGTGTCGTCGTATTCGAGTACCCTTGGACGGCTCGTCAATTTCCCTGCTCATTAGAAGTATTTATTCATCCACTCACACATCCTTTCCTTCTGCGCTCTTTTTACGATTCTTTGACACGGCACTCTTCTCCCGTGTAAAATCGCCCTGTTCTTTAGCTTTTCTATAGAATTTTCGAGTGTCTTGACTACATTGATTTTAATTATGTCTCTTCGACGTTTTCGACCCACCATAAACTGCAATTTCAGCATTTCTAAATCGACCTGGAATATTTAATAGCATGCTTTATGCAAATACTTATTTAAAATTAACCAATTCCGTTCACTGTTCGATAATGAATTTTATGAAATATTGTAAAAGTATTAATAAAAATGTGATGGACTATTATTGGAGTATTATTTATTTTATAATATTTTAACATTAGGGCTAGTAAGTATATTATGTGTACAATCGTTAGAAAATTTATTCTTTATTTATTCGAAAATAGAAAAATACAGTTTAGCATAAAAATTTGAATTCAAATATGAATTTCAATGTTACGATAAAGTGTAAAAGCGTGTTTACTTTGAACATCACCAAATGATTATTTGTTAACTTAATTCTTACGATGTATTTATTTCTATTTTTTTTTTTTTTTTTTTTTTTTTTTTTTTTTTTTTTTTTTTTTTTTTTTTTTTTTTTTTTTTTTTTTTGATTATTGTACTCATTTCAGATTTATCGAGTAGTAAAAATAAAAAATAAAATAAGAGAAAAGCAAAAAAAAAAAAAAAAATAGTAAAAATATTGAGAAAATTAATGCTTAAAACGACTGGGTGAAAATTACGTTGAACCGCATTAGATACAGAGAATATAAAAGATTTCAAGTATTTTTCTATTTTATGCTTCAAATGCAATTTGTTACTTCACGCAGTACAATCCTAATATATTCTTATTGCGTTCGTTTAAAAAAGAAAGTAACATTGTGATCGCATAGTAATATTTAAAAAAAATTTCTTATGCTCGTTTTTATTCAGTGAGCTAAAATTAAATTCATGAAAAATTATCTTCATACATTTAAAAGTTAATCTAATATGATAATACGAAAATTCCATAAAATATAATGCCAGAAAAAGCACTGGACGCGAATTTAAATCACAGTTTTTATATTCGCATTAGAATTGTAGAAAGAAGTGGAATTAAAATGTAGCCATGTACTAATTAAGTCTAACATACTTGTATAGAGACATAATTTTCCGTCATCCTTTACTACATTCATTTGTATTTTGTGGTTGAATTCGTATTTTGCTTTTATTACACCTATTTTCATAAAATTCCCATTTTTAAATAATATAATTTAGTATGCATGCTTACTTTTAGTATAAAACTTCCATCACATTGATTAGATTGAACGTGAAAAAGAATTATTAACTATTATTTGCATAGAAGATTAGTGATTATATTAAGGATGAAATGAATGTTAAATAAATTTATTTTAAAGGCTATTTTATTCGATATATTTGATACGTGACTTTTTTCTCATTCCTTTTTTTGTTTTTTTTTTTGTTTTTTTTTTTTTTTTCCCTCGACAAAAGAGGAGGTTCAATGGACAAAGAGAAAGTTTTTCACAACTGTCGATGGATACGTTAAAAATCCCTTAGACTAAAAGGATGCTAGGATATACGACACCGCGTTGAGTGATGGCTTTCACGTGAGTCCACTTCTAATTGTTTACTCGCTTTTCCCTAGCGATTTTTGCAAGGCTTTTGCTTGCCGGTTTTTTTTCTGCTTCGAAATCGGCTGGTAACAACTAAAGTAGTTTCTCTGCTGAAATGTATATTGGCTTGTTCCGCTCACTCACACACCTATGGCATGTTGTTTTGCCGTTGCTTTTGGTGGAAAAGACTGGATGATCTTTTCTTAATCTCTACTTAATTAATCATTCAGATGTTGTACGTCTGTATATCTTTATATATGATATTTATAAATTATTATGTCATTTTATCTATCCTTGTATCGCCTTCATTCCTTAATAGAATTTCTCTATTCGTTTTTATGATGTGATCGATCATTGTTGTTGTAGCCACTCAATTTAGTCGATACCTTTTTTTTATTCAATTACCATTACATTAGATACATTTGAATTTCGGTTGAATCTAAATAGATTTTACGATAAGATTTGAGATAATATTTTCATGAAATATAATGAACGCGTTAATTAAAGATTAAGTTTAACGAAATTGAAAATTCTACAATTTGTGTTCACAAGAAATAAATTTAAGTTTAACTTTTAATTAAATATGAGAAGTGTGTTGATCTTATTATATTTAAGCATACGTTTATTGCTTATGATTTATGTCTTATATATTTCAGCTTAAAGTAAATGAGTATTTTAGGTTAAAAGTATAAGCAAATGATTTTTTCTAAAAGCTATTTCGAAAGCAATGTACTGTATTTTATGTCAAAGGAGAAATATCCTAGGACAA
The DNA here is from genome assembly GCF_000503995.2 of Ceratosolen solmsi marchali. Taxonomy (NCBI): domain Eukaryota; kingdom Metazoa; phylum Arthropoda; class Insecta; order Hymenoptera; family Agaonidae; genus Ceratosolen; species Ceratosolen solmsi. The sequence continues at coordinate 1,073,587 of NW_011948430.1, forward strand.
TTCAATTAATTGAACTAGTTCGTTAAAATTAATCGACTAAAAATGTTCTTTCGATATAATTGAAAAATTCATCTGTATGAAAAAAAAAAAAAAAAAAGAATCAAGTTTATTTCAACGTAAGTACGTCCGTGCTCCCATCATCGTTAAACGTTTTGCGAAATGAAGTGCATAAATTTCATATTATTATGGTAAGTGTAAAGTTTCTTGGAACGCGCGAATGAAAGTGAGGAAAAAATTGGGCGGGTAGGGGGATCGAGAGGGAGGGATGGAGAGAGAGAGAGAGAGAGAGAGAGAGAGAGAGAGTGAGGGGGGTTAAAGGGAAGATATGGTAATACGGAGAGCTGTCGGGATGCGCGTAACCATAAGATTTGGTAATGGTAGGGGATCGGGTATAGGCGTAAAGAAGGTAATTTTCGAGATCATTGGATGAGACAATGAATCACTACTCGCTAGAAAATGCCTTCCTCTCGGAGTTAAAATGTTATTCGCGAGGGTGAGGGAAGCTGATTTTTTGCTTTGTTTATTTGGTAACGGGGCGGAGTTCGAGCATAAGTATTGTGTATGGGGAATGAGCGTGGCTGGGTGTGGGTGTGTGCGTGTGAGAAAGTAAATCGGCCACAGGAGAGATGGCAGGCCATGAATCAAAGAACTCTAAACTTCATTGCCCGAGTCCGAGGGGAAAGTATAAGACGATGAAATGCATAATCAGATTTGGCGGGGGTCTTGATAGGGGTGACGGTGGGCGGTAGAGGTGGGGGGGGGGGAAGTTGGGTGGCAAAGGCAAACGCAAAAGCGAAGGCGCAGCAGCGCATAGCAAGCCCGAGTTGGCACACGGCCGCGGCCGTTAATTTCATTGCGAGCGCACGACAATGTTAGCTCCAGCGAGCGTAGCGCAGACTCCGACCCCGGAGGGAAGAGCTAAGAACTCAATTTCATAAGGCGGCTAATGCCATTAACGTAATGCTCTTTCCGTAAATGTGGCTTAATAACGACGCCCAATGCAATTATCTTGTATTGCTCGTTGTCGCTGACGGCGGCGACGGCGGCGGCGGCGACGGCGGTGGAGTCGTTACCATGCACGCGGCCAACTCCAGACAGAGACGTAAAAAGATCGAGCAACTGATGTCTCCAGCTAGTCCTTTTTTAGCTAAGAGAGAGAGAGAGAGAGAGAGAGAGAAGAGCCACTCAATTCGTCGCAGAGAGCATAACTCTCCTTTTTGCGACGACTAAATGCATACGGAGTAAGGAAGAAGACTCGGAGGAACTATTGTTGAAAAGACCCTTGGAGTAAGCGAATCAAGACGTCTGAATCGCTGGTCGAGCCACTTGTCAAAAGTATGCGAATCATTAGTATTACAATGTATAGTTTGATTCGCAAAAGCTTATGAAAACTTCCTTTCGTACAAGCGCTTCGTTTCTCTTCTTGTATATTTTTAATATAATGTTGAGCTCGGTCCTTCATTCATTTAGAGACAACTTTTTCTTCTCTATAGAAATACTGATATCTCCTCGAGAAGAAAACTTATTTTTACTGAATTAGAATATTATAATGCATTTATTATTAAATTTGAAAAGAAAATTGAAATTCCAGCTTTGTAAAAGTCGTAAATTAAATTCTTATTTAATTCTACACCACTCAAGTTCTCCACTCAAATTGTAAATGCTTACAAAATATATAATAATAATTTAATAATTAGCTCGACTGTTTTACCTTGTAATTTCGCACCTGGTAATATTACTCAAATTAGTATTTTGTTATGAAATATTATCGTTAATTTTATTTATTTTGCTCTATCGCTGATAATATATATATATATATATATATATATATATATATATATATATATATATATATATATATATATATATATAATTTATGTTTAGTTAGATTAATCTTCTCATCATGTCTGTAGATTAAAAAAAAATTAAGAATATCAAGTGCCTTACAATGACGTTCACCTAAGTCAGAATTTTGAACTAAAATTTAATTTACGAGGAGTGCTTGGAGAGAATTTTCATTTAACCGATAATGCAGATATCGATAGCATCGTACAATTAACAATTCGAGAATGCAAAGTGAAGAATTGTAAATTAAAAACAGCCATTGGCAATTCAAGCGCACGTGAATAAATAACATTTGTGTACAATATAATAAATTTCAAATAAGAGGTCCAGAAATTTTAAAACATTTTGTTTCCTATTCTATTCTCATTTCATACACCAAGTAAAAAATAAAATAAAGTTTTTTTTCTATATTTAATTTACGAATTTTCATATAACTTGAATTGAATATATAACTAATAATTGTATTTTTGATAATACTCGGTTATTTCAATAAATTATCGTTCATTATACATATAATTTTGGGATGATAGTTGCTCGTATTTTAACAATCTTTATTTTCATTTTTATATGTCATATGTCGTTTGATTATTTTTATTTTAATAATTGAAAATCATTAATAATTCACTTATAATCTTCTACATTTTTCTCCGTTTTTTTCTCTTCATTTCTGGTAATTGTTTTAAAATTCATTTGTATTTGGATAGCTCCTCTTTCTCACAATTTAAATATTTTCCTATCGCACTTCTACATATTAAATACATTTTAAACAATACAGAATATGTTATTATTTATGGATGTGTCGTCAATGGTAAGCACATTATCTAATGTATCCGGTAAATTTATATAATTATCTTATTTCATTTGACTCCCGAGAGAATATATTACAAATAAATGATAATTCTCTTAGTTATAAACGATGATATTATTATTGTTTCGACAATTCGAATTAACATTAGAATACAAATCCATAAAATCAACAATATGATTGTCTGTAATTCCTTTTTCACTTTCTTCTCGTTTGACAACTGACAATGAAATAATTTTTATGCTGTTCTTGAGATAGTTTTTTTCGTTATCATTTTGTTTTGTTTAGCTTTTTGTTTATTTTTATTATTATTATTTTTTTTTAACGAAATAATTGATATTTCAATCCTATTTATATAATAAAACGTCAAAAATAATAGGAGAAAAATAAGCCTCGAACGCTATTGCTAAAACTATTCAAAACACAATTCGTATTTAGATTGAATATACACAAGCGCGTGTATATAATTTTTTTTTCAGTTTACGTGAAAAAGCTCGAGCAAGAAATTGGTCGTGCAAGAATTCACGGATGCAGAGTCTCTTTTGTGCATAGATTTGCGCGGCCAAATTCGTTTAAAAGGCTATTCTGAAAAGCCCTACAGCTTCGTTCCAAAACGTTTATGTATTCTCATATCTCGACGGGGTCTGGGGTCGACTCGGCGCAGGAATGTGAACGTAACGTCAATGCGTTCACTTAAACAAGAACGGAGCTTCGAACGCGCGCAGGTACCGTGAACACGAGAAAGACCTTTAATAATTCAATCGGTCTGTTGACGATATCTTCGGTATTAGCGGGCGACAAAGGGGAGCGACAAAGAGAGTAGCAGCAAGCGCGACTAGGAGTGGAGAATGCAAGCCGCAAGGGAAGCATTGTCGCTAATCAGGTTATCCTTCGCGCATTGCGCTAACACCACTCAAAGAAACTCTAGAAATGACATTTACGTAAATCCGTCACACGCAAACGCGCATTAAGAGAGAGAGAGAGAGAGAGAGAGAGAGAGAGAGAGAGCCCCGCTTTCGTTCCGGGGTCGAGGCGCAGAGGTTATTACCGGTCCGGGCGGGCTTTTAAAGCGCGAAACTGTATAAAACCCAATGGGAAAGCGATGAATTTTCCGCGAGCCATTGAAATTCAAACGAGGTCACGCGGGTAGGTGGAGAGACAGGAAGGCTGTGCAACCTATCGAGATTGTAAAATACTTTTAGGATTTTATCGCTCGGATGGCTGTTACACGTCCGAACGCCTATTTATATATGTATGCATGCGCGCACGCACATCTCTCAATACCCACACCCATTCTCGATCTATGCACAAACAATGCCTCGATCATGTCTTTATTTCAGCATTTTCGCGATGGCAAAATGAGTTCTATCTCATCCAATCATTCTTTCGTCCTTTCAAAATTTCACATTCACATCCCGAGAATCTTCGTTAGGGTCGATGAACCATCACTCTAGTTTTTCATCTTTTTTCTTTTTAGTGAAACAACAACATATTTATGAACCCACCGACTCGCGACGATTCGGTCCTACTGGTGGATTTTAAAAAATTACACTGGACAACGGCCACTTGCTTTATGGGGTAATCGCGTTGGCGTTCACGCATGAGTCGAGTCGTCAAATTTATTATAATAGGTACCGGCAGATGCAATTGAAATGCACTTTCACGGCAGCTGCAGTGCTTGCCATGGATGGCCCACGAACGAATATTCATCTCATAATGTCGTACTTACAGTTATGCAGCCCCGACTCTTATTTATCTCGATACACGCGCGATGGTAAATCTCGAAACTTACTTTGTTATAAATTAATGTAAATTTCTTGCTATTACCACCGCTCTGTTCATTCGATCTATTTTACATGAACAAAGGCCTTCGTTATTATTGAGAATTGAAATTTTATGAAATCGATGAGTTTAATTTCATTTTTAAGCGAATTTTTTTCGAAACTATTCATTATTCTATTACTTATAGTCAATCGAGTAATAATATAACAGAAATTAGTGTGTACGAATTCTTACGATTTAAACGTACGTTGGAGGCGGAATAAAACTATTATTATTTAATTATCGTGAAAATTTATTTAATTGATAAAAATATTCAATACTAATGAAGCAAATTACGTAAATAATCTATGAATATAAAGTATATTTCAGAATATATATATATATATATATATATATATATATGAATATTCGTATGTTATGCTCTTATCGTTAAGTTACAAAATATTTTCATTGTTTTCATTCGATCCTTGTAGTATGATACATTTCTAGTACAAAATTAATATTGACTACATATTTGATGAAAAATTGTTAAATATAAATTAAAAAAATTGACGATTATCTGAGAATGATTGTTCTCAAGCTGAGCATTGCATGCAGATTTTAAATTTACGCTATTTAATCGTTATTTATAAGAAACGTGGAATAAAAATATTTCTTAATATTTCAGATTAGTATAAGTAGTAAATAATCAAGGACACGGATATTGAATTTAAAATTTAGTATTCTCCGATATAGGAGAACGAATTTTCATCCTCAAACCGCAATAAGGTATAATATTTATTTACGTGTATTTGCAATTAAGGATTCTTTTTTTTATTTTTATTTAATCTTTAGTGCGAGGAATTACAAAACGTCGTAGGAGGTTGATTATTAAGTAAAAATTATTTTCTATTACAAGAATTTCAATTCACGCTTAACATATTAATTCCTTATTATTCCAATTATACCTCTCATTACCAACCTCTCACCTCACTATTATAACAAATTCTTTTCGTTTTCATTACTTCGGTGTGTAGACAATTTTGTCGGTGTTTTTATAGAATTTCAAACGCGGGCTCGTTCATCGTCACATTTTATCACTAAATTCAAGCGCGTAGCGGCAATTATAGGCAATAAATAATATTATTTAATTACGCTGCTTCGCGCAGACATTGATAATAACCAATTTCTTTTAAATACGCGCTTTTTCGAAGCTTCTTACTTTCTTACATCGATACGCCGATTATTAAAGTGCGATATGCAATTAGGAGATCTTAACGACGTAAAGCCGATTCCAAGTCATTAAGTGCGCAAAGCGAATTCTCAAATATAAAGTGAAGCACAATTTGTGTAGGGATGAAAATAAATAGAATAAAATAGAGAGGAGGCGAGAAAGGGCTGGCGATAGGGCGAATCACGAGTGCCTCCATATACTTGGACTGCGACATCTGCTTTTGCCTAAAGCGTCTCTCCTCTCCCATCCTTGCCCCTGACCCCTTACCGCAAGTTGTGGCGACCGCCCAAAGTCGCCCTTCATCCCATTACATACATGATACATGAAGCGCCATAATGTGGGAGCTGGGGGCGGCGCAGGACTGGCACACGCCAACGCACGACACTCAGCCGGGCAGCGTCCCGTGAAATCATGCTCCTCCACTCCACTGCTGATCCTCCAAGCCTATGCGCACATCCAGCGCTCGCACGCGCTCGAGTCATAGCCGAATTCGAAGGACATAGTACTCGCCGCATACCGCAAAATTTCGCCACCCCTCTCGCCAACTCGAGCTTTCTATTTAGTCGCCCCATCCCCCACCGCCATCACCCGGCTCACAACAATAACACGAGGGGAAGGGTGGGGTGGATTGGTGGGTGGGGGAAGTGCTAACGGAAGTGCATTTATAACCCGATAGCGATGGTTACAAGGGCTTCTGGGATTCTATCTTTTTGCTTTTCACTAAAACTTTATTGAACAGTCGACTTTCGTTTTCAATTTTCTAACTTTTGTTATTAGGCCCAATGTCATTGTAACGGGTGCATCGTATCGCGCGCTAATTCATTGTATATATATACATACATATATATATATATATATATATATATATATATATATATTATTGTAGGTAATTACAGTCGTTTTAAAATAGCACGAGTAATTATTAAATATGCATTATCGAATGAATCGTGTTGCAGCGTATTATTATTAATTTTCTATAAATTTATTATCTTAGCGAAGTTATTTCTCGACGACATTTCAATTATTCAATGTAGAGCTTATTATTTGCATTTTATTCAGAGAAACTTATTATCAATATTATTCGTATTAAGTATTTATGTCCGTTATTAGTGCTTAAGCTTGGGCATAAAAATTCTGGATAGAAAATTCAATGATCGAATATGAATAGAATGGCGGAGGGGGATTACACGAGGATACTTTTCTTCTTCTTTTTTTTTTTTTATACAAGGTAATATTCTAATATTCTAGTGAAAATTTTATTAATATATTGGGCTTTCTAAAATATTATACGAATGTTTTATTAGGTTATTTTGATAATGGAAGTGGAGAAATTTAGGGACGAAGCATTGTTCCATTGTGAACGTAATGAATAAAGCTCGATATACCACGTGATTATAATACGAATTACCAACTCCATCTCAAATTTATGCTTTTATATAAGATTCGTATTTGTACTTAATGACGAAAATTAATTAAATATAAATACTTAAAAGAGGTGGATTAATTTTAAAATTTCGATACCTATTGGAATGTAAAATCATATATTAATACTTAATATTTTCATATTTATATCTAATTTTATAATTGTATAGGTTTATTTTCATAGTCATAACCTAATGGAAGTATTACACATTTAAAAGTATTTTTCGATGTCGGAGATTTATGTAGTTATTCGATTTAATCGCGATTAAAGCTGTTTAATAAAAATCCGTAGTCAATAGCATTCCAATACAGTATTGGCCCTTATTAAATATTTTGTAATATTATACTGGCACACTGGAGCCCAGAATTGTAACTACAAGTCTCATGAATTACAAATGAATCAGCCAACTCGCGAATCACTTTAGTAAAACCACAAGAGTTTGAGACTTCATTTGAATTTATCAATTAGCAATTTTCAGTTTAAGTTTCCAAGACTCGCTGTTTTTAATTTATACGCAGATTAAAATAAGTGGTATGTTCTCGCGCCATAGGAGCAGCAACTTACATTCCAGAAGATTCTCAGACATCTCTATAAGCACAAAGTTTCAATCAGCAGTTATTTCTGTCTAATGCTGCACTAAAATTTTTAAACTTTATTTGTAAAAGAAGAAACTCTGATACTGCCAGACGGCAGCAGCTATACTTTCTGCGATAAAAGCACCAAGTAGGGCCACTTTATTCCTCACTATGGCGTTTTAAAAGTACTTAGATCATCGGACAAGGTATATCGCTGGATTATTTGTCGTAAGACGTTAGATTTTTTGCAATTGAATCGTCTACTTAAACAAATATTACACTGATTAATAACGCATGCCAATGTGATGAATAATAAATCGTAATAGAAAAACAAAAACTAAATAAGCAAACAAGCTTTCAACAGCACACATTTTCAACGGAGAGTTTTGAGGCAATTTGCTTCGAAGAGAAAACGAACGGATGACGCGATAAATCTGAAGTAAGAATTATCATTACAGCGGTCGAGATTCCGGATGTAATTTTGAACAATTAATCAAGCGCGGGGAGTAATATTCAAAGAAAAGCCTAGGAAATGTGCAGCATTTAAGCGCTCGAGGAAAATGATAAAAAATATAGTCGTAGTTGAAAAAGTAGCAGGGGGCAGTGGCAGTGGCGATGGCGATGGCGGTGGCGGCGGCAGCACTTGGGCAAGAGTCGCGTCGTGCGAGCTTGCGGATGCGGAAAGAACTGGGTCGAACTAACAAAGTCCCCAGCTCAGGCCGTATAACAACTTGAGCGCCCGTCGCGCCAAAGTTTCGAGTTTCGAATCCTGCGCTTCACGATTTACGTACGGACTCGCTGCTTTTCTCTTTCGAGCTCTGCATTGGAAAATTTCAATGGTTTTTTTCAGCTGATTCCCACGAAATAGTCATATGTTTTACCATGACGACTGATACTTAAACGAGACACTCGATACGTTCATTGTTCACGAGGTCTGCGCGTTAAGTGTACGCTGGGTGGATTACAAGATGGATGTGACAGTTTTTCGTAAATTCAAGACATTATAGAATTAGCTATTGTAGTTGTATTGTAGGATTATATTTAAAGTTTCTCCATTTTTCTTAGTCTACTTAATCTACTTTCAACAATAAGTCACAAAGATTTACGATTTGGATTTGTATAACTACTTGATATATATGTTTATATCATATATCATATATTTATATATATATATATATATATATATATATATATATATATACTATATTTAAAAGTATATTTAAAATATTAATTAAATTTAAAGGAAATTGTCTTTTTTAATACGTACCGTATGTTTATCTTGATTTCGATTTGTATCTTATATAACGTTACGTAAAATATGTGAAAAATGTAAATGAAAAAAGGGATAAAAATTAAGAGTATTGGTTTGTTTTTAATATTAAATGGATATTAAGAATCTTAATGAAGATATATGTTAGATAATATTTCACATAATTTTTATATTTTAAGATACGCATTAATAAAGAAATTAATATATAATTTTTATTTAATATTTCTTGAGTAATAATCATTTATTCGACTTCCAAACCTATATATCTATATATACATACAGGTATATCAACCATTTAAATAACAGTTTAACATAATATTCAATAAATATTCGAAAATATTATATCTAATATTTTATAAATATAAAAAACAGCTGCAATTATTGTGGATATTCTTGTAATTATATCAAGCCCAATAAAGGGAAATGAATCGACAAAAGCCAACTCAATTAAAATAATCAAGGCGATAAAATTGTAAAATATTAATTGCACGCTATAACAAGTTTCTCTGTTAGCGGAAAACTCTGAGGCCCATTTAAAAAAACTCATCCCGTGCTCCTCGACGCAGTTGGAGCGGTACAACTCGGGATGACTAATCGCTACACAAGAAACTCCTAGCTAACAAGGACACCTCGGAAAGTCGACTTCTCCACAGATGTAGGAGAGGAGTTCTCGTTACTTGGTCGAGTGAGTTTGTGGGCTCGACGTTGGGGAGTAAAATAGCAAAAAAAAAAAAAAAAAAAAAAAAAAAAATATGAGGGGGGGGGCGAGGAAGGGAAAAAAAGGAAAAAGGGGAGTGAAAGGATGGGAAATAAATAGAAAAGGCAAAAAAAAATCGTAGTGGACGTCATGGAAGTCGTGAAATTCCAGAGAGTTATTGCGTTTCGAGAGAGGAGCCGCCGCATCGCAACTTTCAACATTTTCAATTCGATTCAATGAGGTTTCCTGCCTTTTCGGCTCTCTCCTATTCAGGCAATACTTCATTTTACGTTTTTACTTTAACTTTCATTCTATCTTATCTCGTAGTATTTTTATAGATGAAAAAGTCATTTCTTATATTTGTAAATTTCATAAGAGAGTAAGTTTTTTTTGCGCCCGAAAGGTTTGCTTCACACGGCTGACACTACGTCGCTTCGTCTTCGCTTAAGGAAGGGAATTTTTTTATTTTATTTTTTTGATTTCTGTTTTTGGTTTTTTTTTGTTGTTGTTGTTGAAATTTTCAACCTTATAGTTATTTCGATTTATATCTCGGTTATACATTTACAAATAGGAAATGTTTGGTGCTAATCCGATTGCCGATCTTGCAATACATTTCTGGAAATTTCCATACATAAAATAAAATGCATTAACGATGATAAAGGAAATCTACTTTCATTAGTTATAATGAATATTTGAAAAATGAAAAGTTATGCTTTTATTCAATATAGAATGAGAAGTAAAAACATTCTACATACGAAAATATTATTATTTTAATAAATCAAGCGATAAAAATTTTCTACAAACATCAAAGTTTTTTAAAACAGTAATAAAAAAAAGTGTCTTAAAATTACTTTGAATAGTAGTTTGGAGTTTAATTTTGAAAAAATTTCCATCATATCATAATACAATTTAATTTAAAAACGTTTAAAATGTTTTAATGAGCTTTTAAAATCGTAATATCGTGATTTTCATTTCTCAAATTTTGTTTCAATTGTTGATACATATATTTTTTTTTCGTTCTCAACATTTATTATTTATCTCCTTAAAAGTACTCTTTATTTTTCAATAACAATCACTGTCATTCTTCCTTGTGGCCTAATTAATATCCGTTCTCTTCACTTATGCCTCTAAACGTAGCTATTATTCGGAGGCTATTAATTTTTAAATTACAAATTTTTAATAATAGTTGAGTTAAATAACGTGACTTTTCTATGATCATCGATTAGATTGAAATTAATAAGCACTCCGACTTATATGTTCAATAAATATTATGTTAAACTTTTATTCTATTATTTTTCCATTATTAGCCTCATGACTAATTAATTATAATTGACGAATAGTTAAAATAAGTTTTTACAATAATAATAATAATAATAATAAAACTTTAATAATAATTTTTATTAAATATATCCATATTAATTATAACTTGGATATACCAAATTATTGCAGTTGTTAAGATTATAATGTAATGTTTGTATGGTATTCAGAATTAATTTTAACTCGACCCTTTAATGCTTATGAAATAAATTTGTTATAACGTAAATTGTGCAAAATGCAAATAATCGAATTGTTTAAAATTACGCTTTTTGATTTGATAAAGTAAATTTTCAAAATTTCCTTTTAACTTATCAATTAATATCATTTAGACGCGAGTAATTGATTTTCCGCTGTTAAACGTGGCAATTAATTCTATTGAAAAGCTGTAACGCCATTAGATCGTTATACCTTGATAGATCCTTACAAAAAGAACTTACAGAATCAAGGATTCGCTGAGGGTAAAGAAAGTTTCGGTCGACTCTTCTTCTGCCTCTTTCTTCAGCTCTCGGACTTTCCTCGCGCGGTAAATTTATAACTGCACAAGCGAGCGCAAGAACTAATCCAAATGGCATTACACGGGCCTCGTGAAATTTTGCCAGAAAAGCAGTAAGGAAGAGTTGTTGAGAGGGGATGGAGAATTTATCGACTTTTCGTAAATTCCTAAATTGACTTTGAAACCACGGGGCGGCAAAGTAGTGTGTTCGTAAACGAGGTTCGAGGTTCTCACGCGCCTTACATCTGAGACTGATGAGGACATAAGCTTGGAGAACGATTCGTTTATCCTTATCACTTAGGAAAAGCTGCTGTTCGTGATAATTAGAAACTTTACTAATTTAAGTATTCTCCAACTCTCGTTACTTTGTTGTAAATATTTTCATTGTGTTTTCGCTAGCGGAACTGAAGTTCGCGAGGAGTATCACTGTTCTGTCTTCTTTAACTTTAACTGGAAAGCGTCGCTACGAAACTTTTTAATTATGGAGGACCGAATGACACTAAGGTAGCCTAAGCTTTTAATCCGAAGATAGTTTAAAGTATCTTTGCTTTGTCTTGTCTTTTATTATTATTATTTTCTTTATTTTCATTTTTTTACTCCTATTTCTCTATTAATTCATTCTTCTTTATCAACTGTGAGGTCTTCGCTTTGCCTATACTCCTACGTACCAACTTGGCCTCGAACTTCTCAACGGTTCTATAAGCGTCTTAATTTAATGACCGAATCGGCATTCTTTCCCCTTCCTTTAACTTTAAGAAAGTGTTCTTTTCAATTTTTAATTGAGAATAAACATTTTGCTACAATTTTTAAAATACAATTTTACCTTTTATTGTAAAATATCTTTGACATATACAAAAGTATTCTAATAGTGAAATTACATTTATGATATATTTATGATATATTATTTAACGACTTTACGCTTGTAAATTTTGCACTGAAAATTCTAATATCGAGTGATTTACTCGTAATCATACACATTAAAGCGTATTTATGCAATAGTAATAGTAGTCTCAATTATAGAGGCGCAGGTGGTACAGATTCTGTGACTTTAATTTTCGCATTGACATCGGGGCAGATCTTGAATAGAAAATAGAGATCCTTTGACTAGAGGGTGATGTGTTGCCGGTCATCGACGAATATCGTCATAGAAACTTCAAAAGCTGCCAAGTCTCCATTCAAATACGAAGACGAGGTCGACCATTTGTAAGCTTTGGGGGACATTTATGATCAAAGATGTTGCGCAAGTATACTGGTATACAAGGCCAGCGTATACGACCACGACCACAACGACAGGATGGGAGCCCTTGAAACGAGAGAAATGACGAAATAATTATGATCCTTGCAGTGGCACAGTGGTTTCGCTGTTATCTCTCTTTTCCCACTCTACCAGCCATTCATTGTATGTATCCGTCGATGAGTGCGAGATAAAAGTCATCCGAGTATAAATGAAGGATTTTTTTTTTTTTTTTTTTTTTTTTTTTTTTTTTTTGTAGGCTTGGGAGAAAATGAAATACTTTTTTCGAAAGCATGAAAGATATACTTTCTTTTGTAGGTAAAAAGAACGAGGAGTAAACATTAATGGAAGACTAAGGGAGCTGCGGCTGGTATGATTTTTATAAAAGGTTGGATGGGAAGATAATTTCAAGACATTATAAAAAATAAAATGAAATCATTTATCCTCTAGATGTGCTCTCTCTCTCTCTCTCTGTTACAGCACTTGTAAAAGTATTATGTATTTTATGGACGTTTAAAGATAAGAAAATAAATGTATGTCACGTGTTCCATTTATGTTACCGTCTTTTAAAATAATGTACTATAAATTTTGCAATTTTCACACAAAAAAATTAGCAATATTTATACACTTGTAGCTCAATTTTAAAAATTATTTAATTTTTCTCTGTTGTAAATAAATATATTTATTATTGCGTTAGCATTAAAAATGTTTAATTTAATAATTTGTGATATAAATATCTCCACACTAATCTGTATGATTTACTGTTATTAATAAGTGTAGCTGTTAAAAGATAATTTGTTCATATGCTTTTCAGTTAAGTAAATTTTAATTGTTCAACTTTAATTCTCTAATATATATAATTATTTGTATTAATTTTTTAAGAAATTAATTTCGTAATGAGAAAATTACCATCTTTATTGGCTTTTCATACTTTAGGGACAATCATCGTCCTTTACGATCGTAGTTTATATACTATAATCATTAGAGTGGATTATGACATTATTTAAAATAACGTTGCATCAAAGAAAAATTTATCCATTAATTCTTAACTCATTTAATCTATAACATAACCTTAATCTTTGTATTATAGCAGTAATTTATATTATTTAATAATTGGATTTTCAACAAAAAATTATATAAAATTTATAAATAAAACACTTAGGAATAAACTCGAATATTCGTATTCGAATAATCAAGTTTCAATTGTCTATGAATGCATAAAATAACAATTGTATCTCGGTAAAGAAGTCTTGACATAGGGGGTTATGGACTTAAATCGAAGTGAGAATGGAGGAAAATGGAGAAAACGAACATACAGACAAAGAGGGAAGTGCAAGGAGTATGAAGGTCGATAGAGAGAAGAAGAAAGAGAAAGGCATGGAGGCAGCTTTCCGCGCTTGCGTACCAATGTTAAAATGCAAGATCCTTCCACTGACGTATGCTTTATTTCCCTGTCGGGCCGTATGTTTGGAATCATCCCTTGGTTTTTCATGCAGCCGTTCGTCCCCCAGAGGGAACTGCATCCATTAACGTGTTACATACGTGCAACGGACACGTGCGTGTGCGCGTAGAATTCATACGAATGGGGAATAGAGAAACCATGGAGGAGGAAAGAATGGGATCAAGCCAGACGAAGCCTGTCCGCGTAAGAAAAGAGAAAGGAAAAGGAGATGGATAATGCGGATAAAATACGATCTATGAATTTAAATTGATGAATAGCCACGCGGCAGTCATTATTCATTGTGCGTATTGAAAATTCAGCAAACGCAGACTCGAGTTAATTCAATACGCCCTTGACTGTAATTTCGCTACGCACATCGGACATTATGCACTTATAAACGATGAATGGCAAATAAAGGGGAAATAAAGAAAGAAACGCATATATTTTGTACAGTAGATTTAATTTAAAATGAACTTAAAAAAAGATCTAAAACTAAATAAGATTATGATATTTCACTACAACATCTGTTTAAAGCGTGAGAAATACTTATTTAAAAAAGAAAAAACCAATTTCTTGTTAACTTTACTCGAGCTTCACCTCTTCACTAACATTTTAAACGTTAAAGGATCAAATGGATTTACGAGTTCTAATTTATAGACCCATAAACTAAAGGTTATTGAATCATTGTTTTTGTTCTGGAACATTTCAATGTGACCAAAGAAAAAGAATTTTTCATATTAAAAAATTGTTATTTAAACAATTGAAGCACTATATATAAATGTGTACATATATATATATATATATATATATATGTGTGTGTCTGTGTGTGTGTTTATGTATGTATATATCTATTTATGTGTTGTTTTAATTCATTTCCATTATTGACATACAAATGATAATGAGAAAACCAAATAATTACAAGTCTCATTAAATTCATGTAATTATAATCAACATTAATTAAGATAATGAATTTAAAAAATTTTAAATGTCATTATCATCAAATTTTTTAATTGAAGAAAGTGATAATAATGTTTTTATGAATTTTAAATTAATTTCTCATCTCTAACCACTTCTTTTTCTAAATGGTATTCATTTCAGAAAAATAATTCACTTTAAGAAAATCATTTTTTTTTATTATTCAGTAAAAATTTTAATTTTAAAATCTTATTGATAATAATTTTTTGACGATATATTTGTCGGTACGTTGGAATTCAATAGAAAAAAAATTCTTTTAAAATTAGAATTTTTATTTATTGTTCATTGTGGTCATTTTATAAAATTAAAACCTATTTATTATTATATAAATAATTTATATATGCAATCATAATCTGCTATAATAGTTATGAAATTAGAAATTTATTATTCGCAAGACATATATATATATATATATCGGTTACTTAGTTCACCTATCAACTTATAATAATGTAATATTTATCCCTTCGTAATTGTTGCATTATTTAGCAATTTACAAAATAGTTTTTTCCCTTATAATCAAGGATATCATCAGATATTGGCAATTTTCTATAAGTAAAGCAAACCCCGATCTCTCAGCACTGTTCAAGCGATTATGATTATACTTGTAAAGATTTATTAGAAGCCCAAAGGAGAGTAAAAGACGATGCAATGAGCCGCGACGACTATAATGACGCGGCGGCACTAATGGTAAACTGGCTAAGTTGGGGGCAAAATCTAATTTCGGATTAAGGTTTACGCGAAGCAATCTGGCGATGGTCTCGGCGTCGCCGTAGTCGGAGCGATGACATCGTTACCGGAGTGCTTCCAGATTAAATGCTCCTCTTACGAGCCCTCGCCCACCCACGACCCCCTTCCTTTTATCGTTCGGCCCGTAATTACGCGATTCGCAAGTGACTGACACTCGGAAAGCCACGCCGATCCTGCTACTAAACGTTAATTCGCTTTGATTACCGCTGCTACGGCAACGACATGGACGGCGTGTGGAAAGATTACGCGAGCGAGAAAAGATAGCGGCAAGTGAGTCTGCGTCTAACGTCGAGCTAAACGAACCTCCAGCCGCTTTAACCGGTGACTCCTCGTCAAAGTTAAAGACCCAACGGAAACACATGGCTGGGTACAAAAATTCTCGCTTCACGGTCTAATTGTGAAGATTTGCCGAGATTTGACCTCCTTTTAACAAGACCCTTACACCATTCATGATATCCTAAAATTAATTCGACTTTTTTCATTGCCTTTTTTGGTTTTGTTTTTTGTTTTTTTTTTTTGTTTTTTGTTCTTTGTTCTTTGTTTTTAATGTTGACACACTCACGATTATAATTGTCCTCGGTATACGTGGAAATTATTAAAAATTTTCAATCTACCGAAAGAAAATTAAAAATTGCTCCCTTACGTTTCACTGTACGTGACAATATTGAAGATATTAAATAAAAAAATAAAAAAAAAAAAAAAAAAAAAAAAAAAAAAAAAAAGAAAACATGAGATTATTCTGCTTATAAATATTGTTTATACAACATTACGTGTATAACGATGCAAACACAATTGTAAGAAGGAAGAATTGGTATTATGATTACATAAAGATTTATTCTATAGAAAATACTAAAATACTAGTCTCCCAGCATCATTATCCTTTTAATTCTGTAGCTCACAAATGTAACAATTACATTTAATCTCATTCATTTAAAAGCATTTAAAAGCACACGATATTATTAAACAGTTTATTAATAATAAATTGAAATGTCCGTGTTCTGATTAACCGGTCTTTTTTCATTTGAGTTTCGCAAACAGATTAGAAATCCTAGATCCTTTACTAACCATGTCAGAGTAGTATCATCATTCGCATCATTAATACCGTCTCTTTCCTTTGTATATATTTATTTCCATTCGTTATGATTATTAATTAATTTCCATAAACTATCTCTAAATATTTTTAATAAAAGTATATAAATGAAAAGTCTGAATAATATTAAAAAAAAAATATATATGATTGAAAATATGTGCATAGAGTTTCTAAATTTAAGAACATTTGCCCGTAGCACAATGACTTTTTATTATCCATAATTTAAAATGGTAGTAAAATAATTGATTTTACAAGAAGTTTTTTAAATAGAAATTTAAATAAAAACTCAAGGAATGTCCTTGAATTTTGATCGATATTTTTGAAATTGTTTATTTATAAAGCTTCTTGCCAATCAACATTTTATCGAAAGAGTCTAAAAGCATATAATTAATAATAACTCGTAAAATAATATGACATTTAATGCTTCAAATGTTATTAATGCATTTAGAAGAATGGAATTCAAATTATATATTTAAGCATTAATTATGCGAAGGAAGTTTATCATACGTTTATAAGAGTAAAACATATTTTACTGTAGAATATTATTAAAAATTATTCAAAATTATTGCATATTTGAATATAAAATTGCAATGCTGACTTATAAAATTGCTGAAAAAACTATAAAAAAAAAAAAAAAAAAAAAAACAAAAAAGATATATGCTTCGCGGGTATTGTAATTTTATTTTAATGTCTTCTTAATTAACTGTCTGTGTCGTGTATGAGTCAAATATTTAGGAAATAGAAATTATTTATATCTGTCGTTGAAATTTTTCATACTATGCGAATACTATTTACTGGACCACATATATACGGGATACTATAGACACCTGGACATGGTCAAACATTTGTGATCCGTCACACGTGAAACAACGAGGGCAACGATAATTTTCTGCTAAAATTACTTGAGTGTGCAATGACGCGTAACCAAAGATTCAACTTGGTCCATTGTATATAAACGAGAGAAATTTGCCACGTATCTGTGGTGATCGATGTAGCGCATACACAGACGCGAGTAAATGATTTCCGTAGTATCGAGAGCGACTGCGTGGCTTTAGAGGGAATTTCGGTATGCATGCGATGCGATGCGAAAAAGCCTATGCGAATGTACATTTCTGCAATGCTGCCAACGCTACTTTATGCCTGTTTCAAGGCTTATAATGGCGAAACTTTCCTAACTGCCGCGCAACCATACGTTTGAATTATGCACGACGCGGAGCCGGCGAAATTCTACAATACGTGACTTTGCTTGATCGACACCCTTCGTTCCGCGGCTTCCTTTTTGCGCTTGAACGTTATCGCGTGGAAAAATGTGGGCCCTCGGGGCGCTTATCACGCGGCTCTAGTCTCGTATTTGACCTTTCGTGTACTACGTATAACAAATTAATCTTATGTGTGGTGGTTTTATTTTCAAAAATAATGTAATGTTAGTTTAGTTCACCGATGCGATTCTTGAAAAACAAATGTGCATTCGGCGTTAAAGTTATTCAGATAGGTGATATGTTAAATAAAGGATAACAATACACGATTTATAATCCGATCCGGGTTTCTCGAGTTAAGTAGAACATTACATTCGTTTTATTCGATTTTTTCATCTTAAATAGCAAGATTGCGATTACTTGTTAATGAAATACCGCGGATTCAGTTAAAAAAAGTTTCAATACTTATAGTCAAGCGTTAAAGCTTTCATACGCTGAGCGATCCTTGTTTATGACTTGAAGTCGACCGAGGCCAAAAGGGTCGGTCGGTATATCACCTATTACTACACACATTTCCTTCGAAATTTATACGGATATATATATTTTTTTTTTTTGTAAATAGAGCGTGCGTATTTGATATTTCGCGAGCTTATTATTGAATTTTTTATATATCGGTTTTGACATTAGTTTCCCATGGCTCGAGTAGAAAATATTCATTTATTAAAATAAATAAACCGTTTTTTTTCTATGAAAATTAAGTGAAATTATAAAAAAATATAACGAAACTTTGTTTCGGGTATAAAATAACACTCGGATAATTATTATGAATCCAAAAAGCTTTTAAGATTATTCACATAAACAAATTTTTGTTTATACAGATTTGATATTGTGCTTTTTTTTTTTTTTTTTTTTTTTTTTTTTTTATGAAACTGCAATGTTTCTTTTTCTACTTTGTTCTCTGCGCACGCGTGTTTGTGTATGTACTCGCCCGCGCGATCGTCTGTCTGTGTGTAATTATAATTGAACAATATGCATAAATGAATATTCAGTATTCAATTTTTAATACATGCATAATGCTTAGAGAAATAATTTCATATTGTGTAGTATGTTGTTATACCAAGTATTCTAGAGTTTTTGTATTGTTTTTTTTTTTTTTTTTTTTTTTTTTTTTTTTTTTTTTTTTGTTTTTTTTTTTTTTTACTGAAAATGTAGAAGCTCCATTTTTTTTTATACTACAAAAAAAAATTATCTTTAAATTTTAATTTTTTAACTAAAAAAAAATATTTCAATTAATACCACATAATTGTAGAAATTTTTGAATTACTAATGTATTGTAAAAACTTTTCAAGCGACGTAAAAGAAATATATATATTTAAGAACTTCAACATTCTATAGTTTATGTAAAAAAAAAAAAAAAAAAAAAAAAAACGTACAAGATTTTTCGGTGAATTTTTCATGAAAAAGTCTTCACCTCCTTTTAAATTATGCAACATGTGTTTTTAATCACTAATAAATCATTTAAACCAACCAACGCCTTTTTAATTTAGCAATATAATAAAAATTTCGTTTAAAATTTGCTATTTTATATATAACGGTTAACGAGTTTGTCGATTATTTTATGAAATATTGATTTAACACCCAAGACAATGGACTCTTGAAAGATTTTACTAAAGTAATCCTATCGAATATTACATATTCATATAGTTCATATTGCAACTGTAGAACATAAATCACGAATATGATTTTCAAAATTTGTCAAATTTTAAACAGTAAAAGGTATTTTGTATTTTCAAAATTGATTTACTCATAATTATAATTTAATTGATCATGCTAACAATAATAGTCTCGAAATTTGTTTTACAACAGTCAGATCTACGTGCAATTTCCCACACGTGAACCGCATCATACATTCATCCCGGCTAGGTTGATTGCCTTCATACATTTTGAAACACTATTATTTCATAAGGTCTGGTGAGACTATTGTCGCATATTATATTTACGTAACGATAAAAATTTGCTGTTTAATCGTGGAATTGCTAATTGCTTTTACAAAATTGTATAAACAATTTTATGAAATAATTTTGGTATCCCGTTACATTTTCTTTCACTTTAATCTCTTTTATGGGTAATCTTTGATATACGATAATCCACAAATTTAACATGACATAATACATATTTATTCTCTATGAGTAATTTATGTTCAATAATATAGAGTATATAACAGTTAAAAAATAATGTACATCTTTCAATAGCATATAGTTTCAATTTCCATTACAAAAAAAAAAAAAAAAAAAAAGAAGAAGCATCATTTATCTTAAAATAGAATCTTCGTTTGGGAATAATTTCAAATTATATTATTATAACATAAAGAAAATGTTGGAATAAAAATAAACTTTATGAATATATTTATAAGAAACGTGCTCTTCAAGTAAATTTTTATTATTTATTTTAGAGACTCGTACGACTTACAAGAATTTGCTATAATTTTAGAAATTATCAAATCAATAATGTATATTATGAATATTGTACGTATTAAAAAAGTATATCGATCTATGCATATCGATTTCGTCGCTAATGCCAATGGAAATATTTAGGAATTTCATGCGAATGACGGTGCAACAATGTTACGTTATGCTTAATTTTATGCACTAATGTTATCGTGGTGGAGTAAATTGTTGGCTGAATGCACTAGAAGAAAACTTATCTCATATTTCACGGGAAGCGAGTAGGGATTAGTGCGCGGGCTCATCGTCGAGTCTCAAAAGAATCTTTGATTTCATAAAGCCGAACGAGGACAAATAAGGAGCATAATCGAATTTGTACAAGCGTAGATACGTAGTTAGCGAGAGGTCGTTTCATTGGAGCGCAGCGGGCGTTCGCTCGAAAATCCATTGTCTTGCCAAGATATAACTGATGGATTTTCTCTTCGGCAACATAAAGTTCGCTCGTTCGGCATCGATTCTTTGACTTCTGGCTGGCCTTGCGAGAAAAGAGAGATCCCGTTACCGGCGCACCGCTGTCCCCGACGACGCGGAAAAGCCACGGAAACCCGAGCAAATGAGGAAGCGGAGGAATCGCGGTAACTCGAGGAACGAAGCCATTGTTTGCGTGCACGGACGGCCTGGCCGAATTCAATATGCATTGTCATCGAAGACGCAAAGATGCGTCCGCGGCTATTGTCCGGGGATTAGTTAAGTCGCTACATAATTAATTGCTCACCCCCCTCCGCACACACACACACACACACACACACACACCCACCCTCATAGCCGCTACCATCACCATCACCACCATCACCACCATCACCACCATCACCACCATCACCACCCACCATCACCACCACCTCCACCGACACCCCTCAAGGATCAGTAGGGGGATGGTATTTACGTTCCGGAGGGCGAAGGGTTCCAGCTCATGGGCGCACCCCCTGGCACTGAATCTATATCATATCTCATTACAATTGACAGTGTCGACTAGGCCTAGAAGCCAACATGAACCTTATTCATGTTTCCGTAATTTACGTTGATTACGTACATTATATTTGGTACACGAAGCTTGACGCTCCTATTGTACACATACTTTACTTCTAATAAATATAATTAATTACAGCTCACGGCAATAGGGGGCTTCTTGGATTCTTGATTAGATATTGATGGTAGCAGTATAAATTAATATCGAATTAAAGTTTATTCATGATTACTAACTTTTTTTACCATTTCTCGATTGTCTATGAGATTTAGGAATAAATGTAGAAACCTATAACGAATTCTCAATTTTCTTAAAATTGATTATGATGCTTCGATTCGGCAACATGTAGCAATTTACAATTAAACATAGGGAAGCGATTAAAGACGGATCATTTCGATTAAAAGCATTTGCATTAATTTGCTTAAAGTGTAAATGTTCTTTCTTTTACAATACTATTAAATATATATATAATAATTAATAATAGCCATTAAGTTTTTCGTCTTTCTCATATTATCTAAAGACAATGCTTTATTATGTTAATAAAAATACCCTACCTACAGCAAAATTGCAATAATTTTTCAATATTTT
This sequence comes from Ceratosolen solmsi marchali, assembly GCF_000503995.2. NCBI lineage: Eukaryota > Metazoa > Arthropoda > Insecta > Hymenoptera > Agaonidae > Ceratosolen > Ceratosolen solmsi. The sequence continues at coordinate 1,095,746 of NW_011948430.1, forward strand.
TTAATTTTCTTCAATAAGATAAAAAATTCAATAATATGAAAGCTTCTATTTATTTCGTAGGTTTCGCTATTTTAAACTCTAACCTTTAAATATTTATTTTAATTAAACAAACGCTAAAAATTAGTTTAAACTACAATTACAAATTATATTTGCTTATTATGCTAATTAAGTACTTTAACACTATTTTAAAGCTATTAATTAATTATTAACTACATGTGTAAATTATATTTTTAATATTATTTTTGTTTTCATATTAATTACCTGCAATATTAATTATTTTTACATTAATTTGAAAATATAACTGGTAAAATTACTTAAAAATAAATTGAGAAATTATTTTTTCAAGTAGCGACAAGTATTTTTGCATTCTATAACAGACACTTACATATGCAATGCTATTAATATTTAACTAAATTCGATTGTCATAAAATATTAATAAAATTGAAAAAGAAAATTAAAAAATCCCTTCTATTGTAATATGATTTTCATGAAGTTTTCCTTCAATCAAATTAATTGTATATTTTATCGATTTTAATAATATTGATACTTAATTAAATATTTAAATTGAATATAATACTTTTGAGATTTCAAAACCGGTGATCCTCATCATTGAAAATTTTAAAATGCTATCTATATCAAATATCTTAATTTTTTTCAATTTTATATCATTATTATCAATTTTATATAATAAGAAATTAATTTGATACTATTTACGATGTACTATATATTTTGAAATGTGTTTACTTCATGGCTGATAAATCGATTAAAATCGGAATTTAAATCGACAATTATTTGTATTTTCTATGCTTTGATCTAAAAAGTATTTAATTTAATATTGTTCACTTATTATTGATATTTTCGAATTTTGCAGCCTAAACTGTTAAGATTGCAAATATAAATTAAATGTATAACCTAAAATTTACGAATTCAAATCATTAGAATCTATAATTTAACAGATTCTTTTTTATAAACATTTCTAATACTTTATTTTGTTAATTACATAGTAACTCATTAAAAGTAAGTTCAAAATAAGTTCGTTCTTTTATTAAACAAATTATTAAGAAATCATATTGAGTTAAGTGTATTATTAAATATAAACAATTATTTGAGTTGCTTAGATATATATTAATTATTATAAGCAGTTTTTCATTAAGAGAAGTGTAAACATAACATTAAATACACCGTTAAAGAATAAAAATCATGAAAAATGAATGATATACATCTGTTTATAAAAAAAGATTTTTTGAAGATAATGAACGGAATAAAGGTAGATAATCCTGCCCACATAGACTCAAGTCAGACACAATTTCAAAGGTCTTTGTTCCCATAAAAACAGGCTAGACATTGTTCAGGAATCCGTTACGTCACGACAGCATTAATTGCCTGTATACATAGTAAGGAATTCTACAAATATCTTAGCAATAAAACGTAAGCTTTTCACAAATATCGATCATAGAAATAAATTTGCTCGCATAAAATTTTGAAAAAATAATCGTGAATTTCATTAAAATATTTGTAAAACGATGGTAATGAAAACTTAATTAAAAATATTATTATCACCTTGTAATGAAATTCATTTAAAGTTTACTATAATCATTGAGAATCGTGTTCTGAAATTATATTTTGTCTCAAAAGGAAATTATGTATTTTGTTAAAAGGGATTTTAAATTAATATTATCTCTCTTAATAATAATTAATTAATATACATCATCTTAAATAAATTGATAAATGAATTTGTTAGATAGATTGTCGCATTAATCTATTAAGACATAATTGATAGTATATTTATTTTATTAGCATATTGGAAATATGTTATTTAAAAATGTAGTTTATATTATGAATTGGAAATAAATATACTTTTGTGTGTATGTTTGAAAATTGAATGAATTGGACAATTTAAAGTACTAAAACTATTTCATTTGACTTGGGTACACACAAAAGGATTATAAACTTTTCTCTACTTTGATAATATCAAGGAAATACTTTTATCATTATTAAAAATATATTAAAAAGAAATTTTTTTATTTTTAATTCTATTAGAGTTTCAAATTCAATTGTATATGAGTATAAAGGATAAATAATCAAATATTTTAAAAATAATTTCTTTATAAAATGATTAAATATTTTTTGTTAAATGTCAATTTAAAAAAAGTATATTTATATATTAGAATGAAAGTATTAAGTTCAGATCTCAGGATTTTACTTTTGTGGTGTTTACGTATAGTTTTGCTCATTAAGAAGTTTTTTTTTTCTTTAGATAAATGTACTTATTAACGGGAAAGTACAACAGCAACATGAAAGTATAAACAGTTGGAGAAAAAAAAAATAGGCAAAAATAAGATTACACAGATTATCTTATTCTTGTATTACTTAAAAATAGATCAATTAAATTTAAGATTATGTATGAGAATCCAAATAATACGAAGCTTAATTGAATATCTGAATTCAGTGAAAAATTGAAATCACTGATAAGTAGTTTTACGCTAATAAAGATGCATTATTACTTTTTTCTCTCTTTTTTTTTCTATAAATTTGAATTAAATTTATTCATCTAATTTAATCGTTTACACTAATTTATCATCTTTTCAAAAATTTACAAATTTACAATGGTAAATAATAAGCCATGAATAATCGTTTTATCATTGAAAATTAAGTGATATCAGCCAAGCGTTGGCAAAATTTCATTACCAACTTAAGTTTGAATATCATTAGAAAGGAATTCAGATCAGAGCTTATTTTAATCTTGATCAAGTAGACGAAGGATTGTAAGTTTCATCCGTTCCTTCTTTTATCATCAACTTTATTCCTTTACTTTCTTTACAAATATACATTATCATAGAATTTCGACATTCGAGCAATACGTAGTTGCCACAATCGTGACTTATCTATATCTTTAAATGGTGAAAACTCCGACGTTTCTGAACTTGTCTTTTCTTTAAGTGATTGTCGACCATCTTTACGGATTGCAGAGATTTATTTAGCATTGAGAGGAAGATAGGTGGATAGATATAAAACAGAGAGTGGGGGGGGGGGCGGCGGGGTGAATAGGAGAGAGTAGAGGTCTTTTGGTAATGCTTTCGCTCAGAGCCGATGGCGTTTTCGCCACTTCGACGACGACAATGGAAAACTTTACTCAGTTTGCCTTGCAGAATAACGCGCAATATAAGAACGACTGTCTACAGTAACTTGGAGTACACTTCGAGAAAAGAGAGACAGATAAAGTCGAGACATTTGTATCGCGATTAAGTCATCTGTCAGTCAGTGTTGTCTTCTTCTAAAATATAGTTTGATGAAATAATAGTGCCGTGTGTGATTGCTTATCTTCTGGATTCTTAATTATGCTATATTATCTTGATCAAATTCAATTTGATCATTGTGATCAAACTACAGATAGACGTATAACTATATTTTGTATTGTTTTGTTACATTAATAAAAATTATTTGGATTTAAATTGTATTTTTAGAAAACGATGAAGGACTTGTAAATAAAATTTTTTTACATACACAAATTTAATAGCGTATTAGAACGTCGATATTAACAGTTAAGAAAAAAAAGAAAGAAAGAAAGAAAGAAAGAAAAAAAGATGGAAAGTAATATATATGACCATTATTTTAACTATATTCTCGGATATATGGAGGTGAAAAGAATAATAGAGGCTTAACTGAGAAATTGAAGGACGTTATGGAATTGGAAAAATTAAATATTATTTTTACCTTTGCCTCGTAACAGTTTGAATTATAATAAATACGTTGATATTTATAGTTATGCTCACATATAAAATTAGAATATGGATTGAAAAGTGTATTTAAGGTTTTATTAATAATTTACATCATGACAAGCATCATTGATAAAATGCCTCAGCAATTGTAATTATTTTTCCAAAATGAGTTATACATGTCAATGGCTGTGCCTATTGGAGTCTCGTGTTACACACTTTACATGATATTTATTGTATTATTGTATAAAGAATTTTCTTGTTCTTCATCTTTTTTTGCGGGGGTGGATGGGGGGGGGGGTTGGTGGATATATCAATAGTTTGTTTGAAAATTATAGCTTTCAACTCTACACAATATTTAATGACATCATACTCATTTTTTCATAAAAGTGCAGCATAAAATAAAATTATATGTAAGTTGAACCCATAAATGGTTATAGTATATTTTGTGTCATACTTTTATAGTACAAATTTAAGCGAGTTATTGAGTACGGCACAAGTTGAAAGTTTGTGACAATATTTCAGTTATTAGATTTTCCATAATAAATCTTCGTATACGCACGTCTGCTTTTACCATGTTGTATGTAAGATATGTTATTATTAAGCAATATTGTCCAATAAAATTGGCATTACTTATTAATTGTGATATAAAAAATTTTCTTCCATATACATATATTGTAATGAATTACCAAAGAGTCTGGCCATAATTTTCTTAGCATTTTCAAGTAACATTGCACGGGAGTACGAGATCTCCTACGAGATCGCCTCTATACTGATAAAAAATATCGGTCAAAAGTTTATAGTAGTCATCGCTGTGTGCTTTGTCTTTTATCGATATGCAATACGAATTGAAGGAGGAAAAATCGCGAGTTTTCAATGGAACGGAATATAAAGGGATAAAAAGTAAAAAGAGAATAAGAGATAAAGGTGTCTACGAGGAGGAGTTTCCACTTTTATACTTGGTAGTGAACGGGGGGCTCTCGGAGTAGCCTCTGACATCATCAGCAGGGAATCACACTTCTCCGCGCGTCCTCTGTCTATTATTGAGCAGACTAGAGCGTACTTTTTCGTAAAAGCATTGGACATTATTCTCTTTTTATTATCTTACGAGAAAATGGAAGTAAGGGAGCTTACAGTGCATCTGTTAGCGAAAGCGCAAGCACAACTAGTACGTACATTTCGGTCAGTTATATGCAGAGGATACAGTGCGTACAAGCTCTATAGCTGTTGCATTCTCTCTCTCTCTCTCTCTCTCTCTCTCTCTCTCTCTTTCTAACACGCGCGCGCGCGCACAAACATACTCTCACGCACACCCCTCTTTTTAGGACCGATGGCCGTTCATTCTGCTGTTGTCGTAACGGGTGTCCGGTGCGAGCCTGTTTTACGATGTCAGATCGCATCCGCTGTAGCCAGTGGTGCGCGCTTCTCTACAAAAACCATAAACGCCTGGTATATGCGCGTTTTAGTTGCATGTCGAGCCCCTCGCCCAGCCGATACCACCACTACATAAATATCAGCCGGGCAACGAAGAGAGGAGAAGGAGAAGTACGCATAACCCTAGTAGAGCGAGAGAGGGTGGGCGGGGTTAAAGCGCAAGTACCGATGTTTTTCTCGCGGTGTAAAACTTGCGTTGTCTCGTACACGTGTGATTCTCGGCTTTCTACAAGGATCGCACGGTGAAGCGATAATCCCATAAAGCTTTACGTAAGGATCCTATAAATACGACTACGATAAAAAAATTTGCGGTTTAGTTTTGATTTTGAGGGGGATAGATCCATTCGAATATTTACAAATGTCTTCTGAGCAAATCTTTATAACGTTACATTATTATATAACGATGCAGTCAAACTCTAATGAAAAATCCATCAAATTTGATGAATTTTTTATCCATCATTATTTCTTCTGGTTTTAGCTACAATAATGAACTATATCGGAATAATTGATGTAAGAGCATTTGCTTTATTAATTTGATAATTCTATTTAAAATGCTACGACTGATTATCAATTTTATCTATAGATATATGTTTTCTCAAATTAGTAATTATTATTGAATTATCAACTCGTACGTTCGGTTGAAAAAAAAATAAATCTCTTTCTATAAATATTCAATAATAATTGATTATCGCAATTTTTCCTTTCTATTAATAATCGTACGAGAGATGTGTTTACAACTTTTTTAATCGTCACAGTTATTTTTAAAATTGTAAGATACGGAACTTTCAAAAAAAAAATTTTCAACTACAACACTGAAAAGAAAAATATTGCGATGATAAGATTACAGTAGAACTTTTATTCGCGCGATAACAATTTTCAAAAATATGTCTTACTTGATTAAATATAAAAATAAATAAAATACTTCTCATTGTTCTTAATATTTTTACACATTCACTTTATTTAATTTAAAATAACTCTTCTTAGGTTGAAATTACTTGGTGCAGTCTAAAATTTTTTAACTTTTCCAAATACTTCTATTGATATTGATTATAATTTTTTCAATTATAAACGTAACTTTGAGCTTCTCAAATTTTCTTACTCATATGTTGAATAAGAAATATCGCGTTATTATTTCTCGATAGGTCAGTTGGGATTTTTACTTTTGCATGGCTCTAAGTGTTTGAACACGTATGTGTATGCGCGCGCATGATTGTTCATGTATACGTGAAACTAGCAATAGTATAACGAGAGTTGAAGAGGCCTTACGTAGAGAGTTTCCACGCTTGCGCCTTTAAGCCCCGAGTACTTTCTCCTTGAGGCTCTTCACCCATCGGTCGAAGAGACACTAGATATATTTCCTCTCTCTCTCTCTCTCTCTCTCTCTCTCTCTCTCTCTCTCTCTATCTCTCTATCTATCTATCTATCTATCTCTCTCTCAGGAACTGCATTAGGTGATTGCACGACAGACAAGTATAAGGCCTTCGAATTTCCTCGGGCTTTTCTTTCTTTCATTCCTTCCTGCTTTGCTAACTTTCTCCTGCTCCTGCCCTTTTACGATCACTTTTTACCTTTTCACCCCTACACCTCGAACTTTCTTCCTCATTTTCTCGGTACATAGTCGCGAAATGTGCACAATACCGCAATCTTTTAATGCTTTGAAAAATAAACGCCGAAAAAAGCGCAGGTAAAATCATACTATAATTTTCGTACATCTTCACGTAACTTTCTGATAATAATTTCTTGTTCGGAACATAATTTTTCCTACTTTTTTTTTACAGTTTCGCTTTTTTTATTTACTGTACTTTCAATCGAGTGATGATCTTTCCTAAATAAAAAAATAAAAATATATATCCTTCAAGATGAGAAATGGAGATGAATACATATACATATAAATATATATATATCTAGAGAGAGAGAGAGAGAGAGAGAGAGAGAGAGAGAGAGAGAGAGAGAGAGAGAGAGGGGTGGTTCAAAAGTCAAATACAGATTGAAAATTGGCATTTCTTTTCAAGCTAGCCCAAAGTTAACTCAACGAGGACAGAGAGAACAAAACTTTTACAATTTACTCGATGATACCTCGCGGCAATATTCATCTACTCACCCTTGCTTTTCTGCTTCACTTACGTAACCACACAAATACACAAATAAATACACACGCGATCGCACGTACGCACTCAGATGCATGTAATCACGACATCCATACGTGGATAGACGATGACCAATACATAAACAGTCCCGGTTATGTTTATAAATGTACAACATATTTTTGTTTAAGTGCTTTTAGTTCCTTGGTTTTTGTACAAAGGGGAAACGTTGATACTTTGGCAGTGAGGTGGTCGATTTATCTCCTATAATTAAACGTTACATAAGGACCTAAAGATCCCCACTCACCGCTAAAATGCAGAATGGACAGCTCAAGCTCATTAGGATGTACGGAGCTTACGCGCAAACGGGACATTTTTCAATACTCGAACTTTAATTATTATCCAGATGATCCTCGTCCGGGTGCGTACTTCGTCTAGGGAGCGCGATGTGATTAAAACAACGTCCTAACTAGATCGGCCCTCGAAGATCCTGCGACGAGTTAATGCTGATGCTCGCACATCAGCCGGTTACGAAGTTTTTTCAATCTTTGCTAGCCAGCTTTCAAGTGCGAGAAGAAAAAGAAAAAGGAACTCTATTGACTCGACTTGGACAATCGCATTTTAATTAGTTGATTTAATAGAGCATGGAATTGATAAGCGACAAATTGGATAAAGAGCGCCACTGCGATAGCGCCGAGCTATTATTTCCAACAAGGCTTCAACAAGGAGTTTGCCTTTGCTCCTTTCTTTTCTTAAAGGCAGCAGCACGAACTTTAAGGTGAGCAGAAAAAGTTAATGAAAGTATGAGGAAGGACGGCGAAGAAGGCGGTAGGGATAAGAACATGGGGCGGCTTCCCTCCTCTTCATTTTATACAATTTCCGGAAAACTTAAAGCTTTCACCTGATTTAATATGAGTGCCGACGATCAAACGAGCAACAAGAAACGCTCTTTTCCACTTCCTTTTTTTCATTCTTCGCCCTCTCGCTTTTGCTTCTCCGTCTTTTGACAGCCTCTAGGGCCTTCCCTATCAGACTTTGGTCCTCTTCTATACGCTCGCCCTTTCTTTTTCTCGCGTGCTTCCTTTTTCGCGAGGAATGGGGTCCCACAACTTCCCGTCTAATCCCTAAGCGGCAAAAGAGGTTAGTCGAGGGCGAGTTTTTTAAAGTTTTATTCTTCAACTCGTACGGCCTTATTTTCATATATTCTCTCTGACATGCGTAACGACAAGCTGACAATCTGATGTTGTAATCAACAAATCAATTCGAAAAAATCAAAATTCCTCCATTAATCAATTGACGTTTATTGGATTATCGTCCTAATAATTATCTACGACTTTTAAACTATAATAAATCCACATGTCCAATTAATTAATTTACTTTTCTTTATTTTATACTTCCTGTTAAAGTTCATGCTTATATATAATGGAATATTAATCAAACAATAATATTATCCAATCAGAACTTTAATAAATAAACTATCTGAGAAAAATGGATATTTATTTTTATTTGCCTTTTTCGCTTTGCATATCTTTATAGAAAAAGACAGACCAAATTGAGCAATGACAGTGGTGTTTGGTTCTATAATGTATCTTGTTTCAATTCTATTTCGGATAAATCGGATAAATGAGTCACGTGTATTAACTCGAGTTTGCACCTTAACAAAATCATGACTTGAATTTCTTTCTATCAGATATTCTATAAAGTAGATTACTTATACGTAATTGTAATATAATGTACAGTAAAATTTATTTATTGTAAATCAATATTTTGTCAACTTTTAGAAAAAAAAAAAAAAAAGGAAAAAGAAAAGAAAAAAAAAGAAAAGAAAAACCTTTATAACACTATCAATTTTAATCACCAATATTTCCATTTTATCCCAAGATTACTAATTATAAGCAAAAATAATAATACTTCAAAGATAATTTAAACTTGAAGAATTCTATTTCAAATATGACAGATCCATTTTTGCTCAATCGAAACGCAATTGATTTAAAAGTGAGAAATACTGTAACTGATTTTTAGTATTGCGACATTTTGTCTTTATTCATGTAATGTTTCTCTGCTGTGCGCATACATAGTACGAGTAAGCGAGTACTTTGAAATAACTTCGATAGTAAATGTTACCAGCTAACCCTTAAATATTTAAACATTATATTTTATTATTCAATGGCCATTTCGAATTCTTATCTATAAAAATTTATAAAGAATTATATACATAATTAGGTACATAAAGAATATTATGCATAATAAATAAAATATATATATTTTTGAATATTTATGTATGTATACACACACACACACACACACACACACACATCATCATCATCATCATCATCATCATCATCATCATCATCAGTGTTTCAATGAAACTGTTAAAATAATGCTCTTGCCTAAAATTGTATTCAGAAATAAAAAATAATATATTATTTTATCCAAATTCGTATAAAATTGGAATAAAGCAGAATTTTTTCATTGTCTCTTTCTCTCTCTCTCTCTCTTTTTTTTTTTTTTTTTTTTAACAAAATAATTTCACTCTTCATAGATGTAGAGCAAAAAATATAATTACGAGTATATGAATTATTAAATAATAAAAGCAAATATTCTGTATACAAAATTCAACGATTAAATAAAAAAAAAAAAAAAGTTCTAACTAGCTTGACTTTCGTTAATATTTCTCTTAATAAAGAATAATGTATAAGTAAAAGATAGCGAGGATACCTCGTATAGACCCTTAATTAATTTCGCTCTACGGCTTTTGTATTGGAGTAATTAAAAAATCAGTCGATACAATCGAAAGTTTTGATTTTCTCTTGTAAAAAAAAAAACAAGCTTGCTCATTTATCTTACTATTCCCATTACTTTCCTCGTAAAATTCGACGTTAAAGTAAGTTTATTGGAGCTTATTCGTGTTTAAGTATATCAAATAAGTGCCAGAAGAGGAAAAATATATAAGCACGCGATACTTTCGGAGCACGTAATAACAGACGGGTGTGCGAGCAGCGGTCGGAGCTCCTTGAGAAAAGTTCACAAACAAAAATAGATTGCGAATTTATGGCGAAAGTTTGAGAAGTTCCAAGGGTCGTAATTGTCCAAGATGTATCGCCATTGCACCAGTGGCAGTACTACTAGTCTATGAAGCTGTACTTGCGAAAGCGCTCCTTGATGATATCTCCTTGTTCCTAATGTCTAGTCCAATATGTGGCCTTTATGAGCAACTGTTTTTTGTTACTTAATGTGTGCTCTGTGGATTTTTTTTTTTTTTTTTTTTTTTTTTTTTTTTTTTTTCAATAAATTAAGCGAATCATGGGACGCTCGAGTGAAAATGCATTGTTTCCAAAATTCGCCATTTTAAGCGGGATATTAACAACGCTAGGAGTAATTTTTAAAAAAAAGTAACGGATCTTTTATACTTTTTCCAAGTTCTTTGATTAAATCATGTGAAATTGTATAGGTTGATACATCATTGCAATTGAATGTGCGGAAAATTTCGATTGCATTGCATTTCAGATAAACAGTTATTCCTTCGTCATACGCGTGAGGCTCGAAATATATTGAACATATCTGCTAAATTACAATAGCCTGCTCATAGAATTTTTTTTATCACTGATTAAGGCTGCTTCCATTAGATAAGTTAAACCACAGCAATAACTCATCCAATAATTGTCAATTTTTGTTAATAACAATGCTAAATTCCTCAAATTTATTTCTCAAAATTTACATAACATTAAATTGCATTTACCTTAATTTAGCCAATAAGTAATTTTGAGTCATCGTTAGACCTTTAGATGCCCCACCCCCCTCGAATCCAAAAAAATCGAGAGAGTATTTTGTATTTTCGAATAAGTGTTTGGAAACGTTGTGATATTCCTCATTTTTCATATAGTTTAAGCAAAAAAGCAACAACGACGTACATCAAAAAACGTTTTGAAGTTTTTAAAAATATCAGTGGCTATTCGCTTAAAAACAAATGTGTCGTAACGAATACACGGCGAGTCTTGGTCGTTTACGATGAATTATCAAAAAAGTTTAAATAAAAAGGATCGCGTTGGTGTGGGTGTGCAATGAGTGCTTGAAATTAAGCTGCGAGTACATGAAAGAGCAGGTGATATATTCCCGACGAATTGAAACAATATTTCTGGAATGTAACGTGCACTACTACTGCTCGTCGCCCGTTGACTGTAATTTATCTCGCGTTACCGGGGATCCTGTCGCTGTAAAGTGAAGGGCGGACGCGGCGGGGGAAGTGAAATTTCGCGCGTTGAAAAAAAGGCAGCCTCGTAACGCGTGAGCTGGCGAGTGAAAAAGCACCGAGAGAGTGCAGGACGAGGAGTGCTGGAGACCGGATGGAATACCGGGGTGCATTGTTCCACAACACCTCTTGCCCTGCACCGCCCCTCCCCCTATCGTACCGTCCGACCACCTCGCCGCTCCCCTACTATCCTCGCGTCACGTATATGAAGTTGAGGCGTGTGCGCGATAGTCGAGAATGAAATTTTACGAAAATACTAGCTCCCGTGCTCGCGAGCACAAGCACCAAGCACTATACGTTATTCGAGCCTCTTGCGTGCCATTCATTTATTGTTGCCGACGTATATATATGCACATGCGCAAACCAGCCTACCTCTTACCTCTCACTATATTGCCTTACGTTCTCATCAATATCAATCGAGCGAACAAGCATTCTCGGTACACTTTGTTCGATAAATAAATTAATTGATAAACAAACGAAAGAATGGATAAATGAGGGAGTGAGCGAATGAATGAACGAACGAACGAACGAACGAACGAACGAACGAACGAACGAACGAATGAATGAATGAATGAATAGATAGATAGATAGATAGATAGATAGATAGATAGATAGATAGATAGATAGATAGATAGATAAATAAATAAAACGTATTGTTCATGCTAGCCAGTCAATGTTTTCCTCCCATTGTCTATTTAATCTCTTATCTCTTATCCTCCTATCTTTTTATGTTAATTAAGTTAAATTGTATAAACTGAAGTTACGATATCTCTATAAAGAATGAAATTGTACATTTTAAAAGAAATTTTTTTCTATTTTAGCAAGTAAATACTCCTGATGGCACGTATTTAATTTTTCTTTCATTTAAAATTAGTTACCCAGGATAATAGGATAACAGCCAGAGGGTTGCAAAAAAATTTATACATAAATTAATTAATTAGTAATTAAGAGCTTCACTTTATTATACGTTTAACGAGCGATGATACATTAAAAGATATAAGAATCGTTCACTCGGTGGATAGATATTTACTGCAATTCGATTGGCTTTCAGCTCGCCTAGTTAAGAGTTCAGGCTAATTATTTGACATTCGTCTGTCGCTCAAAACCTTCTTTCATTCGACAATTCGATATTTTTACGGATACGCGCATCAATAACGCTAATCGAAAAGTAAAGTCCAATCTGAAAATCGCATATAGCTCATATGAAATAAAAATGACCGATGGATTTTGCAGAAGAGATAAAGAGCAAAAAAATAGCATTGGTAAAAAGTATCCTTGGATAATAAAAGAGAGAATAACTCGGACAGTAGTTGTGCCAGGGATTGGTCGGACGCGTGCACTTAGGCCTCTTTACAATATTAAGCTCTTTTATTAATGGTCGCACGAGTGCGAGCGCACAGCCGCGTAATGGTCAACGAATCGATTAATCGAAATTCGATACTCGGAGGGAGTCGATACCATCGAAGTGTCCAGCTTGCGAATACGACACACGCGTGTATGGACATGGGTTTCGAGCTCGCTCCGAGTCTTAGGCCACGGTAACCACCCGCTCAATAATAAAGTTAATAGTATCATAAACGTTGCAGGCTTACCTCTCGTATACGTATCCCGCTCAGTTTTGTCATTTGTGTAATGCATTTAACGGTCGATACGCATATATATATATATATATATATATATATATATATATATCAATATCATTTGTAATGACCGGGGCTAGTTGGCGAATGCGGTAGCACTAAGGACTTGGGCGAATTCCTTCTGCGTCGACTACGAACCGCATAAATGGAAATGCACGCCCATACTGAGCTGTGTTTTCACAAACTTATCGAACAAATCATAACAAACTATTTTTATTAATATTAATACATATATATTCATATTAATAATATATATATATATTATTAATATGTATTGAGAATTCTTGGAAATTCTTCATTTCCCTGGCACACATACATGTATATATTTGACCTTCTTTATATTTTTATTGCACGTAGCGAAGAGTGATATTTAAATCGTAAATAATATAAATGAAGGAAGTGGAAAAAAGGATTAGGTAGGGAAAACGTCGCTATTAATGAGTAAGTGTATAATATAAAAAGGTGGAGCGAGTTTTTATTTTGCCTTGAGCTTCATGGCATGAAATTGCTTTTAATCCACAAGCTACGCGCACTCGAGCATTCTATCATAAAATAGCCGTTACGATTGTATGTCCACGGATGTTAACATAAAATACAAATCATTCTGCGGAAAATCCAAGCAAAAGTTTTTATATCCTGCAAAGTAGAAACTGGACCGTTGAAAGAGATGAAGAACTTTGCAAGGGGCTAATCCAAAAAGATTGTTCAACATCGTCAAATGTGACTTTTCTATCTTTCTCTCGCTATTGCATCCATCTTTATATCAAATTAACCACAAGCTCCCAAGATTTAACATTCTACGCAGCTCGTTCTCTCTTTTGCTCACTGCTCGTGGCTTTTCTTTTTATCGTTATAAGTTTTTTAAGAATAGAATTTTTATTTCAAATTCATTCCAAGGCAATTAGTTATGTATCGAGATGATTCAAAGTACAGTAAAAATGCTTTAGACGAGTGAATGTTTTTCGCCGAGATAAACATAACTTCGAAAATCAGAATATTTCATTTCGTTTTAATATAAAATAAATAAAATACTGTACTTGTAGTTATTA
>NW_011948430.1:1109927-1133859 GCF_000503995.2 Ceratosolen solmsi marchali
AAATTACATCTTCATACAGTAAAACTCTAATGTTAGATTACAATGCTGAGGTTGTTGTGACACTTCAAATTAGTGCTTAAAACTTTGAAACTCGAGTCCCTTACTTTAAATTATAGTTAGCTCGCGGATTTTTTATGATTTACAAAGTTATAGGAAGGATTCCCAAAATAAATAACAGTATTGCATATGTGTATTCAGAAACATCTGTGAGAGAGTTGTGTTTTTTTACGACGTTTTCTCGTAAAAAGTCGAAAAAGTCGAGACAATTGTAAGATTGAAAACGTCTCGCGTATTTTATGACTTTATTAATAGTTTTAAACTATTTATAATTAAATATAATATTGTTCAAATTCGTATCACATAGAGTCTCTTATTAAACATTCGTAGCATTTTAATATTTTCGTTTTGTTTCATTACTATTTATAATGTATAATAATTATATGAACATTGACGTTATTGTTTATTAATTGGTAATTAACTATAAATATAATTTTTAAAAATTATATTGGTAATTAACTATAAATATAATTTTTAAAAATTATATTGGTAATTAACTATAAATATAATTTTTAAAAATTATATTGGTAATTAACTATAAATATAATTTTTAAAAATTATATTGGTAATTAACTATAAATATAATTTTTAAAAATTATATTGGTAATTAACTATAAATATAATTTTTAAAAATTATATTGGTAATTAACTATAAATATAATTTTTAAAAATTATATTGGTAATTAACTATAAATATAATTTTTAAAAATTATATTGGTAATTAACTATAAATATAATTTTTAAAAATTATATTGGTAATTAACTATAAATATAATTTTTAAAAATTATATTGGTAATTAACTATAAATATAATTTTTAAAAATTATATTGGTAATTAACTATAAATATAATTTTTAAAAATTATATTGGTAATTAACTATAAATATAATTTTTAAAAATTATATTGGTAATTAACTATAAATATAATTTTTAAAAATTATATTGGTAATTAACTATAAATATAATTTTTAAAAATTATATTGGTAATTAACTATAAATATAATTTTTAAAAATTATATTGGTAATTAACTATAAATATAATTTTTAAAAATTATATTGGTAATTAACTATAAATATAATTTTTTAAAATTATATTGGTAATTAACTATAAATATAATTTTTTAAAATTATATTGGTAATTAACTATAAATATAATTTTTTAAAATTATATTGGTAATTAACTATAAATATAATTTTTTAAAATTATATTGGTAATTAACTATAAATATAATTTTTTAAAATTATATTGGTAATTAACTATAAATATAATTTTTTAAAATTATATTGGTAATTAACTATAAATATAATTTTTTAAAATTATATTGGTAATTAACTATAAATATAATTTTTTAAAATTATATTGGTAATTAACTATAAATATAATTTTTTAAAATTATATTGGTAATTAACTATAAATATAATTTTTTAAAATTATATTGGTAATTAACTATAAATATAATTTTTTAAAATTATATTGGTAATTAACTATAAATATAATTTTTTAAAATTATATTGGTAATTAACTATAAATATAATTTTTTAAAATTATATTGGTAATTAACTATAAATATAATTTTTTAAAATTATATTGGTAATTAACTATAAATATAATTTTTTAAAATTATATTGGTAATTAACTATAAATATAATTTTTTAAAATTATATTGGTAATTAACTATAAATATAATTTTTAAAAATTATATTTATAGTTAATTACCAATTAATAAACAATAACGTCAATGTTCATATAATTATTATACATTATAAATAGTAATGAAACAAAACGAAAATATTAAAATGCTACGAATGTTTAATAAGAGACTCTATGCGATACGAATTTGAACAATATTATATTTAATTATAAATAGTTTAAAACTATTAATAAAGTCATAAAATACGCGAGACGTTTTCAATCTTACAATTGTCTCGACTTTTTCGAATGTCAAGAAATGACAATATTCTACAATCTATTATTAAATAAGTGTTTATTTTATTAAATAAAAAAATTAATTTATGAAATAATAAATTAAATTTTAAATTAATGCAAATTTTTCACATTAATTAAAAATACTTTGTAATATAGCTATCGTAATATAGTAAAATATCATGTAATATAGTGCAAAGTGATTTTGATATAAAAATGAAGTAAGTGTATAATAAGTTTTGTCGAGAATGTGAGATCCGCGTTCTTATTATGTATTTGTGTTTTGTTATATTTGCTCTTATTTCGGAGTACTTCAATTTATCAATTATAAATGCAATTCACAATTCTCGGAAGTACAGTGATTAATTCTCTTCCACCCCCACCCCACACTTATATATATATATATATATATATATATATATATATATATATATATATATATATTATATTTACACAGGTTTAGATAATTCATCTGTGAATATCGTTTATCGTTAACTAGAGCAAGAACAAGGACTTTATTATAATTGAAAAAATAAACAATGGAGTAGCGCGCGAGCAATTTAGACTAGAGGACCATTTATTATAAAGCAGCATTTTCCAAATGAAATGCATTGAAATTAACTGTATTATTTTTTGTTAAAAATATATCGTGTAAGCGGAAAATTCAGAGAATTTAAATTATGTTTTATCACACATACCATGTAGGCAAAACAAAACGGTGTGCGTTAGACCGCGGCTAAAAATATTGGACGATATCTATGCCGACGAGCCCGCCGTTCACTTTCATACACAATCAGTCGTGAAATTTTCCATAGTAGGTTTATTAAATTGAAAATCCCTAGTTTGATTAATGCAGTCATGCAGGGATTTGCTGAAATATTGGAAAGCTGTAATGTGTGGAAGAATAGTGAGAACCTAGGAGGAGGGATGAAGAAAAGCAGAAAAACGCGAAGACTCGTCGCGGCTTGGACAAAACGAACTCTAATCCTCTTACCGCGAGCGCGACGAAACGCAGGTGAGTTGTACGTTAACGCGCGGAACAACTCGATGCGTGGATACCACGACGGTGTGTGCTATATTATGGGCCTGCACGGGTAAATTGGTGAGGGTAACTGCCGCCCCCAAAGCCGCGTGTGTTCAGAATTTACATTCGCCAATCTCGCCTGACGCTGTATGTTGCGTGGGATTTGCGGAATCAAGAGAGAAAAGTGGAGGATATAGGTAGATAGATAGACAGATAGATATATAGATATATAGATATATAGATAGATAGATAGATAGGTTGATAGGTTGATAGGTATATAGATATGTTTTATATATATGTTTTGCATATCATACAATATTATTTTTAATGCGTATATGTGTTTGTATTTTTTAAGTGAAAAATTAAAATATCCAATTGTTTAATAATAATAATTAATATAATCATTATATAATTAATGCATAATTTTAAAAACATATGTTATTTTTAGATACGAATGAATTAGAACTAACATGTTATTAACAAAATGTACTACAAAATAATAAATGACATATGGTCCTATTATTTGCTTTGAAAATCATAAAATTATGAAAATAAATTATATATTTTCAAATGACATAAAAAAAACATGCCACGAATTTATATTCTTGTCTTATAAATTGAAGATTATATGATGGTTTATGAATGTTTAATATCTCTCCTAAAGTGTTCTATTAATTAAACGAATTTTAAATAAGAAAGAGGATATCAATATATATTGGACTTAATCCCAAAAACCATAAAAATAATAAAACGGAATACTAGTTTCGACATTATTCGTTATTTTTAATCATACTAGTGAATGATCAAATAAGTATTCGACATATTAGATATTTTTGGTAAATCATATAAAAGTTGTGTTTTGCGATATTATTATTATTACTATTATTATTATTATTATTATTATTATTATTATTATTATTATTATTATTATTTTAGTATAACAACAGTGATGGAAAGAAGGTGCGATAGAAACAAACTGATTCGCAACCAGAAAAGTCAACAATAGGAAATGAATGTCCTCTTATTTCCATTTCACATGATATTGTAGCTTTAGTTTGTCACTAAAGAGCGAAAGAGAGAAAGCGAGATAATGGGAAGTTTACTGTATGGAGGGGGAAGAGACTGTGGATGGAAAGGAGGAATAGGCAGAGGAGTTTGAGAGAGTAAGTTAGTGCGATGATAGCGGGATCGCAAGGTGGTGGAAGAAAGATCGCGAGTTACAGAGCGAGATAGAGATACATGGATGTTTAGCGTATGAAGAAACCTATTATATGTGAAATAATCGCAGACGATAATTTCTAACGTCAATTAGGGAAAATATCTATTAGCATGATTACATCGTTGAGAATTTTGTTTGAACCTGTTGTAGCCTTCAGTAAAATTAAGACAGAATTTTTATAAAATATTTTAGAAGCTACCTGCTACACCACAAAGATTCTATATATTTCAATTACAAAATGAGGCTCACTGCTGAATATGCATATAATTTCGTTTAAATTGTGATCAGGTAAAAGTACAGAATTAGCAGAGAAAGTAATATTTTTGTATAAGAACAAAATGTAATAAGGATTTTTTTTTTTTTTGTGTTAATAAGTAATAATCTCTTTAGTTTCTGTGAGTTTCATTCAATTTTAATTGTCAAATATTTATAAATCTTTAATTAACTAAATATAAAATACTAATTATATTTATTATGTTCATTGCAAATATATTACTTTAAGCGAAATTCATATTATATGTTACACACAGTTATAAAAAGTTTCAAGATTTTACTATACTTTTATTTTAATTTTTATCTATACAAAAGTAATTACTTACGTTTTTTAGGAATAAAAAAACAAGAAAAAGAAGATGATGAATATTTGTAAGTTTCATATTTACTTTTATTATTTATATTGAATCAAAATATTACAATGTTACAAAAATTCTAATAATCTATTGCGACATCTAAGACAATATGTACAATAGATAATAGAGATAGTGATAATGGGATTGAGTGGAAGGAGGAAAACAGAGAAATTAAACGATAAGATTGGCGTAATAGCATAATGTATAAAAAAAAATTGCCAAACATTATCGATCGATAAAATGAATTCAACTTAAAATTATCGTGTACCCATATATTACTTTGATACATTCGGTTTTATTGCCTAGTTATTTATTACGTAGTTGATGAAATTTATGGTTATATAATGTACTTAAGAGACATCTATGGGCCTATCCCTTTATATTATATTTAATGCACGATAATCATAATGGACCAGTAAAGTTTAATTTTTTCTTGAAAAATATTTAATAAGCTCGTAGTGTAAAATCCTTAATGAACATACAAGCTCAAAGCTTTCGTTGTCAGTCAAATTTTTTGTACGCGTGACTTGACGTACGAATGGGCGTTAGTATGAGTAATAGGGAATGAAGGGGGAGAGAAATATGGTCGGATAGGAAAGGGAGGTTGGTTCCTTTGACAAGGGAAAATGCACATGTGCCGTCCGGTACCAACCAGAGCAATACACATATCACCGTCGCACGCTCTCACACACCCACACATGCAATTTCAAGAGCGCCTAATGCTGGGGATCCTCATCGTAAAGGCTTACCGTAGCCCCTCGCAAGCTCCAAGAGTCAGAGACCAAAGCATTCACCTCGTACATTCGAGTACTCTAGTGAGCTACTTGCCACCTCTGCAAGCTCGCCTGTAATTTAAAGTGAATCTATACACTTGGCACGAATCCTTTTAACTCTCAAACTCTTCGTTTGGGAAATATCAAGCCCATACCACCACCACCCCCTCCCCACCCACCGTATTACCATTTATCGACGACCAGTTCTCATATATTAAAAAAAGTACAACTTTCAACGACGCTCCCTCAATAGTCGTGCAACTGTGCATGTAGAAAGGAAAGCTCGTCAAGCGCAATGTAGCGTACGTATAAGACAAAAAACGGCGTGCAATAAGCTAAAAATTTTTATTCTTTATTCAGTTTCAAGTTACCAGGTCATTAAAATTTGTCTGTTCAATTTGTTTAAACCTTGTAAGTTCATTGTTAAAGTTCGCTCTATTACGAATTATCATATACTTTATATGTTCTTTTAAATAATATAGACTTTACTTAATGCAATTTTATGAAAACTACTCAGCTATTCGTAAAGGCTTTTAAATTTTCACCGAAAAGTTTGTGCAAATGTTGCACATTCAATATTAAATTTTCACGATAAATTTCTATTTTTCCTCCTGTTAGGATACTTTAAAATATTAAACCAAAAATACATATATATATAGACTTGTATTAATATATGTGTGTCAAATTCCACTAGTCACCAAAGTAATATTTCATAATTATCATAGACGAACGGACAGTCTAAAAATAATACCGAGACGATATTTGAAATGATTGAAAGCTGTTTCGTTAGTGCATCTTCATCGCGTGTATTTATGAATGCAAGTTTAATGTTTTTTTCTTCTTTTTTTTTTTTAATACAAGACCAAATCTTGCATTAATTAAGTACGCGTAAAGAAATGCATATTTAAAGATTAGTGTGTACATAATAAATAAAAAATTCGATTCCATTACTTTAATAACGTTTAGAATTTGTCGACAGGATGAAAACATATTCGATAGGAAGCCGCTTTTGATTTATGAATGACAAGAATGACAAATTTTCACTTCTGAAACAATCGCAATATATAGTGAAAAAGCCTGGACGAGAGCTTTTGTTAAAAATTGGCGATTAACGCATGAGGCAGTGGCGCCTCCAAGCTTAACGACAAAAGTTTCATTTTTTTTTTTCTGCAGCATTTGGATTGGGAACGGGAGGAAAATGCGGGCGCACGAGCGGCCGGGCATCGACGCGTAGATTTTCGACCACTGGGGCGGCCGAGAGTGAGAGAATATCGCCCGGGGCGAGAAACGAGAGAGAAATTCAAGAGCGAGGGGTGCCGCGCGATTCCCTACAATCGTCCCATCCATTGTTAGTTCTCTACTTAGAGCTGACGGGGCGGGCGCGTCGACTGACGCGTTGAGCCGATTTTCCTATGGGGTGTAGAGATTCTTGTCTTCTCGTCAAGGCCTTTTTCATTAGCCGCAGGAAATTAAGCGAGGAGCGACAGCGAAATATGGAATCTGTGATGATTCGAAGGGCAACGCACTTGATGGCTTCATACGTCTCCGACACACTCCTCCGTCTATTCTATTACTTTCTATAGATTTAGAATTAGATTTACGGGAGTTACGAACACGCGCGTATACACAGAGACAGAGAGGCGCGCACGCGATATCAATATTATTCGTTATTATAAAGGTGGTGAGACGTGTTTTTTGGGTTAAGGATTGATTGAGTGCGATAAGAGCGATAGACTGATTGTATCTTGTTTTCATTTCGAGTCTTTCTTATCTTTTACGATAACGGAAGTTTCATTCGGAGACTTGAGATCACGATAGAAATTCCTAAAAAATCAATTAGTCTGTCGCTGCCTCGCTTCTAATACTTTAGTAGAATTGGATTCCAATTGCATCGCGTAATGAGTTTCGAAATTACACTTTATCATATAAAAATTAAATTCCCAAAATTGTCACATCGATTCGAAAGTTATTAATTTTACGTTCTTTTTACAAAACGATATTTGAAGCTCGATTAACTAAATTTAACAACTAAGGATTTTTAAATTGTTATATTATAATTGAAAGAAAAAAAACATTTTGCAATCTATTTGTCAAGCTCAGTTTGTAATTAATGAGATATTTTCCGCAATATACCGCAATATTTTCATTATTTGTATTACCTTACAAATTAAACATTTATCCACATATATTCGTATTTTAATTAATTTTCCGTTATACGATGTTTACAATAATAATGCCGTTTCACAAGAATTTTTAATTAACAAATATAAAAAATTGAATAATATTACCAATTAATATTGTATGTAATTTGTAAGCAATTTACTTATTATTGAATACGAAAGCATGGCGTTCTGAAAATATACATAGAACAATTATTTTAAGTTGATTTTATACAGATTGAATAATATGTTTAGCAGAAAAATAAATTTCAAATAAATATAAAAATTGTATTTTAAATGCAATTTAGTTTAATAGTTTAATCAATTTTTAATTTTGCATAGAATCAAGCATTTTTAATGTAATATTATATTTTATTTTATTTATTTACTTTTCTTTTTCTTTTTTTATATGACCGCGAGTATCTGATTTGATTGATGTTAGCATCACCCGTTCGATACTATTCAGATTATAAGCAAATTTCCAAATAATAAAATAAAATTCAAAAACAATATTTTTCGATGCATTAAAAATCTGTGCTGTAAATTTTGGCACAATTTTATAGGCGACTTTGTGTAAATTAAACGTATAACTCTTATTAATAAACTTTCCGATATTGGTCAT
This sequence comes from Ceratosolen solmsi marchali, assembly GCF_000503995.2. NCBI lineage: Eukaryota > Metazoa > Arthropoda > Insecta > Hymenoptera > Agaonidae > Ceratosolen > Ceratosolen solmsi. The sequence continues at coordinate 1,118,335 of NW_011948430.1, forward strand.
TAGCCCATCTTTGGGGCTTCCAGGTCGTCCTTGCAAGTCCCTGCACCTTTTTCTTATTCTCACGGCAACGTAGCGACCAATGAATCACGAAAGCCGACTCGATCTAACCAAAATTGGCGATACAGCGTCCCGTATTTGCATAATTGTTTTTCATTTACCTAATCGCTCTGTGCTAATTGAGAAAAAAACTTCCAAGTACGAGGCTGGATATCATTTCATAGCAATCGGTCTTTCACAACCCTGACCACAATTATCGTTCATGTCTTTCGGGACGCTCTGTTTTTCCAGTGCTTACCTTATTTTTCCATCTTCCCACACCGAGAAAAATACTTGAATTAAAAATACAAAAACAAAAAAAAATTAAATCGACTGAGGCGACAATAGCCTGCAGGTGGTAAATTCACATCGATTTATCAGAAAGTGGACGGGGACCGAAAACCGATATGCTAATGCCCTTCTTCAACTTAAATTTGCCCATTCTTGATCAAGTAAAAATTTTCAACGGTTATTTTAAAAGTTTTAAAGCTTAAAAAAAGTTACGTTGAGAAATTATTTTTTATCCAGTACTGTAAAAAAGCTGACGAAATTATATCTTGTCCATGCTAAAACTCTTTATTATTTACATAAATTTCCGATATTGAAGAATTTCATAAAATTAATCGAACTTTATTACTTTGAGAGAAAACAAACTTATACTTATTGACTTTTTCAACTATCTAAAATTAATACTATCTAGTTTCTTCTAATTTGCTTGTATTATGATTGTTCTTCGCCTATATCATTATTTATGAGCAAGTATGAAATTCCGGATATATATTGAGAGAATTTTGACAGTAAGAGCAATGAAAGAGCAAGACGGTTATTTCTGGAAACGTTATTTTATTTTATAACTTAAAGAATACCATTTTACCAATTTCTATATGAACGAAAGCTACGAAACATGTACTTTGGAATCGTTGGTTGCGAGCGTAAAGTTGTAGGTCAGTAATAGAGATTTCGAGTGGAGAAGAAGAAGACGAACAAAAAGAAGAAGAAGAAGAAGAAGAAGAAGAAGAAGAAGAAGAAGAAAAAGAAGAAGAAGAAGTGGAAGAAGATGACAGCGACAGGCGTTTGCGAGTCAGCATGAGCGCCAAGTCCTTTATTGATTCTTATTCGACGAGTTCGTACGTAAGGGGTACATTCTGTACAGTACGACGAGTCAGGTAAGTATGTGTAGGTAGGAAAAAGAGCGACGGGTAAAGGGAAAGGGCGACCTAGCGAGGGGGATAGACGGAGGGAGGGAGAGAGAAATCAGCAAGAAACGTCTCTCCTATGGAGCATTTTAAACTCTCCGGGGGCGACGACACAGTGAGTCTAGGCCGGTCACGTGTAGTGTCCGCTGAAACGAGAGTCGCATACCAAACTTTTTTCCACCACCATCCCCCCACGTCCCACCATTCCAACCTAATCCCTCTGCCAGTGTGCGTCCAACTCGCCTGACTGCGTTCCCCGTGTTTCCGCTCAGTCCCTCATCCCTACCGTATTACGTGCTTTCGCGCCGTCCCAAGCTTTTCCTCTCCTTTACCCTCGCCATCACCAGCTTTCTCACTCTTAACCCCACCTCCCTCCAGCCCCACCTTCCCACCATCGTTTCCTCACACTACTATTCGACGAGAGCCACGTTTATGTGTTTTTGATTGTTCCTATAATATGTATGAACTTTGCCAAAGTACACAGACACCTAGACATGGCTAAACCATTACTGGCATCACTTATTCACCAATCCAATCTTTTTTATGCAGCTTTACTAGTTCAGCTTTGTTTTTGTTAATTTTATTATGTCTTTTCGCTACGTTTGAATGCTAAATATTATTACAAGAACTTATATGGATTTAGAATTATGTTAGGGTACGTAAAGTAAGCAGAAATTTTTGTTCTTTATGGAATTTACACAATTATCAGAGATATTCCATTGTTGATTTTGTTTGTTTTGTTTTGTTTTTGTTTTTTTTTTTCAAAAACGTCTTGATTACCGTTCACTCTTCAAAATATCTCGATAAATAATCTGATACAGCTAATTAATATAAATACAGTTTTATAAATGCTAAATATTATACGGAGAAATGTAGTGGTAGGAAAAAGTTGTTTGTTTTGTTATGAAATTTGAACATTTTCTGGATTCTTAGAAAACTAAAGACTGACGGATAAACTGGCTAAAGTATCTTTTTATAATAATTCGGTGGCTTGCGTAGCATCGATAGTATCGCCTATAAATATAGATGCAATTTTTAAATCGATCGGACCTACATACAATTTAAATGAAATAATTCCAATACTTCCTAATGAAATTTTCAGATTATTATTATCTATCGTTTTCAATTATGTTTTATGTGTTTTATCTCTGTGTGCGCGTGTGCGTGCGTGTGTGTGTGTGTGTGAGCGCGCGCATATAATATTAAAGAATGAGAGACATTTCAATTATTATTTTCATAATACTTTAATAACAATGGATGTTTATAAAAGTATTTATTCACGTGAACATAACGAGTTATGATTTATATCACAAAAGAAATAATGAGCGACATAAAAGCTAAAAGAACGGTAATTTTAAAATAACTAAAGCATTGACCAACAATTTTTACGTGTAATAGAAGAGGCAATCTACTTCTAGAGCCATTCAGGAATACAATACCACACGAGTACATGGCAGTATATGCTTCAAGATTACACAAGTAGCCGCATACAGTTTTAGAGCGTTAATACACATACATTCGACAGTTTGCGGACTAACGCTGCGGTATATATGTTTAAAGACTCTGTTTTCTCTGCATAGTTACGGCTATGGCTAATCGAAATTTTGGCTCGCCCAACAAAGAAAATACGACGAGGCAACGAAGCGTGAATGGCATAGCTTATTTTCTCTTTGATACTTTCAAAAAGTGCGCATTCTGTAATAACTCATGCCAGAATAAATATAGAAAATCATTCTCTTGAAATGACGTATTGCTTTTTGTTTTCTGCATAATAGTTCCTGATTACTTTTTATCTCCGGACGCCATTAAATTGAGCATTTGCTTACTGATGCAGGTATCATAAATGATGGCAGGTAATTTAGTGAAAAAAGAAGGAGAAAAACGATAAAATGAGAAATGGTGGTAAGCGACTGCTTTATTATCATTACACCTAGTCATCTCTTACAGCTTAATGAGTCTTATACAGAATACAATCTCGTATTAGAAATACTTTGTAGACGTAACGGATCAAAGGAGATAATTTTTAAATTGAAACTAACGATCTACATCCAGGAATAATGCACGTGTTTACATTGGAATACATTTGGTCGAATGTTAATGTACACAATTGATAAAAAAGAAACCCTATAAACATCATATTCAAGTATTACTAATATATAATTGTTATTAATATATAATAATCATATTAACGTTTTATTGCTAGAATTCTAATTATTGGCTTTGTAGTAGAAATATAGTATTCGATGAAATCACTGAATTCATTAGGAGATGTTTTATCCACGAGATGTACTGTTAAATATAACTATTTTCAATTGAATTAAATTTGAATGTAGAGTAATGCAGGCGCATATGTATATATATATATATATATATATATATATATATAACTTGTACACATTATATATCTTGATCGGTAAATTCTATTAACTTCAGATTGCAGTTTTTCTTTGAATTTTCCCAAGGCCGGGATATTCATTGTAAATTATTCTCTTCAGACTGAAAGTTTCATTAGAAACTGCTTTTGGCTTTCTGCCTATCGATGTATTCGCGACAGCTAAATTCTCCAAGTTTTAGCAAAGTCGAGGCGTGTAACAGATCAAACACCCCTTGTTAGTATTGCGAATTCACATATACCGATTCTACGTCCTGAAGTGGCCACTATATCAAACCTGAAACTCGATATAAATGAAACTGCATGCTTTTTCTACTTGTCACATATAATAGTTGAAGTAAATCCCAGGCTGCGAGTATTTTTTCGCGATTTTTGCATGCTTAGGAAAGCAGTTTTTAATATGATGGCGCAGAGGAAGCACTTGCCGAAAGCAGCAAAATCAGCAGTCTGGAAAGCAGAGAAGAGAAAAAAGCAACGTCACGAAATTACTATGGCATAGCGAAAAGCCTCAACGACTTCCGATCCGACGCGGGCGGCTGACATCCGTCTGGCCCATATTATGCTCTATTTGCTATTCTCCTTTTCCTTACGAAGCGCGTATATACGCGTCGGCATCGGTTCCCGCTCCATCCGCCCATTTGTTCCTTTGTCTATTCATCTTCCTTCTTGTAAGATTCGCCGGCGCCCCGTCGATCTCTATGTGCCACGGATCCTTCCTTCCAGCAAATCAAGCCGACAAATTGGAAGCTCGCAAATGATCCGCCTTAAAGACTTGCCTCGCTAATTGCACGGCGCCGCTCCGAAAGTAACGAATGCGGAGATAATTGCGATATCTAAAAGGGATCTTGAGTTGGATTCGAAAACAAAAAAAAAACAAAAAAAAAAACAAAAAAAAAAACCAAGAAAAAAAAATGAAGGACGAATAGGAAAATGGAAATGATAAATGCAGGCGGCAGTGAGTTTCGTTGGGCTCTTGTTCTTTTATGCTGGACTCGGGCGTCGCTTATCGGCTCTGCAGGGAAATCGGAGATTCCAATCGATAATCAGGGACGATGTCCACTGACATCGAAGGGTCGTCGTGCGCGATACGCTCCACGGCATCCAATTATCGAAGCGCGTAATTGGTCAGGAATTTCTGCTGAGTCAAAGCTCGCGAAGCGCGCGACTCGAGCGTCCGAAGCTCCATCGCCCGGAGCGTCAACCGATATTCCTCTATGAACGAATAGTCTTCGTCCCTACATGCTTTCCGTTAATTAAACCGATTAAGCTGGGATTTTCGACTGGAAGAGGAAGAGCGAATCTTTTTCTCGTAGCGCCGCCTCTAATATATCGAGTTTTTTTTTTATTTTTTTTATTTTTAACAAAATCATTTAATTTGGTATTAAAATTTAAGAAAGAAGTTTGCTTTCACGAATGCTTCACCTTGCATGGTTCTTTAAAGAATCTGAAAAATATCTTAAACGTCTTAAATATAGTCAAACTATGTTTAAATGTCGTTTAAACAAACAACAACATATTAACTTTTGAAAATTATATAAAACTAATAAACGAATATTTATATATGTATATATATACATATAAATGTAGGAATGAATGAGCATCAGCATTTTTCATCTTGATTTCCTAATTATATGTTTCTCAAATATCAAAAATTACAAACTACCATTTTGCTTCTATTTCTTTGTTTATTGATAAAATTTATTCAATATATATATATATATGTGTGTGTGTGTGTGTGTGAAAACATACGTGAAATTGAATATTAAATCAACCATCAGGTTGATGAGTGTTGAAAAATACGAGATAACATATGCATTATATAATATCAAAGACTGTAATCGGTAATGTTTCATTTATCTGTTATACAAAGTAAAAGATATTTAATTATATGTATGTAAATATTAGTCATTTTTATTTTGCTAATAAACTTATAAAACATACATGTAAATAAATTAATAAATACTAACAGTTCTCTTATCTTTAAAATAATTTATAATTGAAATAAATGAATGAAAGTTTGTATTAAAATTAACATTCGCTTAATATTAAATACCAATATTTTTTTATAAGTTATTATTTCTAAAGCGAATGAAAAGTCAACAATTTTTATTAAATTTTCGAAAACCTTTTAAAACTTACGCAATACTAACAGATATATGACTAGAATGGATATTACGTGTACATATTTTTATGCATGTAGTAGAAACAATTTGAGAAAATTGTGTGATTACCGTGCGCACAATATCTTTGTATGTTCAATATTTAACTTTCATTCCATTTTTAATTATAAAAAAGCTACGCTTGTATAGCTGAATTGTTACGTTATTCAGCAAGTGACTGGATGGCAAATTAAATTTGGACTCACGGTACACAGATTGATGATATCGATGAAAAAAGAATATTTCTCTAGCAAATGTTGGTTGGAACTTACCTGGAAAAAGAAAAAGAAATATCATTATTATTTATTTCCTAATGTAACTCCATAAGGAAGAAAAACAACAAGGAAAAAATTATATAACTTTTATGAAATTGTTAGCTAATTATTTTCTATTATGTATGTAGAATAAATCGATAAAAAATAAATAAATAAATAAAGAAATAAAGAAAAACATAATTTGAAAATAGCGGCCGAAACCAGAATGATCGAGTTCTGTTACGAAATGTAAAATATTATATAAAATATATTGTCATTTTTTCATTTCATTTCATGCCCGAACAAGTATTAAATATAAAATATCAACCTTAAACTTATCGAATATACGTAGAAAGTAATAATAAATAAGAAAAAAAAAAAGGAAGAGAATAATTATAGGAAATAGAATAGAAGGGAGAAAGCTTTTTATGAAAACAATATATATCCAAAGATTTATAGATTAATATTTTTCATCGTCGGATTTACATTCAACACAAAGACATAAAATTTGTTTTTTTTTTTTTTTTTTTTTTTTACACAAAGTTGGTCGTACATTCTCATGTATAATCCCCGATTTTTACCGGAAATTTTTAACCGCGCTTTGTCATCGTCATTAAGCGCTCGTCTATTCGCATCTTTTAATCGTCCCTCTCTATACCAGCCGAGAGAAGTGGAAAGAAAGAATGAAATCTCGGTCACTGTCATTCGCTAGCAGTTTCGCTCAAAAACTCCCACTCTGAATATTCACGGGATTCAATATTTTTGCAGCCGTGAGAGGCGCATGCACGTTGAATTCATGAATGTCCGATGTGATGAATGAATAATCGAAAGGGATTCTTTTTTGCTGGTGGAAAATCGTTTCACGGAAGAGATGAAGAGAGGAGACGTACGTGTGTTCCAATATTTGCGCGTGCGAGTGTGTGTCTGTGCATGAAAGGAAGACATAAAGCAACCTGGAATTTATGCGAATGTTCAATTCGCCAAAAAGGTGTAGTGCGTCCATCTTAAAAATTTTCTTTTGCTGTGATCTTCGGGCTTGAGCCTCGGCAAGAGTAAAAATTATTCTAATACTCGTGAAGCGAGTTACACCGACTGTTGATGACAATGAACGATCGTAAAAAATTAACGAAATAATTAAAATTTTAACTTAATAAGTTTTGATAAAAGCAGCAGCAATTAGACCTTTACTTAAAAATTTTTTTCTCTCATTAATTTTATTCTTCGTATTGTTATTGTTTTGATTTGACGCGCTTATTATTAGGTTTGTGTACTTGCAGCACTTGTTCACTGTTATTTCACCAATGAATTGAATAAACTGACAGAATTTTCATTATGAATATGAATTTTTCAAATATTGTAATTAAATTGAAAATATTTCGAATTCAGTGGAACGTCGAAGCTGCTAATATTAATTACACTCTCTATTAAAATTATTTTTTTTTTTTTTTTTTTTTTAATGAACGTCCTTGTATTGATATGTGATAACAATAATAATTATTTACTAAAATAATATATCAGTATGCTGTTATTCTACTCTTATTCCGTAATTATGTAATATCAATAATAAACTGTATTCTTTAAAATACATAGAATATTTATAATAAAATTTTAATTATTAACAAAATTGTGTTAAATATGTTATTGCTTATAATATAATTAAAAGGGCTAAATATGTGTAGGATATTTGCTGAATTTTTTTATTTTAAAACACAATGAAAATAAAGATGCAACTGGAAATTACCAAAAATTAATACATATATATTTGAAAAGGTAATATTAAATAATTGTATTTATTTAATTGGTTTGAAATAATTCAAATTTTAATGTTCATTTATACACTTATTAAATTAATCAATTATATTGTATGAGTATGACGTATTATATTAAGTCAAACTTGAAATTAAGCAAAATAAAAAAATTGAAAATTCTTATTTTGTAAATATTGCCTTTAACTTATCATCAATTTTGAGCAAATATTTGTCATTTTTAATACATTTAAGAATTTATAATCGAATATATTCGGCTGAATAACTATTCAAAATAAAAATAGAAATAAAGACATATATGGCTATAATAAAAATGATTAATTACCTAATATTGATATTAAGCCCTATTATTCTATTATGTAAGTCATTGCTTTGCTAATAACGACTATTATTTGTAAATATTATAAGCAAAATATACTTCCAATGATCTCGTTACCTATAAGTAACGTAATGTAAACATGCTTTAGTATGATAACATTAAAAAATTATGCGAGTAAAATTATATATGAAGCTTCTGTTGAACATTCTACTTTTACGAAATCAAAATTTCTTATTTGGAAGCTCATGTACGGCAAAGTAAAAATTATTCCTCGTTTGTAGAAGGACTATTTAACCTACACTGTATTAACTCGTTACCTAAAGTCGAAAACATTATCGTTATAAGATTGGTTTTGCGCAGTAACTGAAGTACAAACCGCGCGCGCGCGCACTTGACAGCGAGATAGAGAGGGGGGGAGAGAGAGAGAGAGAGAGAGAGAGAGAGAGAGAGAGATAGAGAGTGAGTGAGTGAGTGAGTGAGTGATCCTAATGCCTTTGCTTCTCAATTCCAAAAATGAGGGGAGAATTAGCTCTCTAAACTTGGATTAATCTGCCAAGTGATTCTATTCGCCCAGAGTGCTATTATATATTATCTTGTACGCACTCACGGATCCCCAACGGCTAAAACACAATTTTTACTTTTATCGGGAGCATATTTTCTTTTTATCCAATTTCTTATTATAATAATATTATATATTATAATTAAATACTAAAATTTAGCCTAACTTTACACTTTGTATTCTACAATTTACAGAATGACGTGCAATTTATTACGTGCATTCAATCAGCATGCGATATTCAAAAGTAAGAAAGAAGTCTTAAAGTGAAATAGCGGAAACTGTATGATCTAACTCACGGCACGTAAATTAATGGAAAGTCTGACGTTTATTTGACAAGGGGCAAAAAAAAAAAGCCTAGATTGTTTATCTTCATTAAGAGACTAGATCACTCTACAAGAAAACGTCAATGTTGCGCAATTAATTGTTCTTCGACCAATCGGATGCGACCTGGCTCACTCGTGCATATAGACTTTTCTCTCTCCTTCAACCCCTAATGTTATTAGCCCTAATGTCCACCAAGAGACACTAACGTAGTTTAGGAGGCGAGAGGAGGGATTAAAGACTATAATTCCTAAGGACATTTCCCGTACGATGGAATTATATTACGAGATTCGACCTAATTAAATAAAAAGTAAAAGCTTCCTCTACTCGCTCAGCTATATAATTCTCGTTTTCATTGCAAGAAAGCGAATGACTCGTCCCTTTGTTACATTCCAATCATCCCAAAGTATGGCTAGAACTCAATTTTATACCGACTATATACCGATCGGTTTCATACTTATTGGCTTGAAAAAATAAACGATTGCTCGTAGATCTTGATGCCTTTCCCTCTTTTCTAATCATAGGTATATTACATATTTCCTATCCTTTGTCGATGCACTAAGCTTTAATTGAATTTGAAAACGATTTAATAAATTTGAGTTATTGTGAGAAAATCTTTGTATATCTTATATAAAGAATGTCACCATAAGTCTTCGTATTGTCTTTTTTTTTCTTATTTTCTTTTTTTCTTTTTTTTTTCTTTTTTTCTTTTTTTTTCTTTTTTTTTCTTTTTTTTTTTTTTTATCTTTCGTGGATTATGACTAAAAATGTGTTAAAACAGTTATTATATGTATTCGTTATTTTTTAAATAGAAGCTAAAACAGTTATTTTTCTCCTGCAATAAAATTTATAAAAATTTCCTCACATTTACCATGCTTGAGATAAAAGCCATTGTTTGGATTTTTATATTATATCACATATATAGGATATATTATAATTTGAATAATAATTTATGTTATTTATAAGACTTTAATCTTAAAATAATATCTGCTTTTGAAATTTTTAACAATTAACCTATACAAAGTCAGGATCTTATAGAACGAATGAGGCCTTATTCGTATGATTAATGCAGAAGATTTTGAATTCCTAAGTCGGGTCTTACTTTTCTTTTTTTTTTTTTTTTTTTTTTTTTTCATGTAAAATAATAAATAAATAAATAAATAAAACCATTTCAATGGCCAATTTTAAAATCATACTTGTTTCTCAAAATTTCTTATAAAACATTTAAATTTATTATAGCACATTTTGCGGCTTTATATCAAAATTTTCCTAATTTATTTACATTCGCAAAATAACCAGATAAGAAAGGACGTAGAACATAAGAAAATCTGTTAAAAATATTACTACATGTTACCACAAAAATGTTATATTATTTTTCTGGTGTTCACAAGCTTAGCTGTAAAGCACATACGCGGTACATATGTATTTAACATTTTTCTTTCATATTTAAAAATTTCAAATATACATGAATTCATATAAGTTCATATGTAAATTTATATAAGCAATATAAATATAAATAATATTTAATTAATACATGATAATATTTAATTATTGTTTACAAAAGAATGGATATTTTTAACGTTGTGTAGAATTTTTAAAATGCTGTTTTAATCTAACACTAGTAATTCGAAGAAACAATTGCAATAAAAAAATATAATTTATATTTTTTTATTAAAATTTTATTAAAATTCGAATATTATAGGCAAATTAATTATATTTGTGGCCTGCATAATAATAATAATAATAATAATAATAATAATAATAATAATAATATAAAACATAAGTTCAAATATTTTAAAGACTTGATAGATCATTATGTAGACAATTGAGGTAAGGTCTATATGAAAAGAGGACACAGTACACTAAATTATTGTTTTCAAAATACACTTACTAGTCGTAATACTATAGTTAGCGAACAACAAATTATTAGATAACTGTGGCATTATAAGTAAAGATCATTGGAAACATCTAATATATACAGTAGTCGTCGTCATCGAGTACCAAGGTCATTATAAAATGTTGAATTTGTACAGATGAACTCGTCAACGTTTATTTTAAAATATATTAAGTTTTTTTTCAATTTCTAAGGTATCACGAAGAATATTGATTCTTTAATACAGAAAAAATAAACACCGAAAGAACTTGGTCGTATCTCGTTCTGTTATTAATTTTTTTGTCTTTTTAATGTGAATTCTTTATGCTAAATTCAGTATACATAATTCACATATACATATATTTCGAGTTGACAAAGCATTTTAATAGCGATAGTAGCAAATTATACTATTTATTTCCTTTCATATAATAGATGATAAATATTTTCGTATATCATCAAGACGCCATAAACCACTATTATATACAAGTTCAATTATCAATGCTTTTCTTTGCGCTATATTCTTTGCTGCATTGTCTTATTTTCGTCTTGTTATGCTCGTTGAAACGATTCATTATAAACTGTGTGTACAAAGTTCAGCAAAGACAGTGACACTAAGCACTGGAAAAGTTACAATAGTAGCAATAATACGACTGGATTCGATGAAAATCCAAGTTGGCACAGAATAATGCACTTTCGAATGAAAAAGTTTGAATACTCCTTAAGTTCGAATTAATGAGCTCACAATCGAATAGTGAATTACTTCTTGTCGTGAATTCTTATGATAGCATTGCAATAAAAATTACATTACAGAATAATCTTGCTCGCAATATTTTTTTGCTTTCAAATACAAAAGAGCTATTTAAATATAAAGCTGTATAATTAAAGGATAATAATAGGAATAAAATTGAACTTTTAGTAATGACTGTAGGGCACTTAATAATATTGTTTTAGCGTATAATTTATTGCATTTATATAAACCGTAATTTCCAGTAGAATATCTTTGTATAAAACGAAACGATATTTCCTACATTATCTATATTATTAAATTTATGAAACAATCAATTGCAATTAATGCATATTTCAAATAACCTAATCGAATCTAATTTTATTATACTTTTTATACTGCCTCGCAATGTATATAATGTATACATACAAGCATTAAATCTCAAAAATTGTCCTATTAATATTTGTATGTAAGCTATATATACTTGTTTACTGTTTAGTAATTTCATTAAATTTCATTAAATCTATATTAACTTAGTATTATTATTAAAACGTATAAATTTCACTGTTCTATGAAATAATGAAAATAAAATACAAAATAACGTCGGCTCTCCGTGAATGCCTTGTAGCTGCAAAACAAAAGCTTTTCAATATTTAATAATATTAAGATAGATAGATAATGGTATTTTAACATTTAAATAATCCTAAGGGAAAAAAAAAGAAAAAAATAATAATAAAGGGTGTTCTATGTGTCCATTCTATGTGTGCATTGTTGCGTTCATTGGCTGGAACATAGATAGCACTTAGTTTGACTGCCTGCCTGCCTTCCCTTTAGTCTGCCCCTTTGGTTGTTCCCTCTTGTAACCTTTCTCACACCCCTTCTTTCTCCCCCACTCTTTCTCTCCTCCGCCGTCATCCTCACTCTCTCTCTCTCTCTCTCTCTCTCTCTCTCTCTCTCTAAATATATATATATATATATACACACACGCGCGCGCGCAAAACTATATATCAATACATCAGCGTGGGTGTGCGCGTGTGCGTGTCTGTGTATCGTGTTCGTTTCTCAAACTCTCAGACTTTTTAGATGCTTTCGCATGCAATTTATTTCATTTTTTTCGTGCAGTGTTCGTATCCCTCCATTGTCCTACACAGAATTGTCTATTCTTTTGCATTTTATCATTTTTTTCCCCTCACCGTATCTTGTTTTTATATTGGCCTACAAAGCCGCTTCGAACTGGTCAGATAACTGTGGGTAATAGGAGCCCATACTGACACACGAACTTCTCCCATTTGTGCTTTAGAATAACGGGGAGAGAATTCACATATGAAACCTGCTACAGACATTTATTCTCATCAACACCGCACCCTCCTCCTTTCCAATCCAATGTAGTATTTACTTGATATTGATATTTGAGGTATAGTAGTGAGTCGGAAAATTTTAATAAGTCCCATTTCAGTTGGAACGCACGACTCAATTTTAACTTTGAAACTTACAAATAAATTACAATCTTTTAGTCATAATTATGATTAATTATAATTATCATATGATGCTAAAGCTGAAAATGCGAATTTTATTGAATATACTCGAAAAATTCAACAAGTATAGTTATTCAGCGGAAAAGCCGCGGGCTTTTACTCCGAAAAACAATTTACTCTATCATACCCACTGTAAACACATTTGTCCTGTTCAAGTTCAAAAGATTAACATTAAAAGGTTGGATTATTTTACCACGTTTCTTCAGCCAAAATTCAGGCATTTTTAATATTTATTTTCTAATTATTCAGAGTAATGATTATCTTGTAAATAAATGATCGAGTTGTTATTGAAAATGTTTATGTTAGCTCATTGCTAAATAAATAAATATTAATGAGACACTATACTATTTCATGCGTAAGATTTGCCTATTAGATAAAAGAAAAATTAATTGTTTATCGTTCAAATGAATGTACATGAGAGACAAAAGATTGGTAGAGTAAAATATTATTCGTTGGACTTCCTGCTTATTGTATTAAAAATTCAATTTGTTCGATTAAAGGAAAATTTTACCTTTCAAGAGTATATGGCCAGTGATCATCCATTTCAACATTATTGTTCTGATCCAGAAAATGGTCCATTTCCATTTTGATGCTGTTGTTATAGGGTTCAAAAAAGCTTTGACGGAAACGAAGCATTTCCATTTATAAAAAAATTTCGAAAGAATCGTCGTCTACGGTTTTAATTTCTAAACTAAAAAATAACATTGTGAAAATAATAAAGAAAATTAAAGGATCCGTGACTTTCTAAATTAAATGCTGAATGAATTAACTAAATAATTATCTAAGAATTACGCAGTTCAAGCTTCGACGACTTCATTGATTCAACTAATTAAGCGAAGAAGTTTATAAATTACAGTTTCATTTAAAAATTCTTATATAATTAAATCCCTTATGTGTTTCTAGCCAAGCAAGGCTAGAAATAAACTTTTTTCTTTATTTAATAGAAAACAAATTTTTCCCCTACTTCAACAAATTGCATAAAATCATAATTAAAATATAGCTATCGATGTATCCGATAATGAATGCACACACAACAATACAATTTCAATGAAACACTTAAAAAGTGATAGAGGCCTGAAATTGTTAATACGAATCACAACCAACAAAAATATAATGGCCTATAATAATAATTATAGGACAAACAAAAAGACTAGACAAGTGCTTTATTATGCGCAACGTTAATCTGAAATTCATAGGTTAATCTCGTTATACGCGCGAAACAGCGAGTTATACAGCGAACAATTGATTTATAATTAGGAATAATCGGCTGCCCGTTGTATTACGAGCGATCAAGAGGGATCGTATTGGTGTTGGCGGCGGTGGTGCTGGTGATAATTATATATATGTGTGCGTGTGCGTGCGTGCGCGCGCGTGTGTGTGTGTGTGGGAGGGGAATGGGGTGGTTCAAAAGATCCAAAAACTTGGCATAGAAGAATATGATAAAGAAGATACTCGGATCGTCGAAAATCTTAAGTCTGAAGGCGTAACGGAGGTAATAAATTTCGTCCCGCGAAATATCAAGTCCAAGTTGAAGCTCCCCAGCATTAGAGAGCGGCCGCGGGAAACAAGGAGGAAGCCCTGGTAGTACCGAGAGCAAAGGAGAGGCCGCCGCCAGCCAACTCGCGCCGTCACTGGGCTGCGAACGTTAATCTTGGCCGTCCGTCCCTTCCGAGAGTGAGAGCGCGAAAGCTTCCGTTGCTTACCGCGACTATCCACTACGTGTACACGCGCTCCCGTTGCACGGAAAGAGATCTTTCTTATCTAAGGTCCTGGCAATCACGCGAGCAATCCGTCTTTTTGTCCCACCATAGCTGGATACATTGGGTTATTTTTGCCCGACTCCTGGACGAGATACACTAATGTATTCGAAGTAAATGGCCCCGAGTGCACCCATTTTTTAATAAAACTTTTCCTCAGACTTTATTTATTTTTTTTTTTTTTTTTTTTGTTCCACTCCTTTCGACAGCGCGCATTCTTACCGCCATTTCCTCGGCTACCTTTAGCGAGTAAATAAAAATTTTATATTGACGCCAAAAAAAGTTTTTTATCCCACGTATGTAGCTACAGATACGACTAAAATTCTTTGAAAAAATTTTTCAAGTAATCTCGTTGTGCGTACGAACGTACTCGGCATGTATATAATTCACTATGGAATTGCACCGATTTCGGTCGAGAAAAATTTTCTATCAATTACGTATTAATGCAAGGACAAATCCTGACTTGGCTAGCTATTTTTGTCGATTCGAAGCTCGAATTGCTCGTCTAAACAACTTATGCATTTCTTAATCATCCAGATGGAAGCTGGAAAATTATATATATATATATATATATATATATATATATATATATATATATATATATATATATATATATATACATAATTATACACTC
>NW_011948430.1:1133928-1150531 GCF_000503995.2 Ceratosolen solmsi marchali
ATATATATATATATATATATATATATATATATATATATATATATATATATATATATATATTTGTACATAATTGTACACTCACGAATGATTAAAAAGATGTCACTAAACTACAAACACCCGTACGTTTTAAAATCGTTGGAAGGATATTCGTATAAAGGGATCGGATAATAAGAGCAATCATAAAAGCGTGTGGAAGGGATCGAGGGAGAAGGAGGTGACGAGGATCCGCGTTCCAACGGTAATAGAAGAACCTCGCGTACCGAGTCCAAGAATTAAACTGAGTTAATTCCTTAACGCTCGAGTCCCTCTCTATGCTCCAGTCCCGAGCTTCGACGACGAATAATAGGCGCTTCTGGAAGTTCTCGTGTAAACAGACTTTTGACCTTTTGCAGGTAACGCGGTTAAGAGGAGATTAAGAGCTAAACATCATTGTCGAATTCGACGCGTATTGTGCACGTATTTCGAACAGTAAGAAGCGAAGGTGAGAATGGTTCGAATTCTAACTTCTTGACATTCCTTCGATACGATATTATCTCTCTCTCTCTCTCTCTCTCCCTCTCTCTCTCTCTCTCTCTCTCTCGCTTTTTACTTTACAATATTTCGTCACGTCATGGTGAAATATGCTAGCTGACGTTAAACTTGTCATAACGTTGTTTACCAAAGACAAATTGTTTATGTAAATGAACTTTATATTAGTCGAAATCATACTGCTCGTATTACATTTTTATTTGAATGATTTTATACGATCAATTCAATAATACAATAGGAAATTTCTGCCTCGCTATATTTTTGACTTAAATCACGTATTATTTATTTAGACAAGTGCACTTTAATTTGTTATTAACAGAAACGAGAATTAAAATTTCTACTTTACATAGTATTAGAATGTACATTCAAGCAATATGAATTTAGTTCAAACCTTAAAGTCTGTCATCGACCATGTTTATATATATGTTTTTTTTTTTGTCCACAAAATCGAGGCCAATTCTTATTCACGCAAATATTCAATATGATTTAATAAACATTAGATTTTTTTGTTTATAATTTATCTTGTGTATTCATTATGCGTTTAAATATTCGTACTTATCGATCTGTTAATGTTAATAACGCGTGCCTTAGTCGTACAAATCGTTATACCATAATAAAATATATACCTGTCGCATCTTTTATATATTATTTACGCTTTTATTCAATCACATAATTACGTAGAAGATGCATATGATTTTAAAAATTATTACCCCTCTAAAAATACAAGCATCCCTAAATAATACTTTAATATACCATAAAAGCTCGTCAATTTCATTAAACGTCTAATAATGCCCTATGAGGGTAAAAAGATTGCAAGATTAAAAAATACATATTCTATTTGACGTATCAAAGATTTACTCATCTGCATTCGATCTCGGGCAACCTGTTGCCGGGCTCGTCTATTTCGTTGGCTCGATAAAGGCTTGTACGGCGGTGTCGTAAAGCTACGTACGAAGGAAAACCGCCTTCGGCCATGATATTTAAGGGCAATGTCGTTTGCGTCGTCGTTGAAAGTAGGAACACGGTAAAAGTGAAGGAGGGAGGAGATAACTTTATCGATATGATCATCATTGGCGCAAAGACAAAGTGAATCGGTCTCATAGAAATACGTTCAAATTTTCTCTCCCAATCTCGTGAATGTGATATTATTTTATCGGCCTAAATGCCTGAAAACTTATATTCCAAACAAAAGCTTCGAAAGCGAATCGGACGATAAATTACCATATTTGTTCTGAGAAAAATGAAGAGAATAATTATTTTAGCGCGTCGAAAGCACATGAGAAAACGATTTAATATCCCGTGTGAATATGAGAAAATTTTGAATATAGCCAGCCAGCCAACCGCCAACCTCCTACTACGACCGGCCGCACAATACCGTAATAAAGATCGTAAAGTAATTTAAAAACTTTATCTTGCTATTGCAATACCTTTACTGCTACTTATATATCTAATATGATAAACAAATTGATTTTGTTGGCAAGTAAAAAAGAAGAGAGAGAGACAGAGAGAGAGAGAGGGGGGGAGAGAGAGAGGGAGAGAGGGAGAGGGGGGGGAGAGAGGGAGAGAGAGAGAGAGAGAGAGCGAGAGAATGAAGGATTTCAGTTATCAAATACTATGAATACTTGAAATGAAATTGTTGTGTGGAATGTAGCAGACATCGTAGCCATCTACCGTTCTCATTCTACCAGATACGTGATCCGAATAGTCCATTTGTTACTTTACCATCCATTATCTTTGATTTTCATCGTTTTTCATTAATTAATTACAATCGGATAGATTTGTTTCGAGACGGCATTAGACATGCTATTGTAATTAAAAGCTCTAGAGAAAGTTTACGCTTACATTACAAGTCGATTATTATTATCGCTATAACTCCAAGAATAGGTTAGAATCATATTTCGCTATGTAGCCACGATCAAAGAATTGAATAAATAGAAGGAAATATTAACTCTTTGATGTAATATCCAACCCTAATAATATATATATATATATATATATATATATATATATAATTTTATCTCTCGAATGTTGATTAATCGCACCGACAATTATTTCATAATAATAATAATAGAGATATATTCTAAGACTCTCTTAATGTATATATTACTTTATACGTAATAATAAACACGTATTTTTTTTTATAATTAAAATATTTCTAAATTGTAAATGAAAAGATTCCCTTGTATATTATTACGTGGGTACTAATAATGAAATATTTACTTAAATACTTTCAATTGATGTTTAAAAGTAATTATTGTAACTAAATTATTTAGTCACTAAATGAAAGTACATTTGAATTTTATTCTCCCATGTACGTTTATACGTGCATATGCGCATGCGCATAACTACTTATATAAGTATATATATACATGTGTGTGTGTGTGTGTGTGTGTGTGTGTGTGTGTGTATTTTCATATGGATCTATGCGTTTCATTATTCCCGTGCTTATACATGTACATATATGTATTTATGTATTTAGGTATTTCATCAGATAAAGTCGAGTAATAATTTTTTAATTAGAAAAATCTTTATTACGTAAATTTTTATATATCTCAGATATGATTTGTATATCCTTACAAAGTATAAACATTGAAAATTTACACATTTTCCTCTTCGGTTAAAATGTTTTATTATGCTTAATTCACAAATGAATATTCAATTATCCATTTAGTTCCATGAAAGATAGATTAAGTAATATTAATTAAATAAATATTAGATCTGGAATATTTTGAAAAGCAAAAGTTTTAAATAAAAAAAATAAAATAAAATAATAGAAAACAAGTGTAGCAGCACAGTGCTGGCACGCGACATACTAAAGAAAATTTTAGCCTATCGTTATATACATCATTTGCAAACGATATTTTATTCAACAAATTGCAGATTTCAGTGTATTATTGCTCAAGGCAAAGTCACCTTGCAGAAAGTTTAACCTTGCAAACAAAAACTGCTTAAGCTTTTCAAAAAGTCGAAGGCTCTAGATAGTCATTCGATTCCTCTCACGATCTTATAAGTGCAATATTTTTTATATCCATCATGAGAATTACTTTTCTTGTCAAATTAGCCACAGTCTCGTTAAATTGACGCTCTTGAATTTCACTTTCACACTCGCTTATTCATTGATTCGTCACTAATTTTAAATAATTGTTCGATTAAAGTATAATTATTATAATCTTGGTTATTAAATTATAATTGTTTTTACCAGCTATAAGTGCACTAATATGTCTCAGAAGTTACATTTATCAGGAGTTTTTATAAAATACTTTGATTTAAATTTACATCATAATCAATTAGCTTTCTCATTCATAATACTACTACTACTAATAATGAATCTGCTTATCTATGACTTTATTAGTTTAATGAGAAATTCAAATTAAGATGAAAAATTTGAGTTTATTCCATAAACGATATAACGATTGTGAAATCACTTTTAATTCGTTATAATCGAATTACATACAATTAAAAGGGAGAGAGAGAGGGAGAGAAAACTGATTTCTTTTTTTATCTACTTATTATTTTTATCGAGGCGGCTTCAATGCTAGTCTTATTTTGAAGAGATTTCAATTTAATAAATGAAGTAAATAATTCAGTTGAGTGAGGGATAGGAACTGGTAATTAGTATCTTGGAGAAGGGAAGAAATATCGATTGTTTCTTCAATTTAATTAAATAACTATTCATAAAAGAATTATTGACAACCAAATACAACATTATTTTTTCAAAGCTAATTAGAATTTATAATAAGAGCATATAATGGGCAATATAGAGTAATTACATTTAATTGACGAATGTAATCCCAAAGAAAATAGAAATTTGTTTCTCTGGGTATATGAACTAAATAGAGAGGGGGGGGGGGGGAATTGTTGTGTGCTTTTATATAAGTACGAGCTTCGTGTAAACGTGCAACCGCGTCTCGCACGATCATAACGTGGTATATAACATTGTACACAGGAGGTTGGTAGGGACTTGGGAGCCTTGAATCCTGGCTTTCTTCAAACTCGCGAGCGCGAAAGCTGGTATACTCAGCTCTTCGCGTCTGACAATAATGAAATTGAAAGGCAAACAGTGCTCTTTACCCGGTACATGAGCCATATATATATCAAATTATATTGTCAAAGAATGGTTGAAATCAATTATAGGAATTGGAATAAATGTATGATTGAATAAATATGCCGAGAACTCGATTATGGAATTAACTATATCGATATGATTAAATGGCAATGAAATAACAATGTTTCGCTAAATTTTCAATAAAATCGTTCTTCTCGTTCCACATCCCCTTAGTTCGCCTGACCGTCGACTCAACTGTGAATGAAAAGCAACCATTGCGTCGAACATCCAATGTAATTCATTGAATTGCAATAAAAAAGTAAATAATTAAAATTTCATACTTCCAATCTAATATCTAATCGGGTCTACTTTAGTACTTCCGTTAATACGACCGAGGCAGTTTATAGAAGGGGCTACATAAAGATAAAACCCAGTTTTGAATTAAAGAATTTCCTATATTTCGTAATATTAAATGTGCATATTATTGAAATGCAATTTTATTATTGGTATGGATATAATAGAAAATTGATAATAAATAATTGATAATAATCCGTTATATTGTTTTATAATTATAATTATACGTATGTATATATAATCTTTCGTGCGATTTTTCAATATATATTTATATATATTTATATATATTTTATCAATTTTCATCATATAATTATATTTAGGAAAGTTAATGTAAATAATAATTATTTCATATTTTTTATCGAAATATTTACTATTATTCGCTGGGAATCGATTTCATAATATTGCGCTTCAAAAATTTTAAAACGTTAAATCGATTTATAATAATATTTGAAATTAACCGAAGCGTAATCGCTAAAACCTTTAAACATATTATGACGAAGGAGAGGGCAATATTTTTATTATTCCACGCAATATTAATGATTGTTACATTTTAATAAATACATTATATTAATATGTTTTATGACAAAGGAACATCACCGACAAATGAAATGAAAAAAAAAAAAAATTCAATGGCGTAATATATCATTTAGTATTAAATTATTATCAAAATAATTTAACGGCATCTATCGTAGCACATAAAATATGCATTATATATGCGGATAATCTTTTGTGTCGGGCATTACAAGCAATAAAATATTTATAAAATTGAAAATAGATGCACATGAATTTAAAAAGTAAAGTGGTTTAAACATTTTGTTGTTATTGGATCGAATTTCCCAGGCTTATATCATCCTAAAAGTTAGTAATTTACAATATCGCTTTCAAGTAACGACGTCATTAAAAAGTGTGAATAAAGTGCAAAGGCCGTGCATAGGCAAGCGCAAGCGTCAGGAGTTTATTTTTATTATCTCGATTATGTGCACGCACACGCGCAGGCGCACGCACACGTACAGTGGGCTCTAAATGATTCGCATTAAAGTCTAGCTCAAAAGGTTATAAATGATAAAGTTTAATGGATTGGTGTTAAGGGACATCAGAAGCTGCGATGGCCCAGCATTGACTTTGGGAGAGATTGGTCAGCAGCGTTAAGTTGTAAAGCTGCTTGGGCCACATACTTCACGACCAATGGAGAACATCAAGCTCAGGGATTGACTTGGACGCGATAATGTAATTTCCCAATCGCACTACCTAGTAGTTGCGCGACCTGCTCGATATTAATAATCTGGGACTGGGGCTCGCGTAATCAAGACTCAAGATTGAGTTAGGCTCCATTCCACTCCGGCTCTCGCAACAGGTCTAAAGGTCTTTCACCACCACCGCCACCCACTATCACCACCATCACTACCACCACGGCTTCATGGATGTTCTCCTCTAAAACAGACTTTCGTACTTGCACGCACATTGCCAAGCGTGCCACGAGCGAGGCTCCAAAGAGATTTCACGAGCGTAGTACGCGTAGGTCGTCGTTGGATGTTGATGGGGCACGAGCCAACATCAATAGGTAAGCCAACCAAGTCATAATGAGCGGTCGATTACTGTACTCGACTTACTTAAGCTGAAAATGCATTCGCACATTTCCCAGTGAACGAATCGAGTCTTTAAATGAGAAAACAGAAGACAAATCTGTATGTTAAATATTTGTTATCCCTTATAGAATACAATGCAGATACTTTTATTCATCCTTGTTTTTATTCTGCTGCTTTTAGATCGTTTTTCTTCGGCACTCGAGACGAGCTTTCATTGACGTTTTATGCTCAAGGCAACTATAGTCAGAGCGACGTAGAGAAAGGGAGAGGAGGCAGAACAAGTTGATTTAAACGTGAAAAGTTCGAGTGCTGCATGCAATTAAACTTCCATTCTCCTTCCGTCTTAATTTACTCGTACCTCTCGAGTATCGAATATTTTCCGAAAACTCGATAGTCCTTGTCTATGGTAACGAAGACAACAATAGAGGAGAGGCGAAAAAAGAAGAAGGAGGACACTTAAGCTCCTCTCCCTCTCCCTCTCTTTCCCACCAAACTGTGTCTTTCTTCACTCGTCTTTACGGCTGAGAAGCACTGAGCTTCTCTTTTCTTACGCTAATCTGAAATCCAACTGTACCTCGGAGATTCCGAGTGAAAACGTATTGTAAAGGAGCGAGTCTTTATAAGATTGCAGCGCGATTTCAAGGATAACGACGTAATTTAACGAATACAAACTCGTTGTTTATGTTCTTCGGTGTGATTTCTTTCTTCCGCTATTTTATTTCATTCAATATTACTGTATTTGATAAAAAGTCTTGGATACAAATTTAAGTTAGTTTCTATAATAATCATAAATATTGCATTTACTATTCATACTTGTAAATAATTCAGCGAATTTAATGAAATACGGTGAAATACTATGTAATTATTATTAAATGAAGAATATTGCCATTACATATTCATACTATAATTAATCGTATTATTCAATGTGATTATTATTGAATCAAGAATATATAGAAATAAATACACTCTGAAATAAGAGACTGTTATATGCCTCTAAAACTGATGGTAATTATTTATTGTACTAATCAACTAAAATAATTATACAAAATGCTTATCGTAACAATGACAATTTAGTTTGTTATATATTTATGATAACTGTTAAAAAAAAAACCATTCGTTAAAACTTATTTCAAATATATCCTATTGTGTCCCAATAATTCTACTTTATACATATATACATATATATATATATATATATATATATATATATATATCCTATGATTCTAATGTGACATTAAAAGTTAATACGACCATTTGCTTTATTGTTCATTATTAATTGTTTTTCCTATATACTGAATAAATCGGTTTCAGCCAATTATTGTTGCACGTGTTTGTTCGGAACGAAAATAAAAATTTGATCACGTTTGAAATTTTAGTCCACTAAAGCCGTGTTTCTTATCTAAATATATAATGTTATATTCAGTTGGTAGATTGAAATCATAAAAACAATATGTTTTTATTGCAGGAAATTGAGAATTCGCGTGACTCTTCCAATTTTGTTACTCAATTTCTTCCTTTTACTTATCATCCTTTACTTTATTCCATAAATATACAAATTAAATAGCCTATTAAAATAGACAATAACAAATTTACGATTTCATCCATTTACTAATGCGTTTTATGTGCTTAAAATTTATGCAACGTGCCACACTTGTTATTTATTTCTATTTATTACTACTGATACATTGCGCTATGAATTTTCTTAAAATAATAATAAATTAATCAATTCTCTTCGTTTAAAAAATCTTATGACTTTTTTAATTCACTTAACAAATAATGCTAAATTTAAAATTTTCTGGTCACTCTCGAATATTTTACCTTTACCACTAATTAAGTACTTAATCTGTAGATTATACATGGATTTTCTTTAATTAAAATATGTTCAGGCTTATTAATCCTTTATAAAAGGTAATTTATGTACACAGCTGTATTTTTAATTTTTAAGATTTTTACTTTTGGTTGTACTGTGCAAATCCTTTATATAAATTCTTTTAAATGAGATTTTTAATTTACTGTAGAGCGATAGATTAAATTTTGTAAAAATAATACTATTTCCTAATAATAATAATATAATCACGATTCATAATAATATTTATTTATACATATTCTTAGATGCTATGATTTATTGTAATCAAGTAAAGTGAATAGAAATTTAAGGGAACAGTGCAATTTAGTAGGTCTATTGTTAATAAATTCTTAATATTGCCTATAACCTGCAATTTGGGCGTCATTTATTTTTCAAATTCAGTGAGTGTGTATAATTCATTTGTGCCTGAAGGACAACTAGAGAATTTAAGTATGCGATAAAGTAATCATTAAACACTATATTACACTATTTTATGCCTCTATCACTCTCTAACTATTTTCTCAACCCCCAACCCCACCCCCATCGCCTCCATCACCCATTACTCTCATATTTGTTTTTCTTCTTACGATTCCCACCTTTTTTCATATAATATCTCGTTTATGCCACATTTCATAGAATCACTTCTATTATATTCATAACTATACATGCATATCCAATTCGACAACCTATAGAAACTCATTTAAAAATGTGCGATTTGATTTATGTATTTAATTTATATTTTATTGTTGGGTATAGTTTTCGGTACAAAATTTTCAGAATTCACTTTTTCAGAAAAATATTTATATAATTTATACAAGCATAAATATTGGCAATGAAAGTATGTGAAATGAAGAATTGAAATAATTATAATTTTATATGCCTGGATGTACACTGAAGCAGGAACGTTGATGTTAAAAGTAATGTGAAAGTACAAATAAGGAGTCAGTTGTAAACTGTTTTCGAAATCTAATAATCCTCATTAATGATCTCTAAATCTATGTTTGAAAATAGTTCATAACTTATAACGAAAGATTTAGCTATAACTATCGAAAATTTAGCTCTTAGTTGCAGCTCGTTTATAATACTTAATATAATGTTTAGTACATTTTAATACAAAGATAATGGCGAGCGAATACGCTATTATAATTTAAATGCATCAAGAATTTATTTGCTTTTCATTTTCATGCCCTGAAATTTTTACCATCCCGACTAGTAAAATTTGCTTCTTTGCATAGAAAGCCCGTGATATTTGAATTTTTAACTTTATTTTACGAGTCTTACTAGTAAACTTTCTAGCTTTCATGAAAGATAGTACTGTAGTCTTGTATAGCACTGTTTATTGCGAGGTTTATTATTTGCGCCATGTGAATATTTACATAAAGAATGAATATATTTTTAATTGCAATGCAAATATTGATTAATATTTGAGCTATTTTTTCTTAGATTACTGTGAAAAAAAAAAATGAAAAAAAAAATGAAAAAAAAAGTAGAATCATACTGTATTGGTTCGTATAAAAATACATCCTTGTATAATGTTGAAGTTACCGTGGTTATTCAGTTGGTAATTTTTACCGGAAACCTGAGCTATCCGTGCTTAAACTTGATTTTTGGTCAATCATATTATATTATATTTAAGAAATATTTACGTAGAATTTGTAGAAAGAAATTGTAATTTGCAAACTAAAGAGCGATTACGATAATGGAAAGGCTTTTGTGGACGTGAGGAATCATCTCAATGGCAAATGTTACCTCACCTCGTGTGAATAGCCAAGCAAGTGCAGCCCGAGGATCTAAGCAAAGGAGAAAAACGCGAACGTTTCGTTAGGTGATGATCCCTGGGAAACATCTGCCCTCGTTTTCGCGGTTGAAGCTGCGACGAGACTCGCGAGCGGCCGAACAAAAGGGCGCGCTTCCACTCACTTTTCTCTTTGCTTTCGGAGCGTGGAAGTGTCGTTGGCAGAAGGTCTGTTAGTTTGTCACTTAGATTTTCCATCCAAGCTGGGCCGTAATTTCCTGCGATTTGTCGCGCATCTTAGCGCGAATTGTCTGTCAATGGCATATGCTCCCCGATGGTCTTCTCGCTCGAGACACGAGTACTTTTCGATCTTAAAGCAAACAGATAGCTCGAACGCTACGAGAGAAATCATAGTTTTCGCCTTTCATTATCCATGACAACGTTTCTTTCCATCCGTCTCATGTGCGTTTACGGTTCTTCTAGTCTTCATTTGGAAATATCCGTCTCTCCACTACACGTGGCTCTACTTATGCTTCAATACTTTCCACCTGTCCATTATTCATAACAACTTTCTAACAATTAATCGTAATTTGTCTCTTTTCTTTTCTTTTTTCAAAAATATTATATAAAGGCATAATTATATCGTTTCATTAAACTTCAGCATGAAGATACACTAGTAAATTAAATTTTTTATATATCACTGCATCGCGAGACTTCTTAATGGCAGGACTTGGCGAATTTTTTGCAGTAATCTGTATTAAACATAATTTAAGTATGTAAGGGAAAGAAGTGACATTCGTTATAAGATGAGAACATTTAAAGTTGGCCACTTAGTGCACTTCTTGCGCGTACATAAACATTAAAGGGGCGACAGTCAGTAACACTTCCTACCGTCGTACAGTCAACACCCCCCACCACCCCATGGCTCTACGTCTTTCGTTTTTTTTCTTCTAGTATATTGGCTTCGTACAATTATTTTTACTTTTTCTCGATTAAATTATATGTATAAATATATATATATATATATATATTTTTTTTGTGTGTGCGTGTGTGTGCGTGTGTGTGTTTTAACAAGCTTTCGCCGGTCTCCTATTGTTTAAGTTTTTAAGAAGATTAAAAGTCCAAGATACTTTGAAAAAAGTGTGAAAAATTCGCGAATTATATTTCTAAATGATGGTATAATTTTATTATTATATCAAAAGCATAGTTCACGAGTGCAGTTTAAAAAATTTGCATTTAAAAAGATGTAAGACGATGCTTTTTGGCATAAATACAATATTTAAAATAACTGTGCTTTGCTAACCATCAATTTTCATTTTATTATGAAATCGTGTTCACAATAAAAATCGTACTGATACACCTATATTATTCAATATATGTTAATAATTCAACTTACTTGAATAAACAGCAATAAATATTTATACATATACTTGAAAATAATATGAATTTAAATAAAATGGATTTGTTATAATATTAATGATCTTGTATTCGTAGAGGAAAAG
Source organism: Ceratosolen solmsi marchali (assembly GCF_000503995.2). Classification (NCBI taxonomy): domain Eukaryota; kingdom Metazoa; phylum Arthropoda; class Insecta; order Hymenoptera; family Agaonidae; genus Ceratosolen; species Ceratosolen solmsi. The sequence continues at coordinate 1,145,525 of NW_011948430.1, forward strand.
CCGATTTTTCTGCTAAAGTACTAAGTCTCGATTTGATTCGTAGTGTAGCAATCCGCATTTTTTTATAATTTTATTTTCATTTTTTTTTTTTTTTTTTTTTTTAATATAATGTTGTAAATCGATTAAAAACACTGTTTGTTTAAAGAATTTTCCGTAAATTAAATTTAGCTTTTCATCAAATTGAAAAGCTTTATCGATAAAGTCGATTAAAAATTTCAAAATGTTAAAAATAACATACAAAACAATTAAATTATTATGTCAACGTTCAAATTTATAATAAAGAATATTACAAAACATAGAGATAAACTCACTATAAAATCTTAAAGAAATCTAATATGTTAGATGAAAAGAATGTCATTCAACATCCCGATACATTCGAAATATTTTGTTTAATGAAATTATATCTCAGTGCTATAACAAAAGTTATAAAAACTACCATTACGAGTAGACTTCTTAAAATATATAGCAACTAAACGTTTTATATAATAGTAAATTTTATCAATAGACTCAATAATGACTTGTTATAAAAATACGAAGATTAAATTAATAATAGAAATGTACAATAAAATTCAGAATTAATTTAAATCAAATCGCATCGTAACGACTTGCGAAATATAAAATGAAATTAACGAAGAGAATGAATAACCATTAAAGTATAGTAGAATCTTAATGATGCGTCATCAATATCTCCTTATTGATGATTATATTCGTAAAGTGAGTGACTCAAACGAAGTGCTGTTTATAAATAAAATTTTATATTTGAAAGTAAATATTGAAAAACATATGTAATTAAAAAAAAAATATATATATATAAAATAAAATACAATAGAAATGGTGTTTATTCGGATACTAAACTTATTTGTTTACTTAAAATCAACGCAAGTTTTTGTCACGCTCATTGTGAATAAAAATATAAATTGAACATTAATTTCCAATTATTTATCCAACTATCCATTCGTTCGAGATGATTTGGTAAAATTTTTGCATCACTTTAAAGTTAAAAATTTCTTTAATAAAAATTCGCTATGCGAGTAAATATTCAAGATTTAGTAAAAGAATGGTAGGTAGACAGGTTCATATAATAATTCAAAAGTACTTATTACAAATATTTTAATTGCTCGATCGATCCAGACTAAGCCACGAAATTATTAAACGAGTAAATTAGAAAAAAACCTAATTAATAGTTTGGCTGATAAACTACAAAAGTCTGTATAAACAGACGTGACAAAGAGTATTCGATAAACCCCTTTTTATGAATACATTTTTTATATTCGTCCAGATTATGAATTATGAGATATTTTACATCTAATAAGTTATAAGAGTCTCGTTGATACTGTCCTTGAGCGTTCAATACCCCTTATGGCTGGGTATAAAGTCGAATATCTCTTACTTTCCATGCTCTCTCTCTCTCACACACACACACACACACACTCTCTCTCTCTCTCTCTCTCTCTCTCTCTCTCTCTCTCTCTCTCTCTATGTCAAAAAAAGTTAAGCGTGCACATTTTTTACAGTATGACAAGATTGCCAGGTTAAAATGGGCACGGCGGTTAGTGTTTACGAGTCCGCTTACTTGAAAAAGCTATTTTCGGCGTCGATGCTCATGCGCGCCGGCGCACAAGACTTGGCGATTTAACTCGCGTATGATGAAGTGGCCATTACCGTAGAGGATCGTAAAAGCTCGCTTGGTGGTAATAACAGGCTGACGCCAGTCTCTAAGACGAAAACCAGCAACGGATTGCCACTAACGCCCGGCCATTAAAATTATATCTATATAAACTGGATAACAGAAAATTTCTTCGTTAATATATCGAGTGAGGGGCGAGATGATCTTGTATGATTTTCCCATATATAGCTTATTGCGTAAATATCCGGGGGTAGTATCACGTGCTCGTGTCTGCCTTTTCAGTTGACTCGGAGAACTTTTGCACTCTCCTCTATACAACTAAGCCATTCAAGCTTAACGCACGCTTAAAACGTGTTTCGTCGATCCTGAGAGTGCGCAGTAACGTTCTTCTGCCTTTCTAACTCTCATTTGCTCACTTACTCTGTCTCTACTTTCTATCCCCCCCCCCCCCCCCCCCCCCCCCCCCCCGCACACTCCACCCCCCCTGATTATGGTATAGACTTTAGAACTTGATACTTGTATAAACAGCTCTATGCCGTCAACATCGACGTCGACGTCAGGGGAGCTAACGCGAACGCGTTATACTTGTACTAGCTAACGATAAAAGCTTCTAACAGCCGATACATAGCTGCAAGCTCTGCGCTACTTTCGCGGCATGCACGTACTTGTATATAGCCTCGATCAAATTTACAGATTTTCCACTCGACTAGTGACTAACCACTGTGTCGCACGATTTATAAAAAAAGTAAAAAAAACAACAACAACAACAATAATAACAACATAAGAATAAGGCAACTGTTAACCTTAATGCAGTTAATTACTAATTCAACAACACTGATTTAAACGAGATTCACGGCATTCTTGTATTTTATTTACTCGATAATTATAAAAAGTCACGAATATTATTGTACAAATCATATATCATTATTAAAGGCTAAAATGTCTGAAAAAAAAAAAAAATAGCCTAAGATTGTATTATTAAGAACGTAAATATATTCAACAACAAGTATGAGAATGAAATCGTCGAATCAATATTGTCAAATGTCATTTGGATAAAAATGACATAATTTTTTTAAATAAACAAAATTTGATAAATTACATTCTTATAATTGTTCCAATAATTACATTGAGAAGAATTAAAAATTATTATTTTTTCACTATATACGTGAAACAGTGTATAAATAAACTATAAAATCATTGAGAAAGTTACGAGCTTTTATTCAATCGATATGTCACACGGATTCCTCCTTTTATCTCAATAATACTTAGGTATTATAACTCTATTTGTAAAGTACAGGTTTTCAGTCACGGCTTTTGTTTTACGAGCATCATCAAAGTAATGCCGGAAATTAAAGAGTACGATAACTAAAAGAACAGAAATAGCAAAGAGACAGGGTTTACGAATCGACAAGGAGGGACAAGAAATAACATCAATGGCTGCATGAGTATGCAAAGATTCGTTAGTGCGATTGCTCTTATATACAATTGGAAAGGATTTTCTTGTATTGTTCAACTGGACCTGAACACAGTCTACTAAAAGTTATCCGCATGCGAGTCTTACAAGTTTATCTCAATGAATATGTCATTGAAAATTGAAAAGGCAGATGAAACTATAAAATATCGAAAATATTTATATGAAAGACAAGAATTATTCGCAAAATTTAACACACGTGCTTCGAATAAGAGTTAAATATTTCAATAATATATGTAATTGAGCACTCTATTAATTATATTTACTCGATAACAGTATTGTATTTCTTAATGTTAGTATAAGATATTCCCGAAAATTAATGATTAACTTGGATTAATTATATGTAATTCTGTTTGAATCTGAATTCGCAGATAAATGTTGCCATATTTTTCAAATATTACAACACAAATATTACGAATACAATAATTATAATAATAACAATAACAATAACAATAACAATAACAATAATAATAATAATAATGATTTCGAGTACATGATTTACATCATTTCTAATTATTAAGTATATACTTTTAAGATTTTTTTATCCATCGAAGCGATAATTCAATCAATGTAATGTTTGAAATTTTGTTTCGCCAATTCAATAACCAACCAACCTAATCACAACTGCACATCTATTTCTAAGAAGTAAACGAATTTAGATTTATTTGAAAAATTATCAAAAAGGAAATGTCGATATTTATACTGAAAATTTTTTATGAAAAAGTTTGTATTTATTAAATGAAGATATGAAATTACTTTGCGTACGGTTATATGGCAATGCATATATTTATACTACTAAATGTTTCCGCCACTTTTCATTATTCACTTATCGTTATTTAAAGATTACAAAGTATCTATGGAACAACTGCACGACCTTATTCTAATTTTCAAAAACAATATTTATTACAAATACATTTTATATATATATATATATAAACCATATCATGTACTGTTGAAAAAATACTTCATTTTCCTTTTTGACATTCTTAAATGATCACTTATGATTTCCAGGATACCGCTTAGGATTCTGTACATAATTTTTGTTTTTAATGAGAGTTTGACATTTATTTGCAATTCATGCACTATTCAGCATTATAATTAAAACCGAATTATAAATAATTTTGAAGTAACCGCATATTACAATATTCATAAAATAATTAATTATTATCTACGAACCGATCAGTCTCCTCCATTTTAACAATACGAATTCTTAATATTTCATTCGTTAATAAAATTAAAAGTATAAAAAATAGTAAGGATATACTACAGTTTTACAAATAAATTGTTTAAATTTTTTTTTTAAAAATATTTACAAAAATATTATTTCAACAAACTGTACGATTCTCTGCTTATTCAATAAAATAGAATTACAGAAAATTTTTTCATTCATTAACTATCGCATCAATTAGAATATAATAATTAATTAAACAAGAATTTTAACTCAAATAGTTAAGCTATCAAATTCCATATAAAAATTTTAATATTTAACGTACATTCTAAGGTTGTATGTGATGGAATGTACGTCATACGGCCAAGTCCTATCTATGAAGTCTTATGCTATGTCAATCGCATATTTCATTCTCAATTGGTATTACGAGGACAAAGTATTTTATATTGGAAAAATGTCCTGTAAAGTTAATCGCCAAATTTACAATAACGGATTGCCAATTGTCGATTAAAAATCTTTCGATGGAATGCGTGGAATCGGGAATAAAAATTGTTCGTTACACGACCTTCAATTATAGCTATTTATAAGGTACGTCGAAGGCTGTTGCGAATGGATAAAACATTTTAATTAACAAATTCTGCTGTTATGAAAGCATTGGCACCCAACGAATAAAACTACCTTGCACCCCGTTCAAAGCCAGAGGTGAGTGAAAATACTTTCCACCGAAAAGCCCCCCCCCCC
>NW_011948430.1:1150607-1170989 GCF_000503995.2 Ceratosolen solmsi marchali
ACCGAAAAGCCTCCCCCCCCCATAAAAAGCAGCGGATACAACTATAACTATGAGCTGACGGGACGGCAGTAGTGGGCTGTCATTGCAAAAATAGCATAATAATGACTATCGAAATCGTACTTCTGTACCTCCATGAACCCATGTGAAACGCCTGTGCAAATACCTGCAGTTAAAAAGTGAATCTCTAACTTTGAACGCGTTATATCAAGACTTTTTTGTTTTTTTTTTGCTTTTTTTTTCTTTTTTCTTCCGCTAACTTAATTAAAATGTTCAAATTAATAATTTACACTGAAGTTTTTAAACCTTCAGCTAAAATACTTGTATGCTAGATTTTGTTTGCGTGTGTAGATATTGATTTAAGGGGCCGTTGATTACACGTTACGTCATCACTTATAGTATTTCATTTATTTAATCTAGAACTCGCACTATTACATTTTTAAATGATTTATTGCAAGTGATGTTTAATTCTATTTACATTATTAATTCAATTAAAGCTACCTGGTGTGATTGCTCGTATGCTAATAGTCTGTGTAAAAAATGTTATGATTTATTGAATTTTGGCATATCATGTTGAGAGTATATATTTTTAGCTCAAAAAGTACTCCATATTCATAAATATGGAAAATAAATTTTATAGCAAATGCATTGCAACCTACTTATATATATATATATATATATATATATATATATATATATATATATATATATATATATATATATATGTAAATTATAAAATATATCTATATATATATATATATATATATATTTGTAAATTATAACATTTATCTAAAAACTATCAATACATAATCAAATGCATATATCGATAATAATTCGCATCTAACGATTCTCGTAGTTATTATAAAAGTAATCGTATCAATAAACTATCTATCGGACAAATCGCGCCTTACGGCGACGTAATATACTTATACAAAGATATATAAATATTGTTTAAAATCAATTTTTTTTGTTATCGATTAGAAAATCTTTTCAGCCACATCTCTCCATTAAGTTTATTTGTTAATGCTTGGTAATAAAATTATACGCGTTAGCAAAAACTGTGTGCCCTTACCAGTCGTCAATGCTATAGTTTACTAGCTAAATCCACACTAACATACCTTTTATCAGCGAAGAATAACTTTTACAAACAGATCTCAATATCATTTGATACGACTCTAAATACTCTAAATATCTCTAAATGCCAAAAATATCGTTCAGCCAGCGTATGTGCGCGAAAACAGCAAGCTAGACACAACTACAGACGACACTTTAAAAAAAATGGAAGGCTAATCATCGACTGCAAATCCGCGGAAGGATGGGATGAGAGATCAGGATCATGTTAGTGGAAGCATGAATCAGAATCCATGGTAAAGAAAAAGCTGCCATTCGGAGACCGGACAAAGGACACTGGTGGTGGCACGAAGACGAGTTCCCAGTCTCTCGCTTGAATCGCGTCTGGCCAGCTGCCAGACTGGCATTGTCCCGGCGTCGATCGTCAGATCCAAGTTACAAGTGAACTTTATACGGAGTCGCTGGGGCGCATTACATTCGATGCAATGATATAGAAGCCGCTTGGCAAGTACACGCTGCTTCCGCTCTTACTCTCCGACTACACCTCCCCCCCCCCTCACCTATCCCGTCCCGCACCCTTGCCGCCTAAGGCCGCGACTCGCTCAACCCTCGTCACAACGGCGAACCAAGTCCTTAGGCGGGAAGTAGAGGCGCAGCCGTGAAAATCGGAGCGAGCTAGCGAGCGAGCGATCGAAGAAAGTGTTGAGGCAATCGAGACGGGGACGAGCTGCAAAATGCTAAAGATTCAAGGTGTCGGGCCGGCCTGAAACAAAGGTGCTTGCCGCTTAATCTCGGCTACGTGGGCTCAATTTATACAACAATCAAGTCTGCGCAACTCAAGTTCTGTTTTAGCTGCCTTTGTGCCAGCATTTGTGAAACCTCCTCCTACTTCTACCACGCCGAGTTCTAACCAAGCCACGCTATCGCGATCTCTCTCTCTCTCTCTCGCGCTACCCCCTTATCCCATCCCACACCTCGTTCACTATGTCAATGGACGCATGTGATTAGATTCTCGCTACGACCATCGCCGTGGGGACATCGCATTTCTGGCTTCGCTTACTACGTAAGTACGCTTATGAATACGATTATGATGGACTTTATAGACGTCGTGTTCATAAATTTGCTTACATAAGTTTGCATGCAAGGGAGACGATATCCGTTTGGCGCGGCGAGAAGTCCGTAACCAACAGTGATGTGGTACCCGTGTGGGATAACTGTTTGTCTTTCTTTATCGCTCGACATTGATGGAAGGAATCCGAAGAAGTTGAGAAATAGATAGTTTCTATTCGTGACCCATTCCTTTTCTTATTTCGATTCTACACTATTCATTGGAAACACAATACTCACACGTATTCGTAATACAATATTACAAAATGAAGAATAAATAGGAGAAGCAAATATTGGCATTCGGTAAATCGAAAATGTATTTACTTGTCACTAAATTTTCCGTATTTATTTAATTTTCTTTTTCACCAATTACCTTGCTATAATGATAATTCATAATGGGCATTTGTAGATATTGAATGTATATCTTCTTTTTTTTTTCCCTCCCACCCCTACCCCCTTTTATAACGGTATAATATGAAGAATATTATAAAGTATTTTCTAAACGTATTTGTTTAACAAAAAACAACTAGAAAATTATCATTGATTTATAATTAAATTTAGTCCTACTTAACTAATTTACGAATATTTTTATTTATATGATACGGATTTATGTTTTATGCACTTTGAAAGCCTAAATGATGATACGAGATTGTTTAAAAAAATTAGTTTAACCATAATCAATGAATATTGAACTCGTTTCGTATAAATTTACAAAATAATCCCCAAAACACCTAAGACAGCGGCAACATACCTATAGCGATGCATGTCCTCCATAAAAAGTATTACGTGCAGCATGTAAACGAATTTAAAAAAAAAAAAGGGAGAAGAATGAAAATATTCGTATTTCAATAAACGTGGCAGTTTATACGACATGTAATGTTTTTCGAACATAAAAACTAATATACTAAAATCTGTTATTCTGGTATGTCGATTAAGAGAGAATATTATCAGTTTGAATAAATAATGCTCTCATTCGACAAACATTGACCTTTGGAATTGAATTTTGTAAAAATTACATTCACCATTTACAAATAAATTTACATACATATTCAATTAAAAAAAAAAAAAAAAAAAAAAAAAAAAAAAAAAAAAAAAAAAAAAAAAAACTGACAGATGGGAAGTTTATTTTAGCAGGAATTGCAATACTTTATATAAAAATGTGTAATTTGAGTTTCAGAAATTATAAAAATAAGTAACACGGTAAGTATTTATATGTACTTGGTAAAATATTAATATACAATTTTAAATTTTACTTTCAATTTGATTAAATAAAGAGCAAATTAAAAAGAAATTATACAAATAAGTTTCACTTTTATAACAAAATTTATAAGAAAATTAAATTCGACGATAAACGCGGTAGTATACAATATTCATAAATGCCGAGCATATTTCTCGAATTCTCATATTAAAACAGCTTGTTTTCAAAGTCGTAATATATAGATTTTTTTTTTTATTTATATAAAAAGTTCTTTAAAAGCATTTACCTTTTATACGATCTTGTTTTTAAATATATATTTTTAAAAACATATATTTTTCGTTTTTAAATGTATTTTATCATTTTACTAAACCAATTCGCCACTATAATTCTTTTAAGATGCTAAATGTAAATATTACGTTATTAAATGTCATGCTTCTTCTCATTCGAGATAATAAAAATAATTAATATTTAATTATTTTCGATACAATTTTGTGTGTGAGGGCGGGGGGACATTTACGCATTTCCAAGCAATATTTATATAAATCAACTTTTTAATTTTCCTATGTTTAAAGTATGGACAGTGCAAATTATATTTCCACTTTTTAATCAATATATATAAATAAATATAGAAATTTCTGAACATTGCATTTATCTAAACAACCTGAATTTTTATTTAATAGGTTTCGCATAATTCTCTATAATTATAATATATAATCAATGATATTTTCGAAAGAAAATATTGTACAAATTTTGTTGTAATAATTGTACTCTGGACCAATTGTTAGAACATCCAATATGATTCTCGCTCAATTTATTACATTTAATGCATGTAAATACAAGTCTGAGCTCGTAAAAAATTAAAATCCTTCCTACTCTTTAACAAAATCTAGCATAGTACCACGAATGCGCAGTACTTTATAAAATAAAAGTTTTTAAGTAAGTAGAGAAAAAAAGGAGCTGCCGTGGTTCTTTACATTTTACGTTTACATCGACTGAGAGACGCATATTATAAGTTGGGAAGACTAGACTACTGCGCTGGCGACACGTTTAGTTAGTTTGTTATTTGATCGACGTGTAATTACCCGAACGACTGGCAGAAACTCTGTTGTTTCGCAAAACGACGATAATAACCCTGGAAAGCTGCCACTGCCGCTCGCACTTGTACGTACGTACAGCTTCAGCCAGTGCAATTATGAGGAATACAATTAGTGCGAATTTTACCGTGGCTAGTGCTCAACATCGTACGGAATTTTTTAGTTCGACGTTTCACCGTGTGTTGTTCTGGGACCCGAAGCTTTTAACCTCCCACACGTCAAGTGATTATTTCGTTTCTGAGCTAGAACTTTTGTTGCTTTTGATGCCTTTCCCTTGGCTATGCGCTTTTGATGCTTTTGATATTTCACTGCTCCACTGTCTTTGACGAAAAATAAAAACAAAAACAAAAGCAAAAACAATAACGAAAACGAACAAAAAAAAAAAAAAAAACGTGCCTTTTGGCCCGATATTTGATCGTTTAGTATATGCCACGTCATAATTTTGAAATCAATCGCTAGATACGGACAGAGTTAACGATCCATAGATACTTCCGCCTCATTTCAAATAAAAGCCTCGTTTTATTAACACCTTGTCATATTCGTTGTATATTTCAGGCAGATAATTCATGCCCTTTATCGCGAGAGTCGTAAGCTAATCATTATGTTAACGAGAAGCGTCCATTATTTGATTTTGTTCATAAGGGTCGCAAATTATAATTAGAGGTAGGATATATGTAAGCCAAGATGGCGCTTTATTATGACCAACTAAAATGTGGACGTATCCGAGAGTTAATTAAAGCGAACCAAGTGTCATACTCTGTTTAAATTATAACAAACAAAGCGACTATTTACCACAAATTACAGCCTGAATTTAAACATGATACTAATGTACAATTACACCAACAATACGCATATTACGCGTTTGAATTTGCGCTAAACGTGGATGATGATTCTTTATTAAAGTACAAAATGCCTATTAAATAGAGCGTCAAAGTAGAAATTCTTTTGCTCTCTTCGGTATTGACGGCACTCACAGACAATCGTGAAATTCCGTTTTCTCGCGCGGGAAAATTCTCGTTAACTCGGAAATAAATGTAGTTTGAAAGAGTTTAGTGGAACTGCGCGAGAGATGCTTGGCTTCTACAACCAGTATAAAACCGCTTTTCCTTTTTCCTCTACTTTTCTCGGCCTCGGCCTCAGCCTCAGACTCGTACTCAGACTCGTGCTCAGACTCTCTCTCTCTCTCTCTCTCTGCGTTTTATGCAGGAGCTCGCTTAGCATTAGTAGCTAATTAGTAGGCGGCAGTGAATGTCTCGCCCATTGGATTACACCGGTGTCTTATTCCAAAGCTCAGTGAGTTTGTCGCACTTGAGTGACGTGTACGACTCGCTAATTGCGACACTGGACATCTAATCATTCGAAGGTCATCGTGTCGGCCGCGGTCAATAGCGAGTTAACTTGCCTGCTCGATGTCTTACTACTCCTTAAGCTCTTCGGTATCTAACAAAGCGAGACCTTAACTAATTTCGAGTTTGTGGTGGAATTGATCGAAGGGCATCGCATTCGCACTTTAAATACTACAACCCTCTACACTCCCTTTCTTTTCCGAAACTTTTAAAGAGAAAGGCTCTCGATGCTTAAGTTCAATCCGTCCGTTCATCTACTTGGACAAATTGTTTTTTTTCTTTTTTTCTTTCTTTTCCTTCTTTTTTTTTTTTTTTTTCTTTCTTTCTTAAAGTGCAGAAGTATAACTGAGACGTATTCGACTCGTTCAAGCATCGTTTCACGAGTTACGCCGGATTCGCTGATAAAACGCGACGGTAAAGCGTACGGACGTAAAAATCTCTCTCGCGGCTTTGAGTTATATAAAAGGAGTGAGAGGGAGAATCCGGCTATCGGCGCTCGCACGCCAGCCACAATTACCCCATCCATCTTGGACTCCCTGGGCCTATAATACGTGCGACGACTATCTTTCGCGGGCGCATCCAAGGGAGGCATTTATAAAGGTGAGAGCCACTGGATCTCGTCGCCTTCTAATGCACCCAGGCGTCGATAAATAAAAGTGGTCTCGGTTATGTAGGTCGTGGATGGGCACGAATTCGAGGGCGACCGATGATAAATAGAGCGCGGGGCAAACTGTCAGCATAGCTCACAGACGCATACCCCACTCAGACATGCTTCCTTGGAATATCTAGACGTTGGAATCTGCGAACTCGTGGCTTTCGCCTATAACTAAGAGCCTGTTATTGCAGCTGAATAACGTACGCTTTTCCCGCGCTCGCTTTTCTTTACCAGAACCTCTGTATGATCTCTCTCTCTCTCTCTCTCTCTCTCTCTCTCTCTCTCACACACGAGACATTCACCCCATCTTACGTGGGGTCGGTGCCTGTCTCAAGTCACTCGCTGTCCTCTCACAGCGTTGGTACTACGACCATCGTTATGATGATAATGAAATCGACAAAATCTGAAATCGGCTAATAATAATGGTGCTCTATCGTTTTCGAATAACGATGATCGATGCTTGTCAAAGTTGTTGCAGTCATCGATTTCAGACGGCAGAACAGCTAAGTCGATTATAATACTGAATTATGCATTGCTAGGGTACACCGTTTTAAAGTTAGGTTATGAGTTACCCAGCACCGTCCATGATTCTATCGATGTATGACCGCAGGCAATTTAAACAAACGCCATTCATAAAATAAATTTTGAGTTCAAATGTTAAAAAATTATTCATTTGTATAATTTTACATTATTTTCCATACTAACTTCTCTTTTTGCGCTGAAGTTCATTAAAGGACAATACGCGCTATTAATTTTATTTTTCGTCTTTATTGTGCCGCCAAATGCGTTCTATTACTATTGACAAAAATTATTCACTTTTTTCTGCTCGATGCTTGAGAACGGATTGTAATCGATAATTATGGAAATAGAATTTGCATATTTATCCGCTGTCAAAGAGTTGTGCATACATACATACGGAAAGTTTGTTGACATCGCTTCGATATTTTTTCTTTCTCGTCCTTTACCTCACTATTTTTCGCATTAAATTGCGAAATATGAAACATCCTGAAACATTGAATGTTTATATCAAAATATCTGTTGCTTCAAGCAATCAAAGACAATTTCTTTGACTATTTAAAATCGTCGAAAACATATGTACATTAAAAGCTTATCGTTGTTTTTCTATTCCAGTGAATTTTCAATTATTTCGATTTTTGTCTCATTTTCGCGGTATTGTTCAAACAGCTTTTGCAAATTTAACAAGAGAAAAAATGTCTGTCTTTTGTTACCGAGATCATGGATACGAAGGGATGCATGATGGACACGACTCTGCTCTCACCTTGAACCGAACTCTTCAATTTGCTCTGCAGACGTGCACACGCTCGAAGAGAACCCCCGATGCAATACATTCCAACCCCTCGAGATACTCCTCGAGAATACATGAAGCTTGCGCAGCTTTAAATTAAAAAGGTCTTGCTTCTTCCGTATCGCCAACGAATCATTATACACCTGCATAGATACACACACACACACACACACACACACATACATACAGAGGCGCGAACAAATACGCGTGATTTTTCTCACTCGCGAATCTGCGAGATTAAATGCTACCAAGATGCAAGCGGTCATATGAAGAAGATACAACATATAAAAACATATGAATATAAAAAGAATGCCATTACTTTTCATCCCAAAAAATGAGATATCTTGAACAAAAAATACAGAAACTTTTTATGCCAATTTTATGCAATAATTTCTCGAAATTAAATGGAATTGATAGAATCCTAACATGTTTAACATCTTCATAGGAAATTATGCAAATATACAATTTATGCTCAATCTATGATTTATGATTTCTAATAAAAGAGTGGTAAATCAAGTAAAAAATTACATTTATTTATATAAAACTATAAATACATTATTGTTTTATTTGCATGAAAATGGCTTGACAAACCAGAATAGCCAGAATAAGTATTTTATTCTAAATGTCTATAATTTATATCAATAAATTCAATTTGAAATGTACACTGCTTGAAAGTATTCTGCTAATGTAAATATATATATATATATATATATATATATATATATATATATATATATATATATTATTTATTTTGAAAATATTTAATAATAATTAATAAGACAATATTAAACTTTAAATGTATAATACTTTAATTAAGAACTCATAATAATTTCATCATTTCAAAGTAAATGTATTTAAATGTGTATAAAATCTAATGAAAAATTAAAATAATCAATAGACTTATTTTATCAACGTATATACAATGCTTAAGAACGAGTAGCGATTGTTTTTGACAATTGCTGTAAAAGTAAAATGAAGTTTGTCGTAAATTGAGAGTAATCATGATTGTGTCGTTTAAAATACAGGAAGATAATGAAAATGTATCGGAAAAATCCAGAAATTGTCAATTCCTTAACATTTTCTTCTTTTCCCCTATTATTATCCATCTTTCTTTTGTTTTTCCGTCTTCTCTCACTCTCTCGTTCGCGCGTGCACGCATATATATATATATATATATATATATATATATATATGAATCTCTTGGGACTAAGGGGTGAGGTAGGGTAAGGAAGAGAAGTGAGTTGACCGAAAATAAGTTCCCTGAAATTACGTATTTACGAGACAAAACGCCGAGGGTCGAAAATGTCATTTAATGCAAAATCCAAAGGAATCAAAGTAAACCAGAGAGGGACAGAGCCTAGCTCTGAGCTCTTGAATGCTTATACCAATTCGTTTCGCACGATCGATTCTCACGAACGATCGAGCACTTTGCAAAATTTAGTCGGTGCCGCTACAATGGGACTCTTCCATAGAAAACGTAGTGGTTGAGTGAAAACAAACAAAATAAAATGTTTCCGTGTCTTTGGATAAAAATAAAGCCTCCTGTCAGACACAATAAGAGATTTTATTTTCGATAAATCATTTCTTTGTTTAGCCTTTTTTATTCTGTCACGCGTCGTTCCTCTACTTACTTGTGCTGCAATTACCTTAAAATATTATTCAATTTATCGATACATTATTCTTCAAGATACATTTAAACATTTATCAATTATAGGCCTATAATAATTATTGGTATATAGATTGGCAATTCTCATATAACATATTAAATTCAAGAAATTGTTAAATCCAAATGCACCTTAATTTATGAAATTGTGTACTTATGGCATAAGTCGAGTACTTAACAAATTATTTGTAAAATATTTTTACATATATCGAAAGTAATAATTAAAGAGAAAATATTTTGTTGATAATTAATTCTCTTTTCATTGTAGGAGTTACTCGATACAAGCCACTTTTATACTTTAAACAAATTTATACTTTGCTTTGCACCGTTGCACAATATTCATTCATGTGAATTTATAAATACCGCAACTTGATAACAACGACAAAAAAAAAAAAGTAACAAAAAAACAAAAGAACAGGAGGAGGAATCGATTAATCGCCACTACGCACACAACAAAATGCTTCGAAAGATCTATCTCGTGCATTACAGTTATGTCTCACCTCCCCATGAAAATCGGACATTATCCGGATTCTTTCGAGGCGATGGTTACTTCTTCGGACGCGAGTAACGACGCAATAACGTGGTTAACCGAAAGCGTGGACCTCGTCACGCTCCGCCAATCTAACCCGTGCACGGAATAGAATCTCCATCGAACTGGGTCAGCGAGAATCAAATGGTTATTGTCATTAGCTCTTTGGGTATAGTTTCAATACGCCTGTCTGCCCCCCCTCCCCTAACCCACCGCAAGCTAACGTCATTGGGCGCGTGAGGACTTTTGCGAGAGAGATCTGGTGTACGTGAGATGGTCATTATGGTGTGTGATGATGTGCGGGGACAACTAAACGCAATGACGTTGAGAGATTGGTGATTTGTATGCGAAAGCCGCGAATAATTGGTGCGCTTGTGCGCAGGATAATATTAATTATGGGGTATATGATCGATTTTTGCGTGGATTTTTGTGGTGATTTTTTAGCTTCTGCTCTGGTTTGTTAATTAGAAAAAATACAATGGAAGATAAAAATTGTAAATGATCCAGCTCACCACCCCCACCCCGATCTTAATTTCATAAAATTTACAAAATTCTTGAAAAGAACGTGAAAAGTTGAATGATCTACTGCGTATCGTCGGTCCATAATGGAAAGAAATTCGTAATACTTTCATAAATCTTATAGATGCCAATGTAGTATTCTCTCGGATCTAATGGAATTAATCTTAACGTATATTGAATCTTCAATATGCAGAATGGAGATGAAACATTTTGAGCTTTTATGATGTTTCATGATTATATGTCGGATGTCCATTCGTGCTCAATAAAAGTGATACATTCGGCGTAGGCTCAATTGGATATAAATACTATATGATATACAATTTACTGTGAGATTAGAAAAACAAAAATTTTCAAATATAATAAAGTATGATGATAGAATAAGTGCAAATCCCATGAGACTTATGTAATGTTCTTACTCAACAGCGATGAATTTATAATATTAATATTTTATAGTCTTAATCGATAATAGTTCAATTGCTATTAAATTTCTAGTTCGTTATTACTGATTAATGGCCAGCCATTGTTTGATAAAACTCATTGATTTTTTACAAAGGTAGCTGATACGCTAACTAAGCACATCATAAAAAATCCACAGTTACTAATTATACTTGCACTTTAATTATTGATTATGAAGTTGCCTTGACTTCAATGTTAATGCATATTCAATAGGATAGTTGATTAAAGTATGTACTATTTCGAAGAGAAAAAAAATTATCATTCTAATTGTGTATAGGACTTGGAATAAGTTTTAATATGTAATGGCTGTATTAATGCGCATAAATTCATTGTAATGCAATAATGATTTTTCAAAAGAGAATATCATGAATCGATAAAAAAAAAATTCGCTTTAAAAGGCTTCAAGATTAATTAAAGAAATTAAAGTGCAATATTGTTTGCTACATTCGATGTTATTGGAAAATGAAAATGAAATATATTAGAAAAAAATTAGTTAATTATGAATTAACAACAAGGAATATTAAAATTGTAAAACATTAAAAATATTATTCTTATTTGGAAGTATAAAAACGATAAATATTTTTTATTTTTTAAATTTGTAATTATAACTAAAATTAAAAAATAATCACAATCACAAAATTCTTGTTAAATATTCATAACTTCAATAATAGGTCTATTTGACATTGAAATACATTAATTATTGTAATACGCTTTAAGATATTATATATAATAATCCTTAATCGTGAAATAACAAATATTATATATTACCAACTAAACATAAATATTACATTAAAGGTTTTCTTTTAACTTACTTATCGCAGAGAAATTTCAAAATATTTTCTGAAACTCACCTGTAACATAAAAAAAAAAAAAAAAAAAAACAAGTGTAAATTACACGTATTTTAAATATTTTTATTTATCATGTTATAAAATATATATTACATTTATATAATAAAGCGTAGTTTGACACTTACATTAGCATAGCAGTATAATTCTAAAAATTCAAAATATTAATGTAATAAAACTACGGCGGGGCAGAATGCACCATAAAATCATTTTATTTTCATTATCGTACTTTTAAATGGATACAATGGATAAGAGTAATGGATACTTCCATTGTTTCAAAGGATAAACGTAGTCGCAAATTCGCATACGTAAGTGAAATTGGTTAAAAAAATCTTTACGAATGAATATTGAAAATCAAAGATTTACAGCACGAGAAAGCGACACATAAAAAATTTTGTGTGTGTGCGTGTGCGTGTGTGCGTGTGTGTGTGAAACTTAAAATTCATAAGATATAAATATAAGCGTTAAAGGGATTTTGCTATTCATAAAACTGAAAGTTTTCATTTGAAATATCTTATCGTTGACTTTAAAAAGGATTTTCCCAGCGTATTAAACCCTCTCTGATTCGTCATTTTATTTCCTTTTCTCCTTAAATTATGATTATTTGAATTATGAAAAATACAAGTTATTGTTAAAAGTACTTTTAGGAATTTCCTTGGTCATAATTTAGAGATTCGAATATAAGAGGGCAATGAGCGCTGTGCACCACATCGGTGTACCTTTTTTAAGTTCAAGATAGTCTCCATTAGGCGTAGCAGTACATACGTTTTCATACAAAAAGGTCTCAATTTCGGATGCGGACAATTGAACAGCCGAAAGAAAAAAATAAAAGAAAGAGCGACTTGAATTTATAACGTTATTATGGCAATCTATGCGAATCTTTAACGACACGGAAAAAAGAATTTCATACCATGCATTACTTCACGCTAGATTAATTTTCTTTTTTCCTCTATATCTACATATATAGATACGCGAGCTCCCCTCACGCTCGTACGTATAAATCTTAGAAGAAGAAGAAAGTGATTTTTCTTTTTATTGTTTTCTTTTTTTCTTTCTTTCTTTCTTTTTTCTCTCATTTTTGTCTTAATAGAGAAAAATACAATCTACCTATTCGATCGACAACAAAAATGCGATAACAAAATAAGCAGGAACACGCGCTGCCGTTAGCCGCTCAAAATAAGTGGATATGTAACTGGGCTCTTTCCGCGAAGAGCTCGGGTTGTGCGAAAAAAGTATAAACTCGTGTCAGGCAATGAGTATTGCATTTGCGGATGCTTGTGGGCGATAAAATTGATTGTAGGCATATCGCTTCAACGAATCGTCAATGCATTACAAAGAGAGGAAGAGAAAGATACTGATAAGCTAAAGTGATTAAAGCTTTGTTATGAAATAAAAACTATTCTTACGCGCGGCCGCTTCTATTTCATAACAAATCCAATATATTCTGGAATATTTGCTTTATATATAATTTACATAGGCGAATGGACGTAACTGACTGATATCATTGAATGCAAAATATAATGGGAGTACGTACATACACGCGCGACTACAAAGTTCGCTCTTACCGCTGATCAACCCGTATTGTAAAATTTTGCCCCTATTCGAGCAATGAAAATTGAATTTTTATTATAAAATAATATCAGTCGACATATTCGAGACATCAACTTTTACGACAATATTTTTTCATTTATCAGCATAAATATAATAATAATTTTTTCCACGAAATATTGCCATGAAATATTTCCATGAAATAATGCCATGTAACTAAAAAACAAAAAAAACAATTATCAAATAATGCATTCTCAAAAATTACACGTTTAATGTTTGGAAATACTCTTATTACTCATCGACAAATAAATTGTATTGATTATTTAAATTAAACTTCTTGTTGGATTTGAAGCAATATTCTAGTCCAGATTTTTTTATATTAATATTTACATTCGACATTTGCCGTGTTACGTTACCTGTACAGTCACCTCTAGTCCGAAAAATATAACCAAGTTCATTGCTTCGTGTGCGTGAATGAATTTAGCGCATTAGGGTTGCTTGTGTACCTATTGCCAACAACAAACCTATACCACTATACTTGTACGTAAAAAAATTTCTTTTGTTCTTTACAGAAGCACTAATGATATCTATTATTCAAATAGAATCACATTAGGACTACAGCGGCGACCACCATAATTTTTATACGCACGAATAATATTCGTATAATGATAAAATAAAATGTCACCTTATCGGGTGATTCGTAAACGATTATTCCTTTTACATTTAAATATATCTGTATTAATCAACTTATATTTATATATATATATAAAAAAAAAAAAAAAAAAAAAGTTATCTGTTAATTAGCGTTAATAATATCATACTTCTTCACAATGTGAATTATCAACTTAAATTTTGATTGTCACGATACTAATTAAAAAGTACTGTCCTTTCTGCATACAATTTCATCTTAATTAGGTATAAAAAAAAAAATTTTAAATTACGAAAGAAAATTAAGTTCCCAAATAGGCCTAGAAAGAGCGCTAACATTATATTACTTGCTACATGACTACAATGCATTCGTCGTCGTTGTTGCACACGTGCTCGTCGTACTCTACGTTCAGCGTATACATAACTACAAATATAGATATGTACTTGTATAAAGAGGTGGAGGGGGGAAGGGTGTCAAGCTTAGAAATTTCCGAAACTAGTTTTTTCTCCATTGTAAAACGCAGTCTTGTAAGGCTTTGAAACTTGCGTTCATGTATACAATACGAAAAAGTTAAGATCCGTAGTAACAGGAATGTCTTGTAGAAAACTAAAAGATCCAAGTCATGTAGTTCACCTCTATCACACCGCTCTGTAGATAGTAGAAGAAATTTTTTTCCCATAGAATACGTTATCATAAGCAAATAAACTATAATTTTCATACCTAATTTAGCAGATTGTAATTTCAATTAAATGATTCAAGCACTTTTGGTGAGTCGATTATCGTTATAACCTATTCAAAAAGAGTTTTTCCATTTCAATGTTGAAAAACTTTATTTGACATGTTTATCAATATTTGGCAAATCGTCATTTTTCCTCTATATTATTATATTAATGTGTATGAAGGGCGAAATTAAGGGAAATCAAACAATATTAATAAAGACGAGACAAGTTAAATATATGCATATACCCTGTGTACATTTTCATTTACTAATTTTTTTTTGTTTTTTTCAGAATGAAGAAGTTGCGTGAGTTTATTATAAATGAACTTTCACGAAAACTCGGCGCCTATATGTAAGCACCGAATAGTGCGCAGTAGTAAGCACGAGACGGCATGAGGCGCAGTCAAATTCTCGACTGAGATAAAGCTATGCCATTAACAGTATTTTTTTTTTTTTTTTTTTTTTTTTTTTTTTTTTTTTTTTTTTTTTTTGTTGTACTAATTTTCTCGTTCAGATTCGTCCAGGTGAATCATCGATGGAAAATTACACTATGTCACATCTGTGCGCGCGCGATCTACTCGTTCACCCACAGGTTTGAAAAAGAAAAAAGGGAGAGAAAAAATGACGATGCAAAAAGCAAATTCAAGTGTTTATATTTTAAAAAGCGCCAACGGTTGCCGATTATTCGACGCTTTCCTTCCTCGGGAATCCCCATTGATTGCGGTTGTTTTTTTATTTCTTCTTAGTCCCGTTTGCCAGTCAAGGGATTAATATTTTATGCGCGTTTTTGTTGGGAAAGGCCTTTTCGAGCGACATCGGCTCATCATACACTTCTATTCATGATGTTTATGGTAGATAAAGCGAGCGTCATTTCAAAACTCCATTCATTTCAAAGTAATGGTAAAACGAGGGGAATTATGTTTGTCAAGCACATACAATTTTATACCCTCGGAGCAAATCGTACTATTGTGACTAATTTATATAAGTATCTTGCAACTGCTTTAATAGCCTCGTTGAAAGAGTTTGTGTAAAAGCAGTTTATTATATTACTGATAATGCCTCGGCGATACTTTAATATTTATTTTTCAATATATATACGCTTATATATGGCATTCCGCCGAGTCGCTCACCTACTTATTAATCCTCAAAAAATCATACTAAATCACAAAAACACGCGCCAAAAATATTTATCATATTTATTAATTGGCTCTCCAATTAAACTATAATATTTACATAATGTATAATAGGTCTCATGCTTTATTTCATTTATTATTTATCGCTGTTCACTTTGAGTAACTTGTAAATAGAGCACTTGTGATAGATTATAATTTAAACTCTATTAAATACATTAGTATTTAAGACAATTTTATAACGATAAACATTTATTTTACCTTTAGATATAAACGAGATTAAATTAATATAATAGAAACATTAGATAGGTGAATCGGTAATAGCAAATAGCAAATTCACTGCCAGATTTACATTGCTTATCTTCTGCTCAATGTCTTTAATTAAAAGAATGATTAACGATCATTCGAAGCGTCTATTTATATCGAGATATTCACAACTAAATATCAGTGTAAAGTATTTTGTAACACGGCACCGAATTTCCGACCCATAAAGTCCACATCATCAACTCACCCCAAAATACATTAGTCAACGACGGGCTTTGAAGTGGACTAATGGTCCCCGATTACTCTGGATTTGTTGGAAGCTTGATCTTATGAGCAGTAAATTAGGCGCGAATGTCTAACACACGTCGCTTTGGCTTGGACCTCCCAGATGAGATGTACATTTATCGATCTTATCTATTATCGACTTGGGTGCATATTCGAACAAGAAGGAAAAAGACTCTCTTAATTGAGATAATATATGCCGAGGAAATATGCTTGGGCTGAGCTGAATTTAAATGCATTTCTACTCGTGGATCATATTTCAAATTAACTTTATTATCATAAGCAATAAAACTTTCTTCGTGTTTTAATCAATTTTAGTATATTTCACAGATTTAATATTAAATGGTTATGTAATGTAATAAATTCAGAAAATTCACAGGGGGCTGATATTTAAAAATAATTAAGACTTATGCTACGTTTAATAATGTCTCGCGATGTCACTACTACAATTTATAATAATAACATTAAATCAATAATTTATTTGTTAACCGTACATTTTAGTGGAGAATTTCAATAATTATTATTCTATGAATTGTAATATATTTTATTATCAACCCATACTTGTATCACACCGAGTAAACAGAATTCTTGTCCCTTTCATGAGAAACTGCAAGATTCAGACTTATAAGCAAATTTCTATCAAAATAATAGTTAACCATTTATCATTTATCATTTATTACGGTATTCCTATAATATTAATGACACTTATAACATTAACAACGACGACAACAACAACAACAACAACAATTTTAATGCAATATTATTAATACAATTGAGGCATACAAATATTAAAAATTTATCATTATTATTTTGTTCGTTAGTATTATCGTTATTATAGAAAATTTATATAGTTGTTTTCACAGACATTTCTTTCATTAAATGTTTATTTGTCCAATCCAATTAATACAAGAGGTATCTTTAGTTTGTAAAAAAAAAAAAAAAAAAAAAAAAAAAAAATTTCTTATAAATATTATGATTTATAAAAGAAAAAACAAAGTAGTGATAAAGTAATGGAAACATTCTCGCTATATTGAATACAATGATTTTATAATTATTTAACAACATATTAAAACGTATTAAAAGTGTAATAGTCCTAATTATTGAAATGTAGAGTGAAATTTGTATTAGAGCAATTTTAACACTCGTAGTAAACTTTTTTTTTCAACAAAAACACAATAATAACGAAAGGGTGAGAAAAGATTATACAACCAGCAACCGGTCGCTTTATCTCGAGGTAATAAAGTCGAATGTGACAACACCCTGTAGAAGATGGAAGATCTAGAAGTACGAAACGATGATCCACCCATTGCATGTGCCAAGATCAAAGAAAGTCAAAACATAAAAGAATAGATAACTAAAGGATTGTTTGTACAATCGTTAAAAGCCGCACAGCTACACAAACGATCCACAACAAAATAGGTACAATAATGCAGGTTTGATTTATTGTGTTGATGTTATTACTGGTTAGCCAGTAATCCAGAAATCCGAGTGAAAAATTTTCTTCGTCTTTAGAATGTCTCAGACGTAGTGAAGTACACAAAGTCCACTTAGCCACTCCGTTGCTTCCGAATGGATCTTCAACCACTGTAGGTACAAACTGCCTATATAAACTATAGAACAGGTTGGAGCGAGTTAATTCAATGTTTCGTTAAAACATAGTGATTTTTGGTTTAAAAAAATTTTCACGTTTTAAGTTTATCAGATATTTTCCTGCCAAACAAATATGTTAAATGTAATGGAAGCGTTATAACTTTAATAACATATTAACTATAATATATATATAATGTTTAATGAACAAGCGTCATATAAATAATAATCTTAGTATTAATAATAATGAGATGATGATAATAATCACGGTAATTGTTGTTTTTTTTTTTTTTTTTTTTTTTTTTTTTTTTAATTACAAGAGGTACACCTTATATAATAATACATTATAAATGCTAGAATGTTTATTACTAATTTTAATATCTTGAAATGATTGATTTAATAAGCACGGTACTAACAATAGCAATACGCAGACATTAAAATATTGATAAGAATGAATAGAGAATAAAAAAGAAAAATATAAGAAAATTTAAAAGAAAAAAAAACGATGAATTAAAATCCTAACAAAGAGTATTTGATTGACGAAAAATTGATTGTTTTATTGATAGTTTGAACCGCGTTTTGCTCCAACGATCGATTCATAATTAAAGGATATCATTTTGGCTTGATTTTCGGAGAATTGACACTCGGAGAAATCGCATCGAAATGACAATACACCAACAGAATAGCGTCAAGTAGTAATTACTGGGCGTTTTGATAGCCACGTGCTTTTACGCTACCTATTTGCCTGGAGGGTAAATTAACGACATACTAAGTGGCATCGGGAACTTCCTTCAAGATCCAATTCACTGATTCTTGATAGGTGGAGCGCGGAGGAGTGAGGAAGGAGAGAGGGAGAAAGTGAGTGAGTGATTGGGGAGGAAAGGGGTAGATGTCGCTGATGTCACCGTCGTTATTTGCATCTGTAATTTAGTTAGCCACTAGTGTCGCGAGAGCTCGAATCGCGCGATATGAAATGCAAAGTACCATTGTCAGCACAAAGTTACCTTGACTTTCACATTCTCTTTCTCTTTCGGTCTCGCTTTCTTATTCTCATTTCGTCTTCAATTTCAGTCGCGACAAGGAAACACTTGTGTTGGTTTGTTTTCAGAGAAATTTATTCGCTCCGATTTATTCCAACTCGATCATCCATTTATCCATATACTGAGGCTCTTCGTTCACATAATTTTTAGTATTAATCCGCTTCGTATTGTTTTAAATCGATTCACGAAAAGAATAAAATGAATTTTCTTTCATTGGAAAGTTTCAAAAGTATGGCCGCATGATTATTTAAAAAAAAAAAAAAAAAAAAAATTTATATAGATAATGTTATGTAACAAATTCTAATTGTAAATAATTTATGATCATTAAATATGTACATTATTTTATATATAGAAATATGCATTCGAAATTTAAACAAAATAATAATATAGAGAACTTGAGAATACACTTTTCTAAATAATAATCGATTTCAATTTTATAAATTTATAATTATTATTGTAGTGCCGTTAAGAATTTCTTCAGTAAGATTAATTATAAAATTAGATTCAATGTAATGTGTCAGTAGAAAAAAAAAATAGGGCATATGCAAGACTTGAACAATCACCAACAACAAATAAATCATCTTATCGAATCATAATTTAATACTTTTTAGTCTTAAATTCAAATTTCAAAACTAATTTTACTAATAAATGAATTTACGTAGAAATATTTATCTATTAACAAACACGCGCGCGTTAATTCTTGCAACAAATATTCAACATGGACAGTAAAATTCATATTGAAGTTGAAAAAATAAACTAGAGGAAGGCAAATTGTCTTGGCTCTTTGTCTAATTGTCAATAGTGTGTACCTATAACACAGTATCAATCAGTATTTAACGTTGACTTTTTTTTAATATGAATGCTAGGATACTTAATTTTTACTACTTCTCCATGTTCTTTTGCTTTCATGCTATTATTTATATTTAGATTTATGAATCTAGTCGACGTCCATCCATGAGCTTACGTTTACAACTTACAACTCACTCGAATGATCTAACCCTCCTAAATGCGCGCACCACTGACCTTGAACTCGAATCTAATTACTGCTTATAGGATAGGAGAGTCAGTCTCGTCCCAAATATCGTCTCAATGATAATCCCGACGCATACATACATATAGTAACTCCATTTTTATTTTTAGAAATTTAATTTGTAGCGAGACTTAAAGCGAGTGTCTGTCTCTGCAGATGGTTATGATATTATCATATTTTGCCGATAGCTTATTTTAACGCATATTAGTGAAGTAATATACACGGAGCATACGTCACATAAGATTCATCAGAAGACAAATGCAGAGTGGTACGAACGGGATTTAGAAGAATCCAAAGAGAATAGTAGGATTTGGTCGTATGAAGGAGCGATAGATTCGTGCAACGCA
>NW_011948430.1:1170999-1184951 GCF_000503995.2 Ceratosolen solmsi marchali
GGGGGGGGGGGGGGGGGGGGAAGAAACGGAAAGAAAGCGAGAGAAGAGACAAAGCAGCCTGGATAATAGGAATGGCGGCGGTGGCAGCGAAGGGAAAAGCCTGACGACTTTACACACTGCCGAATCGCATATTTCCAATTCAATCTGCTTTCTTCTCGCGTTCTTCCTATCCCACCCCAGTAGTCTTTGCGTGGAGAACGAGAGACGATCGAACGAAAAACCATTATTCTCCAGCGTCCTGGAAGAAAAGCGAGTCTGAGAGAGAGAGAGAGAGAGAGAGAGAGAGAGAGAGAGAGAGAGAGAGAGAGAGAGGGAGATAGCGAATGGAGCTGGATTGTGTTAAGGTGGTAGGTGTGAGAGAGTCTGAGGGGTAAAAAGCTTCGGCGCAACCGATAACATTGTAAAGTTTTGCGCTGGCCACGACCACGAAATATTACCTGTGTTATACATATACACGATTCAACTCCCCATCCCTCGTCACCCATTGCGCAACCACGTCTTTCGACAACCATGCTGATCCACACAACATAGCGTATCGAGACACCGATAATCGCGCCGGATGTGTCATAGATCTCGTACATAATATTTACGAGCCGAGGCCGTTGCCAACGCGTCTTCCTCCTCTCTGCCTCCTCCCATAGTCCTTGTGTGCGAGTATTTTTGTACGCGTGTCTCCTGTGCCTCGTCCTCACATACAGAATACCGCGAGTCTCGGATAAATCTTGAGTCATTTTCCCCCACTGAATTGTAAAGGATGAAGTATAATAAAAAAAAAATAAAAAGAAAAGATGGCCACCGCATGACTGAACGGACATTGTTATTTACGGTTCTTGACGTTGGATACTTTTATTAATATCGTATCGCAGCTATATTCCCCCGCTCGTCTCCTATTATATTTTTATGCTCTTGTAATTTAATTTGCCGTATCTATTGAAAAACACATTTCTCTCGTCCGAGGGTTTAATGTCGTTTTGTGCAATTTTTTGCAATACTCCATTACGAAAGAGTAAGAAGGGCTAAGTTATTAAATTTGCTGGAAAAAGCAAACTGGGAGTCCGCATAATCTGTCATACACAGGCAGATACTTTTTCTACGTTAGCTAAAACGTATATAAACGTGATAAAATAAAATATCCCGCGGTAGGCTTTATATCAATTCCGTATAAACCGATCAGACGATATTTATTGAGAAGAACGGCAACTCGCGAGAGTTCGCTAAATAGTCGCTTTTTTTTTACCGTAGTGTTGGTTACGGCCTTAAGAAGCTTTTTCAATTTTCTCTCCTTTCGCAATCCTAAATGGAGCAATAATTTGTCGGTGATTGGCTTCATGCCCTAAGACCAACTCTCAAATACTTAAGTATTTCACCTTCGATAGTATAAAAAGATTAACATAATAGAATGCAACACCGCGAAATAATCAAATTCTGTATTTCTTTAACAAATTGTGTAGATGAGTCTAGCGATTTTCACTCGGCTTCTCATCTTTTTTTACTTTTTTTCCTTCCTTCCTTCCTTCCTTCCATCATGCCTTCCTCCCTCCCACCCTTCCCTTCTTTACATCGTCGCACGTACGCTCGATTGTCTCGATTACGATCGCTGCCTCTGTGTTCATAATAGTTGATATCTCGCTATAAATAATAAACCCATCCGATTTATGGTATTGGCTAGAATACATGTTCATGAAATTATAATTATCACGAGCAAAGAGAAGCATCAATGACGAATTGATGTGTACATTCGTCTTTGCTTGGTCGTATATACATGAATCATCGTTACAGCAGATGAACGAAGTGGCAGTTTGCCATTCGCCAATCATCATTGACGTCAAGTTTTGTCGAAGATTGCCACAAAAGATTGTCCCAGTCGGCAATTAACATTATCGGTGTGGTATAACTTTAGCCCTCGCGATTAAGTTTTTGGCAAGTGGGGCTCTACGCCCTCTTGACACACACTAAATTTCATATATCTATTGGCACTTGGATAAATTTGCGCATTTGAATGTAATTCGTAGAGCAATTTTCTTGTTCTTGATGAGTATATGACGAAATTTTTGGCTTCTCGATCGAAATAATTCAAGTTCATCATTTTATTATAAGACATTATGAGAGTCTTATTTTGGATTTATATTCACTCACTCGTACCATTTTCACTGGAATGGATCTACCACCAGCCTTTAAAAAAAAAAAAAAAAAAAAAAAAAAAAAAAAAAATTAACCTTTATCGATTTATCGATTGCAATTTACGTATCAAAGTTCAATTTAAGATCTTATGAAATACTTTATTAGATGTAAAAAATTATCTCAATTATATAAACATTATAATTATGTTATAATGAATGATGAATAATGAATGAATGAATGAATAATTATGTATCAATCGATTATTATTATTATTATTATTATTATTACTATTATTATTATTATTACTGTTATTATTATCAATTTAATTATTGGCGAATTAAACGCATGAATCGAACTAGTTAATTCATCTACATTATGTATTATATCGTAAAATTAATGATAAATAAAAATAACAATTTTTAATGACAATCAGTATAAAAACAAATAGAATTAATTGAATTATTGTCCGTAGCTAATAAATATTTTTACATTTCAAGTATTATGGTTTACGATATTAGAAAGACCATTATTACTACATATACGTAGTATTAAAAAAATACTTGAACTTTGTCGAAGATATATAAATTTTATTGCTCATCGGAACAAGTATTTAAGAATCATAAAAATATCCCTTTACATTCTTTTTATTGGTTGAGATACTTTTAAAAATACACGTGAAAAATTTTTTCCCTATGTTTTTATCGATTCCATTGTACTTTCTCGAGTTTCTTTAATGATAACTAAATTTTGCTACTATAGACTTCACATTTCTAGTAACGTTAGTGCGCAAAGTACGATTGAAAGATATAAAGGTGATAAAATATCCTTAAGCCTTATACTTTATTGAAACGAAAAGGCACTAAGTAAGTAGACCTTCCACATAACCAAAGATGAATAATTATTATAAAATAATTATTAACAATAAAGTGTTGTCAATTCTTATTTTTAAACATAGATGTTTAATTAGGATAATGTAGTAATAAAATTGAATGGTCATTTTATTTCATCGAATTGCAATATCTTGTAAAATAAGAAAGCCCTGAATAAACAATACTTAATATTTCTTAAATATTCACAATATTGTATATTTACATGAGAATGTGCAATTTCAAAGCACAATTAACAAGAATTTATGTCACACTATTTTCATTAAGTTATATTAAATTAAATTTACTTTAACCACAATGCAATTGTTAATTAATTTCATACTACCATATTATTTAAATTATAAATTTTTATTTACCATAATTCTTTCTACCTTCGTTAATTTATATCTCAGTTAGATAAAGCCTGCGATACTTTGTGCAAAAAAGTTAAGTCATAATATTTTCAGTTTGACAAAAATACTTTTACAAAGAATATTATTGTATCTTACACGTGTGTTTATAAAGGCTCTTTTTCACTATATTTCACTATTAAATATCTATTGCGATAGCACAGTACGGATATTAATAATTAATGATCTTTCGGAAACTTTCGTACAATTTGGGCTCGTTCATTCCTCCAGAAATAAGACAAATCTCACATTAAATATGCATAATGATACGAACTTCGATGCAAACAGCATTAAAGGTATATTAACTCTGGAAACTCTTTAATATTACCTCACATTTACATATTCTTAAATACGCATTACATGCATAACAGATAAATAAAACGTGTAAAACCATCATTAGCAATAATATATTAAGTGTGCCGAAATTCGTTTATTTCGCAATGAGCGAACGATTTAGCAAGTAATCGTCACTGCTCGACAAATTCTGCTTAGTAAATGGGAAAAGGGAAAAACATAGCGTAGTAGTAAGATGCAATATATTTCGCGCCGTATAATCAAAAGTGCGAGAAAGTATTTGTATTATGCAATGGACGAGGCGGGGCCTGCTTTACCAAGAAGTATTATATCTCTTTATTGTCGGAAGGTCTGGAGGGTCTCGAGCGTTGCCTGGAATCGATGCCAGGGAACGTGCATACGTAATTCGTCGGGCAGCATTATACGGCGCACTTAAAGCACCAGAGACTCTACTGATTAAAATCGTAATGCAATACGCATGCTACACGACACAAAGGGGACGACGCTGCCATCTCTACCACTCGACAATGCCTAACCTACCTCGAAATCCTCTCCAAGACGTGCTGTTGTGCTCCCCTACGCTACTATTCTGCCCCAGTACAAACGAGTTACATTCTGGCTTCCAGTATATAAAAAGGGGGCGACTAGAGAGAGAGAGAGAGAGAGACAGAGAGAGAGAGAGAGAGAGAGAGAGAGAGAGAGAGAGATAGAATCTCGATGCGATGGGAGAGGATTGGAGAAGGAGGAGGGATAGGCGTCATCGTTACAAATGAGGGGCAAATGAAAATAAACAAATCGGGATTCACTGCAAATGATTGGTAAACGAAAGGTGGATGATACTCTTACTGCTTCTTATCGACACTGACGAGCAATGACATTTAATTTATTCAGCTAGGATAGCCGTCAACGACGATGCCAATCTCGATCCAACCACTACATTATCATCGCTACTTATTCGCTTTTATTAATATTATACGGACCCCTTTAATGCCGTGTGGGTTACAACAAAACAAAACAAACAAAACAAAACATAACAAAACAAATAAAGTGGGACCTCAGTCTTTGCAATCGCAACCTCCGCGTTCTAATGCAATTTATTAGACGAATGCGAGCTCCGGGTGAATCAACAGGACGTACAAAAACATGCTCGATAAATGAATAGCGTCGTAGGCGCAAAGAGCATCTGCTGCCGCTGGCGTTGGATCATCGTCAATAAATCAAGAAGGACACGCAAAGCTCGTCTCGTCGAATCCAAAGTCATTACCACTAGCCCCTTCTCTCCTCGTGATCAATGGAACAAAATTATTCGTAGAGCGAGCTCGACTCATCGATCTGACAGTTCCTCGCACCGCACCTAAAGACACATTATTCCCATGCGAAGGAACTCGAGAAATCTCATCCTCTAAATCAATCGAAAAATGTTGGGCGTTGCCGCATAAAAAATAACGAGCTCTGTGGCGTAAACGCACTTAATGTTATTCATCCAAACGTTGCCGACCGAACTTCAACCAATCTAACCTCGCAACTAATTTTCAATCGATGCTAAGTCCTTGACCAGCCAAGTACGAAGGAAAAGCTATTGGTAAATGTTGGCCGAGAGCTGCCGTGTCACTAATGATTAATTTATAAATTGGCGATTGTTCGCGTTATTATCAATTAGCGAGTGGAAGAGGGATGAGGAAAAAGCCGAGGTTTACGAGGCTCTGGACGGCAATTCGTCATTCACGGCTCGATTCGCGCGCGTCTAACACGAGAATTACGGTAATTAATACCGATTTTCATGGTAGAGGGCGCGCGTGCGTAGTCAAATGCGGCTCGCAAGCGACTAGAAACATTTCGAGGCCGTTATTCACTGCAGAGGCCCGTCGAAGTCGTCGTGGTAGTCTCGTCGTCGTCGTCGTCGTCGTCGTCGTCGTCGTCGTCGTCGTCGTCGTCGGGCACGAGGAGCTTTCCCCTACGTCAGTACGATAACAATTTGGATACCGCACCGGCGCGGCTCTCGATGACAGTGACACATTGCAGTGGCGGCGTAAGCTGCGACCGAGGGGATCCTGCTCGACGTGCATACGCGTACACATACAAGGCGTACGCAACACCGGGTCGTAGCTCGCTAATTATCATTGCCCGTTCTCTTCTACTCCTTTATATTACCTTCGCTCTGCTGCTCCCATAAAAGAATTATCGTTACTTTTATGTATGGACCGTAGCTGGTCCAGTCTTGTCCGGCTATAAATTCTTATATTTTGCGTTATTATTATTTCGAGCACTTAACGTGAATAGTTCCGTCACTCTACCCCCCATTTGAATCTATATGATGTGTTAGCCGCCAGAGGGGCATTTCAATTCTCATTCGTATACATTTTTTTTTAAGTATCTACATCTATCGCATTAATAAGAGATTATTCAATTTCAATGGCTTATGAATAATAATTGAATGAATGGTCAATAGAATTGTCTACGGTCCGCTGATTGTCTAACAATCATATTTATTGCAAACTGAATTTCACACCTTTATAGAATTTAAAATAATGCATTATTGTAATTAAATAAATTGCGAAAACTAACTAACTAACTAACGAACGAACGAACGAACGAACGAACGAACGAACGAACGACAGTTTTAGAATAATTTATTATGTATGCATTTCGCCTAGACGTATTAACTATTAATAAACGTTGGAATCATAGACTCAATCTTATACTTTCACGTACAAATACATACCTAAGGGCATGAATAATTTAATCGAATGGAAGTGTACGTTATCGTGTATATTGAAATCATGCATTGTTACATACTACAACCATATTCACATAATGTACACGCTTAACGTAGCGTAAAAATTTTTTTTATCATTAATGTAGCATTAATACAATTAATAAATTGGTTTATAAAATTAATAGTGGAAAATTCCACGAATAATTCGTCTATTTACTTAGAAAGTACGATAGATATACGTAACTGTATATATATTTTCTTCGTGCAAATAAGTAAAAAAAAAAATAATAAAACCGATATCCTCCAACCGACTGGCTTATCTTTTCTAGCTGCATCTCGACAAAAACTTTTATCCACCACGTTAAATAAAAGTAAATATAAAATACAACACGTTGAGCCTCCTAACATTATTGGCTCGTTTCAACCAACATCCCGGCATCGTTAATTATTCCTAGGTTTTTCGAGACAAGCGGTGCAAGTCCATTGGCGTCAGGTGAAGGCACTAATTAACGCGGCTATAGGAGCGTAGCGACAGTGACGTATCCGTCTTGTTCTTTCATCCAGTGCCCTCGCTGTTACGGCGTAATTCGTACGTGCGGTCGACAAGACACAGAGCTCAGGACTCCAACGACGCGACAAGGAGTCGCCGCACTGCAGTCTCCATCCCCGGACTCCCTTGCCCGCACCGCAACCTTTCCCCACCATCCGCCCGCCGACGGAATATCTCCGTGTGTCCTTGATAGGACCAAACTATTTCAGCATAATAGTAACCTGGGCACTTGTGCAACTGGATAAGAGTCAACCGATTATTACCTCTGTTCCTGGGAATATTCAAATTTGCGTCCGATAGTTTGAAGAATAATTCGATATGACGATGATAGAAAGTAGTGGACGCCGATGATTATTGAAAACTTAAGGAGTAAAGCAATTCGAACAATTTTTCAATTCGCCTATTAAGGTATTTATAGGTATAGAGTGGGCATTTATTCATATTTTTTATCCGTGCACACTTACAAAACAAGGTGGATAATAAATAATTAATTCGTTAGCATTAAGATGGACTATTAAAGGGCGCCTTAATCGCTTTGAAATGAAATTGGTTATCGAATAGTTTTAAATATCAAATATAAAAACCGATGTACAAGAAAATAATAATCCAACGTCTGCTTCCGTTATTGTATTTGTAAATTAATTTACTCCACGATTAAATATTCACTCGAGTCTCGTATATTAACTGACATCATCGCTTAAGAAAGCAAAAGAAAAAAAAAGATAAAAAAAACAAATACTGTTTGATATTTTCCACGTAGCTGTCAAATCTTATCATTTAATACAGAGTTGTTGTGCCTATCAACAATAGTGGAATTTCACCGTGACATGTACGAAACTTGAAGCATTATAATTTATGCAGCAATAAATATTTATAAATAATATTAAATTTGATTTAAGACTAATGTTTTTATATACATCTTTAGAAAATAGTGTAACTGATGCACGTATTTTTAAAATAATTCTTCGTTAACAGCATAATTAACTACTAGTGAAATTCCTATTCGCTCGGGCAGATTAATATTATTTAGACATGTATTAAATATTGTATTTAACGTTTACCGATCATTGAATTATACTACGACTTATTTATTAACTACTAAGCGCTAATGTAAATGCGACGCGTATGGTAAATTATTTATATGAAAATATTTTATTGATAAACTTCATTTTATTTACTAAAGTTATTTGATTGACTATTTGATGCACTAATCGATAAAGGCTTACCAATAAAATAATAAATTATATTTATATTATTATGTATAACTAGTACATAGTGTAGATACTAAATAATGAGATTTAGTAAATCATTATAAAATGCGGTTATCAAAAACTTTATTATCCATTATAAGTTTCTCATTGTACAGATTATTAATTAATCGTATCTTATGTTCTTTCTATATTTCTTATCTTATTGTCACTTTTACGTCATATGATTCCCAAGACTAAATGTAAATTTATCATCATTACAATGTTATAAAAAGAAATTAAATGATTTATGTAAAAGCAATTTCGCGAGAGCGACTGAGATCATAAATAAAAGAAAATGGCGGCGGGGGTATCCGTCGCTTCCGACAACTTATGGGATGGGCCTGGAAGAAAGGACCCAAGGCCATAACATCCCCGGACTTTGGGGAGACATTACAAATCTACTTGAGGCTATCATGAAAGCTCCACCTGTAAGTTTTTTTTTTTAAGGATAGGTCGCTTTTTCCGGGATACTGTATGTCAGGAATATAAGATTTACAAAGGGTTAGTAATTGTTGAAGTGCAATTTTCAAATTCTGTCTGTTGAAATGTTTAGATATGAAGATTATGAAAATGATGGGTATGAAGTAAATAATTTAAGGGAGAAAAAACGGAATATTTCGAATTTTGTGATTTTTTTTTGACGACTCCTCTGTCTATATACTTGTAAATTAATTGGAATAAGTATAAAATAAATGAATAAGTATAAAAAATGTTTCATGCCGTTAATTTAATCGTTAATCAAGGCATTCATGCACATAAATTATAACTTACAATATAAACTTTTTATTTTCCATATATACAACGAAAAATTCATTCGTTCACTAAAAAAAAAAAAAAAAAAAAAAAAAAAAAAAAAAAAAAAAAAAAAAAAAACTATCATTACATTATTTGCAATATCACAGAAAGCAAAGCTATTATGAAAACTTTCTATATAATTTTGTTTAATTTGTGACATATTAAATATTACCAACCGAGTTCGGTACGTATCAGTGTTTTCCGTACGTATTCAATGTCACCTTAAATATTAACATAATTACACTTACCAATATATATATATATATATATATATATATATATATATATATATATAGCTGAATTTAAAATTAAAACCTTTCGTTGAGAGAAATTCAGAGATACTGCCATCTATTTTATGCATATACTTTTAAATGTAATTTTTTAAATGTCGGCAACAATAATAGTAGCATTGAAAATGCATTTAATTAAATATTTAATAATATGTAATTAAAGTACAATAAATATACAATAATATACTTTGTCAAATCCTGATTTTTAAATTTGTTTTTACAGAATATTATTATATTTATGCAAAGTATTTTGCATAATTATGATGACATTTTGAAACTGATTTAAGAACTTTAGGTCACGGTCGATTAAATAAATCATATAATTATAATGAAATTAATTTAACGACGTTGTATTATTTAAAAACAAATTTCAATGTTAAAGCCAACTTTTTACTCTAATTTTTTCACTTTTAATCGAATTATCGAATTTAATGTAAAACCTATAGTAAATTGCGGTATATTATTACTTTTATTATTTTTTTTTTTTCTTCAAAGAAATTGTATTTTGAGGTCAAGCTTGCCACCTTTTAACACAGTTATTGCTCTTCCTAGTTATATCTTAGGCAAATCTTATATTTACCATTGTATTCAAGAACATTTTATGTTTTAATTATATTATATAATGAGTTAATCACGCAATACTTTATCAATATTATTATGACTCACAATATCTATGGCACAATCCCTTTTTACGCCACTAGAAACAGTTGTAAACAATAAAAAGTTGAATAATTTAATACAACTTTCCGATATCAATATATAAAGGATGCAAGTTATGTATAAGCTTATATTATATCTAAACTTCCATAAAAAAAAAATAAATAAATAAATGTCATATATATATATATATATATATATATAACGTGAATAGTCCTTTTCAGATAAATTTAAGAGGAACAGTTGAAAGTTTAATTTCTATTTGTTTTACAAGTTAGGACAGTAGTCGTGTATATTGATTCAGCAATAACTTACACCGAGGAATTCTTAAACGACGAAGTTTAGACATAAGCAACTCGTCGTGGTCATTTAGGTGTTATTGCGCGGTTCCAACACAACTAATCCTTTGAAGCGGTTGAGTTTAGAGGCAGAGGAGAATGTATATATCTTGAAGCTTGCAAGCACGCAATGCGAATATCGAGATGCTTTACGATTATGGTTATTTGGGAGTAGGAGAGAAGGACGTCCAGCGCGAAGGTGCCATACTAAAGAATCCTACTGGTACGATATAGAGAAGTTCTAGGCTTTTCCTCGAAATTCCGGTGAATTTCTTTCGCAGCTACGGGGTACAACACGCAGCTGAATACCTTCGCTCCTTTTACCAGTTTCTTCCTTACTTTCTTACCGCTTTCACGAAGAAGGGTCGATATCACTACCGCTCTCTCCTTTTCAGTCTCGCCAATGTTCGGGTAATTTACTGATTAATTGGAAAGCTCTCTGTTCACCGATGAAAGGAATTTAACTCGTCGACATAATTATTTATTTTCTACTAGCAATTTTGTTTATAACTAAAGAACCTGGGCATTATGGCTTTGCTAATGTTCAGTCTTTCATTGCGAGAAAAACCAATCTGTCCATTTTTTATTATGTTTTATTTTTTCGTTTAAACGAGAAGGATTCATTGATACTTTCCATGCTTATGCTTCGATGCAAGTGAAAGTTCTATACAGGACGAACTTATTGCAACTCGTTGAAAAGCGTCTTCTTTAATCTAAAAATTTGAAGGTTGAAGGGAGTTATCAAAAATCATTTCCTTTTCGAGTTTTATACTTAGAGAGGGTGGAAGAAGAAAATTCCTTCGAATCAATCTAGTTTTATAAATAATAATTCACAAAGCCTCGATGTTAATCGAGTTAACGAATTTTTTCCTTTCCAAGGATGGGTTATGCGTATCGTTAACTATTTAGTTAACGACTTTCATAATGATTCATCGATTCATAATGAGCCAGTGAGGGCAACAACAAATATTGTTTTAGCTCATTTAAGTAATATAAGCAAGTCAATACTTAAATTGATTATTATCTTATAAATATGTAATAATATAATTATACTTATAAATACTTTATAAATATGTAATAATATGTAAAGTATTTGTAGTAGTGGTTGGGCAGTTAGTTACATTGGAAAGTGACGCAACGATATGCATCTTCCTTCCACTTTGGTGTTGCTGTCTCGGAGTTGCGTCAACGAGAACGTTTTTACGTTTTTCCTCTTTGACAGGAGACTTCAGTCACGCGCGAATGTTGGTGCGACAGATCTCTCTATTTTCCCTTTTGTCTCTCGCGTTCTTCTTCTCCTCTCTTTATTTATCTATCTGTGTAGAGAGGACGAATAGATGCGAGTCCACGAACGCGC
This sequence comes from Ceratosolen solmsi marchali, assembly GCF_000503995.2. NCBI lineage: Eukaryota > Metazoa > Arthropoda > Insecta > Hymenoptera > Agaonidae > Ceratosolen > Ceratosolen solmsi. The sequence goes on from NW_011948430.1 coordinate 1,182,644, forward strand.
GTGAAACTGTGTAAGTGCTAGAGGGTAAGTTGAGTCGAGCGAATGTATGCAAGAGAGAACGCTGGCACCTGTCGTTCGGCTAATCTTGAACACGTGTTTCCTTGTGCCTCGACTCTGGCCGTCTGCCAGATGGATGAAGCTGCCGCTGTAAGCTGCGCGCGCATCCAATGGCTATTGCACGGCACATCGGCGAGAGACGTAAACGCAAACGCCTCTCAGACAAGGAAATACACGCGGACGTACAATAATGGCCTTTCGATTTCTTCGTTTATAAATAATTTCTGCTCGGCTCTAAAGATTTTGTTTTACTTTTACGATTTATGCAATATTATAGTAGATGGCTCTAGCACCTCAAATAAATCTTTTATTCGACAACATAAACGAGAGCTTTGATAATTTATTAATGTACTGATCGATTAACTTTCAATGTCATTTGTAGAAATTATTATACATTCGACTATACTTTAAGTAAATGATACTCATGGTCATTTTTTATAAGTTACAATTAGTTTAATTTCTATAGTATAACACAGTTAGATTATAATAAACGAGGAGGGAGGGGGGATCTATTTTTGGATATCAGTGTGACTTAGCTGTAACGTAAATTGAAAACTATCCTACACTTAACATAATGATGTAAGCTGTGTTTACTTAAAAAGTCTCAATCGTAGAATAAATTATAAAAGACAATAATTTTACAGCGATCTTAGATATTACGATGTTGGATTAAAATTAAAATTAAATATCAATATTGTCAATTTTTATAGTGCCTGGGTTTCGATAGTTGAGCAAATATAATAATTCCACTATTAAGAATAACCTTTATAACTTTCCAAACAAAAAGCGTTTAATAATTCTCGAAACTCAAGATTTTTATCGTCGTTGGATAAATACCACAAAGCTCGTTACAAACTCGCAAAAAAGTACACGCACTCGTTAGCGCAAAATAAAAGTAAATAGCTCGTAAAACGATAAATTGTTATGTCTAACAGAGAGCAGAGATGTCGGTTGGTGTCCTCTGCATTTCTCATTAGGCGTGCCGTCGTACCTGGAACTCCAAACTGGTATCGCCCGTATGTTTTTGGCCCCCATATCGCCTCTTTCGCGCTTTTCCTCTTTATTTCAACTCACGCCAAGTGCCAGCATCCCCTCGCGTACTCGCTAAATCGCCGAAAGTACGGTGAAAGAAGAGAGCGATAGTAGGGGGAATGATGGAAAATCGTGATGCTGCATTACGCCTTCCAAACATTCGGCTGAAAATTGAATTTTATATCCCTTTCCCGCGTGTTGGAGTTGTCGAAGCCCCTCATTGTGTACCCGCCGCTGTTCACTACGAGATAAAAGTTACGCGACACACTCAATTTTCTGGACAAGAAAGAGATAGAATACACGGGAACGAACGCACATGCGATAGCTGACTACTCAACTTTTTGCCAAAACTATTTCTGATAGAAACACTTTTTACGTCGCTCTCATTTACGCAGACGAGGCGCTTGTTTTCGCTATTTGATCGATGATAAGCAATGCCCCGCCCCCGTATGCGGAAAGTTTCAAGATCTCAAAGTCTTTCACAAACACGAAACATTTTATTTGATATTCATCTGATTATAAGCCCATTTAAAACAGTGTTTAGTAGCCTGAGATATTTATCAACATGTACCTTTCGTAATTTCTATATGAAAATTCGTAAATCAGCTGCATCTAATACGTAACATTATACATACTTATATAAAAAAAAAACCAACGGTATAATTCAAAAACTTTGTAAAATAATTTAAAATAAAGTAAGATTCAATTACTCCAGCCAATAAAAGCCAGCATTTAATGATATTGCAGATATTTAAATGAAATTTCTGCTATATGTGTGCGCGTGCGTGTGTCCGTGTGTGTGTGTGCATGTGCGCGTATTTATACGATTCACAGCTACATGCTCGATAAAATATCTCATAGATCAAATTTATTAATTACCTTTTGACGAAACGAATGATATTTCCTAATATGTTTTTTGTCATGTTTAAACTACTTTTACTTGCACAAACTAATTTTATAGATGAGGTCTTCGAAAGGTGCCGTAAAAAGTGGTATTGTAACAGTGGGTATGCCAAAGAAACTTTTTGTGTTTCTCCGGTGGAATTATCTTCGTTCAGTTAGTCGAACGCTGGAGTTCATTGTTATTTAGCACGAATATCAAAAAAGAGTGAATTTGCTTGGTCTGGAAGATAGGAAAGTTTACTGCGCTTATGAACGACAAAAAACTTTTAAGTACCAGGGCCTGCGTGTTGGTGAGAGGCCCGCGAAGGGGGGGGGG
>NW_011948430.1:1184971-1187338 GCF_000503995.2 Ceratosolen solmsi marchali
GGGTGGTGGTGGGGGGCCGGGGGGGGGGGGGGGGGCTACAGCGAGTGTGGAAGAGCAGGCTTTACTGGGATATAGAGAAGGAGATAGGAAAAACGTGTGTTGGAAAGAGAACGAGAACATAGTAAAAAGCATCTGGGCAATGCGCAGCCAACGCTGCACCGACGTTCTTCTACTTGGCCGTTTTTCACTCTCGTCTCGGGCTGTTGCTGCAGAAACTCCTACCATAGGAACTAGAAATGAGTTTAACTTTGTCAGCTCGGTTTCATGCCCTGGGAAATTTGGCGAGAGGTGGCCGAGGCCGAGGCCGATGCCTACACAGGAGCCACAAAATATACTAAAACCCGCGCAATATTACTCGATTAATCCTGTCTTCTGCGGTACGCAAAAAAAAAACATCGCAAGCCATGGTTATTAACGCAGATTATTCCTCATCGGCAAATCGTTTTTCAAACGGTAATGGAGGGGAAAGACGAGGATCGTAGAGGAGAGTCGCGTGAATAATCTACTACGTATGAGTGTGCTTGTAAAGTTGATCGATCGTTGACAAAGGTGTTGTTCCGCGCTAAAAAAGCTCGATACCATAAGCTCGAAACCTAATGGACTAAATCACTATCACTGCCCATACTGGAGCACATGAGCCAAGTTCGTCAATCGATCACGTCCTCGTCTTATATTGTTCGTTCGCCCATATTCTCCGTCAACCACTTCGCGTGGCCTTCTTCGAGAAAAGACACGGACGCGGAAGCTCAAAAGCTCTAGCAGGCACAAAGACGAGTTAAGAATACCCCGACGTGCATCCTCTTCCGCTCACCCCTCCCCTTCTTAAAGCATACTTTCCGTAACATTTCTATGCTGCACGTGCACGGATGTTACAACAAAAGGTTATTTCACGGATTACGATTCGATATAGTTTATCATTTCGATGTGTACATTAACTAAATTTTTCATTTACAATAACTCGCATTTAAAAATAAATACGAATTTCTTGGTTTAGCGAAATTTCATGCTCATCATCGTTGCTTAAATTTAAGGCACACTTTAAAGATATTTTAATTAACATAAAAGCTCTTTATTATTCAGTATTAACGATCGTTTAAATAATAATTTAAATTTGTATAGTCCATATTTATTCACTGGCTCTTGAGCTCTCATTAGCCGAGTTACCTTATTAATAATAAGCAAGTTTATCGAATAACTTTATTATACTTACTTTTCAACACATCTTTAATACTCGCATTAACAATATTTTTAGAGAAGTAAGAAATGTGCATTTATAAACAAATATATTATAAAACAAATAACTGCAAATTCTATGTATAAAAAATATGTATTAACGTTGCTTGGGTAGGCATCATGGAAAAGTCCATACAGCTTTTGTATTGTTTACGTATATACGATTTCGATTCCTTTAGGCTGTCTTAGTCGGATAAAATACATTCGCGCCAATAATATTGGCAAAGAAAATTGGAATTCACTTACAAGCGTAGCAAACAATTCCCTCTATAATTTTTATAATTTTAATAAAATACCCGCATCGCTTGCCAAAAGTCCATAATTCACAATTTTTCATCATTTTTAATTTAACCAACTATGTACATACGTATGTAACCAATGCCTGCCATGACTTCAGTTTCATTCGGAATCTGATCGCTTTGATAGTAAATCACGTAATAATATCGATATGCTAAATATAATAATAGGTCACTTTGATTGCTACGATAAAATTTACATTAAATAGTATAACTAAAATGATTGATAAATAACGTGGGTTATTAAAAAATTTTCAAACATTATGGCCTCAAGTTGCGCTTGTTCTAAAACACATTTTTGCAATATTTATAAAAAATTATTGGATGTGGTAGAGTGAATTTGACGTGTGTGTAAATTACCTACCGGCTTGTAAAATATCCGGAGTGATATCGTCGCGTTATAATACCTCTGTCAGTGAATAATAGCCCGTGATCAAATTGTTCAAAAACCGAGTGAACTCTTTTGCCCCTCCCTCCCTCCCGCCATCCCACTCTCTCTCGCTCTCTCTCTCTCTCTCTCTCTCTCTCTCTGCGCTCTCTCTCATTCCGGAGAAAAAAAAGTGTCGCAACGCGGGTTTGCTTGTCGAGAGGTGAAAGCTGGCAGGAGGAGGAGGGCATGGCCGGACATTTAAAAAGGCAAAAATGCTTATCTGAGCTCTCGAGCGAGTGCGCGCTCTCGCGAAGCTCGATAAGAGCCGGCGAATGTAGCCGGCGCGTTATCTTATCGGGCTGCTGGCCGCTGCGCACCATATGCCATTAACGCGGAAACATTGAACGCAGGGAACAAAGGGCTATCGAGCCGGCCCTCTGCACACGTCTACCCCACCCCCTGCCGGCC
>NW_011948430.1:1187379-1187640 GCF_000503995.2 Ceratosolen solmsi marchali
ACGATTCACCCTCCTCCCCCTTCCACCCGCCGTTCCCCCACCTCCCGCCACCATCACGTCGCTGCGCCACAGCCACCGCCATCACCGCTGCCGTCTCTTACCCCCAGCGACCGAAACGAGTGCCACCGGCTAAATATAGAAGCCAACGCTCGCGCCCTAAATACCCTGCATCCCTGTGCCAGACCAGAGATGCGTGTGGCCGTGCGGTTGCGACCCACTCGCACACAATAATGCAAATCTTGATTTAGTTCCGAACAAGAC
>NW_011948430.1:1187660-1193824 GCF_000503995.2 Ceratosolen solmsi marchali
AGCCCCCCCCCCCCCGGCCCCGCTCCTTACCGCCATCCCTCGCCACCACCCCGTAACCCCTATCGCCATCCCCACCCCCACCGCGCTGCCACCGCTACCCCATATATAATCGCCGGGCCGCTTGACTTTACACCTTATTTATCTCGGATTACCTAGCGAGTCTTGATTGGGACGCGCGAATCGAACGATTACGCTATCTCCCGAAATTTTTCGCTCGCCTGGATTTGGCAGTCGGGGATGCCCGTTCGCTGTCACCTTGTTATATGATTTTACAGGCAGATTAACATTATGACAACTGGCTAACGAACTGCGTTATAAATTGCTCGTTTCACGATTGCTGCTTGCCTCCATTTTCTCCGTTATTCCTATTCTCCATAGTAGTTTCACCATTCGGCTTATTCGCATTATCTCCGGCGACATTTTAATTACCGCGCCTGCGTTAAATGGTTTTATTCGGCAAATTGTTATTGATTGAAGTAAATCGATTATTAATCTTTATGCGTTATTAATATTTTGAAAATCCAGCAAATGCCCGAACCGTGCTATTTTTTTATATCACCAAGTCAATGTAAATAAATTTAAATCGACGTAGGATATGATAATCTAAAAATTTATCTCCGATTATATAATTGAGTATTTCAATTTTATTAAAAATACTCGCGCTAAGCGCAAGACGTTCTGTAATTAGGGGAAAAGACGTTGTCACAGCAGACGTGACAAACACCAACTCCTTATAAAAATACTCACTCGCGAATTTATCGCCATGGTAATCTAATTCGAAGTTTTCCATTCGTTCGTTATCTCTAAACATGGTGAATGTATGAATATCGAAGCAACTATCGATTTGGCCAGAGTAAATAAATCTTAATGCTTGAAATTTGCACGCCTAGGATATTATCAATCAAACAGCAGAAGGAATGAAATTAACCGAAAAATAATCGACGGTTCGGCGTCACGTGCTCCACGTGCTTATACAAATATTTGTCAAATATTAATGGCAATGTACCGGAGGAACATTGCAGGCATTTAAAATCATACGAAATAATTTTGTTAAAACGTCGTAAAGCCTTTCTTACCGAGTCTGCAAAAATTTCTATATATTAAGTTGACATTCTTGGGCCAGCAACGAACTACCGCCGCCGGTCCATTATTCCTCGCGTTCCTAGTTATTCGGGTGGAACCCGCTTTATATTTATATGAATCACGGGCGCCCGTGTAATTGAATTTTTTTTAATTTCGAGCCCGGAGCCGTTGGCACAATGCAAAGCAATCTGCGCCACGGGTAAATGTTAGGCAGAGAGAGACCCCTCCCCCCACCCCCCAGCCAGTGCCTACATCAGACAGGCGGGCAAATTTCAATTTAATCATTGGAGCAAAGACTACGGGAATCGGGATTCGCTCGGCTCTTTGTTGCTCCACAACACGGCTGCGTGCGCACACATAGGCACGCAACGCGAGTATTAGCGTAAGCGGCCCTCGTTACTTTCCACTTAGCCCTCGAATACGCCCCTGCGATTTTCCAAATGTGCCGTTTGAGTTCTTTACTCAGCTCGTGCGACTAAGCCAGCTCGCGCTCTTTACTTGTATTGTTTCAATTGTTAACACTTGCTTGTGGCGCTCCACTCTCGAGGCTTTATCCTTCTCACCACCTTAATACCTCTCTCTCTCTCTGCCACTGTCTATTGACTCTTACGACTTTCTTTGTATGCACAGTGCTAGCAGCTGGTGTACTTTCACGTTGAGGCTGCACGCAATGCTGACATCGAAATAATGATTCGTTCGAATTTTATATTAATCGTTTTATGAAAGCCGAAGAAAACGGCATTCTATAATATTATAGATCGCACAAGACAACACAAAATCCAACACTGAACATCAATATTTAAAATCCAATCTTGTAGCGTTCGTTATTATAAACAATATACAGTATGAACATGTGCTATCTTTAGTAAAAATAATATTTCCTTTTTTTTTAGAAATACGTAAATACCTGTTAGTATTAAACTTCCATACGACAGTTAGTTAAATCGTTAAGAAAATCACTAATGGCATACCAAAGAAAGTTGTATTTCACTAAATATATATATATATATATATAGAGAGAGAGAGAGAGAGAGAGAGAGAGATAAGATATATATATATAGAGAGAGAGAGAGATATTAATCATTAAAACGTTGTCAAATACTTATTATCGGTTCATAAATTTATAAAATACTTTATGCATAAACTCTGTATATAACTTTACTCTAACCGTAAATGACGACGTAAGAAATTCATCTTGGCACATTATCTTTACCTAAGTATGACACTTTTATATTAATGCACGATATACATGGAACAAAGCGTATGTACTCGTAATTGGAAGCTTGACAGGACGCGAACGGCGGTGCAGCGAATGGTCTGAAAGTTATTGTGCGATGTCTATAGATCGTCGTTCATTGAACTCGTCTAGATATTACGAGGAAGCAAGTTAGGATGAGAAAGGGTGAAAGATATAGAGAAATGGAGAGAGATACAAAGAGGGGGGGGGGAGTGCGTGATTGTAAGTAATAAAAAGTTTTGCAGGAATAATTACGATCGCAATGTTTATCTGTAGTATGATGGTAAGATCGACCAAGGGATCGTAAAAATAACAAGGATGACGACGATGACGAATATTGAATTATGTGATAACGCCATTCGTTCGTTTATGTACAATTTCTTCACTCCTCTCGCCCCTTGTCCGAATAATTTTACCGGCTAACGTTTCTTTCTTACGCAACCAACTCACGAATACAGTATTACTTAAAATTTAATAAAATAGGTGTGCGTGCACGGATACCGAAAACTCTCCTATTCATATTTGTACTGACTAAATCTCTATGCATATAGCAAATTGCATAGCAATTGTATTTTTTTTTTTTCGCTTCATTTTATTATCCATAATATTATTAAATATTATCATACTGGAGGTTATTTTTAATATATTAAAACAAACAAAAATAAAGTATTGCTTTTTTTTTCTTTTTTTTTTTTCTACTAACCTAAACGTTAATTTAATGTATATTATCCAGAATAAATAAGTAGAATAGAATAGAATCATAGGTATTTCAAAAGACAAATATTTCCCTCCAACTATTATATATGGTAGATGAATACGATATGCTAATTTACTTAACAACTTATTGTATGTTTAATTATAAGAACTTGATGAGAGGAACAAACTAAAATAATGGAATTAATAAAAATATTTACTTGCTAAAGTTTCAGTTTTAAATTAAATGTAAGGATGAAAAAATTTTCAAGCTTAAAAGCTTATATTATTTATTTTTAAAATAAATATTTTCAATGCAGTCTATTGTTGTAACTACTTCTTTTAATAAAGCAACTTTTACCGAAATGCAGATTTATTATTATTATTATTATTATTATTATTATTATTATTATTATTATTATTATTATTATTATTATTATTATTACTACTGCTACTACTATTACTATAACTAGTAATACTGCTATTATTATTATGCGCTTCGATTAAAAATATAATGTGCGTTTTTAGGGTAGGGAAAATAAATTTCTTGAGCAAAGTCTATGTGTTGCATTCGCTTCCCCAGAAAATTATCGAATGTTTCTTATCAACATGTTATAATATACCACCAACGGACGTATTATTTTTTCAAATCCTGATAAATATAATAATGGGCCCAAGGAGTAAGATTGCTTGGTCGGCTCATTGCAATTTTCATAAAGTATCATAGAAAGCCGCGACAGTTATACGAACGAGACCTCGTGAAATTATCTTCGGTACTACTCGCACCTCGATCCTTTCTTCTCCCCCGCTCCCTTCGCCAAACCTACCGACCCCTCACCACCAAGCCCCTATAGCGTGACAGCCTCACACGACTTAAGAAAAATCCCAATGAAAGTGAAACTTTGGCGATAAATTGGCTACTTTTTTCGCCACGAATGTTCTTACTCGTACGTAAAAAGAAAGTTCTTTCATACTTGGGCAATTTCACGAGCTTGATTTGTTACTCAAACGCGAAGGGTACATGAGGGTGTAAGTGCGCGCTAAAGGCCGATAAAAAAGAAATTCGCTTACGAGTCCCCTTCGGGTCTCGGCAAAATGCGCGTTTGCGCTCGGAGATGTGAGATCGGGAATATAATTGGGCCGGCCGCCGAAAATTAACCGACGGTAGGCGACTGCTGCTCATTAGCTAAAAGATTGCGGCGATCGTTAGCTCGCGATAAATTCGCTCCACGTATCGTGATCCAGCTACCATTATGAATAATTTTGGGGCCAGGGAATCGGAGCTGATTGCGCCTCGGGCAATCGATTTTCGGCGGACGTGAGCGCGGCCTCGAGCTTAAGCCTAAAGTGCCCGGGGATTCGCCGATCGCACCTAATTCCCAACTTCTATCGACGTTGAACGGACCGTCTCCGGGGTGCAGGGGCTTGAGCCGTCCTTAACGGCGCGCTATCACGCGACAAAAGAATCGCCATGGGACTGGGCCGCCCCGATGACGCGGCAAGAGCTCGGCCCGCCCTGCCCGCAAGCCCCTTTGACCTATCGATCTTCGAGACAGGAGCTCGCGTTTGTCAGGGAAGGTTCGCGCAGAACGTACTACAGACAATCGATTTCTCCGACTCGATTCCGGGCGACGGTACGGAAGGTACATTCGGGCTCGCGAGTTAAAAGCGATGCCAGGGAATGTAGCTTCTTCTGACTTTGCCTCGTAACTTTATAGAGTTGGGACACTTGCATAACGGCTTGTGTGCTGGATTGTCAAATTGAATCTCACGTGGTGGAGGATTAGAGTCCCAGGAGAGAAAATATTATCAATATAAAGAGGGTGAAAGCTTTAGTGCACTTAGCGCTCAATGGATGCTCAAGTAATTATTTATGAATTTGGTAATGCGCTCGATTAATTATCAGTCAACTGACTGCATTCGAAACAATTAATGGAAATGCTTTCGTAAAATATCATCATCCATGTATTGTAACAAGTATTGTAATAACATTTTTTATCTTGCAGTTACATAATGTGAAACGCTGGTTTCATATTCTCTTCGATTGATGATTTATTCATTTTATCCGAGATTTATGTTTGAAATTTATAGTAGGCTTAAAATAAAAAAGAAGAAACGTAATAATTTTAAACGATTAAATATTCCGTAAAACTGCAAAAAGTAAAAATTAATGAGATTTTTGGTAACTTTCATGCAGAGCGATGACGAATACAGAATTCTAAATGAATTCTTCGTAATATAATAATGTTTTTATAACGGACCTTCGATGTTCTATTAAAAAGTTTTATTCATCTTAATGCAACAGCATTTTTTTCTTCGATTCGAAAGTAATTATTAATTTTAAGTATTTTACGAGTTTTATACATGAGAGATTGAATAATATAACGACTTAAATATTTTTATTTTACGTAAAGAATATTGTACGCACTTAAATAAACGAGAAAACATTATAATTGTATAGGAATTTAATGAGCACTCTAAGACTTGAATTAAAAGCTAATGAATGAAACTTTATGAGTGGACAGGTTAGACTTACTAACATAAAAGAATTTTTTTTTAATGGCGGGGGGGGGGGGAGAGAGAATTAAATCATTGTGTGTACGCGCACGAACGAATGCGTACGTGAGTATGTATGTATTTATATGTATTCGAAAGGATGTTAGTAAATTGACGAGTTTTTGCCAGCTAAAATAATTAAAACAATGATTAAAAGAACAAAGTACTGAAGCAAGCTAAAAATTAGAAAGAAAAGAGCGGCAGAATAGAGGCACGAGAGTAGATAACAAGAGGGACTGAGGGAGGAAGACGGTATCGGACGAATTGCACTCGGACCAGTGTTGGCTAACTTTAGGCACATTGTCGTTACTACTACCCCGAGGTCATTCGTCACTCCAAATTGGCAGATCACAAGCTCTGTCTCTCTTTCGGAACAGCGCACTGTAACCAATTACGCAATGAACAAGATTGACGATGTGCCGCCGTGCGTCGCGATGCCCTCGTTGCCGCCAATTTCACTCGATAACTTTACGTCAATGCGAACGATACTCCCTATTCTTCCTCGATTTACTAGGCGATAGGGGGAGGGGGAAGAGAGTATGAGAGCGTGAGAGAGAGAGAGAGAGAGAGAGAGAGAGAGAGAGAGAGAGAGAGA
>NW_011948430.1:1193904-1203650 GCF_000503995.2 Ceratosolen solmsi marchali
CACTTCTTCCGCTCTTCTCTCTTAGCAACAAACTCTTTCGTTGGGTACATTATTTTATGGGGAAGAGCGCCCAAGGAAATTGTACCGAATGCAGAAAATGAAAGGCCAAAACGAAAAATGAGAAACAACGATTGTATTCTTAGTTTTTTATTCTATGTAGAAATTGTTAACATTGATGTTATACACAACTATTATAATATTTCGACATTGTCTGGTAATAAATGGTTTTTCGAATGTGTGCCAAAAAATGTAGTAATGTCTGTTTGAATGAAGAGAGTATGCGAGTGACAAATAGAAACAGTTTAGTCTTCCAAAGCGTAAGTACTTTTCGTACCGAGTAACAATAATATGAATAAACTTATCTTTTTTTTTTATTATTTATTTATTTACGTCAGTTTGTAAATTTGAAGATGAATATAGTTTTATACTTATGCACATTTAAAGTTAACTTATTCCTTTAGTAAAAAGAAAGAAAGAAAAATTTTTTTGCAAAAAAGAACGTTAAAAATATTTGCACATAATAAAATTATAATTTAAGTAAACTTGAAAAATCACTAATTGTAAACAATCATTATTAACTTTCATTAGTTTTATAATGCCCGTCGACGTATTTGTAAGGGTGGAGAGGAAGGAGTGAAAATCGAATTTTGAAAATTAACACCTATTTATAATATTGATTTGAGTAGGAAAAATTAAGGGTAATGAGGATGACAATGAAGATGATTAGAATAACAAAGTCATCGATTATGATAATAATTACGCAAAATATGCATAGATTAATCAAGCAGTTTACACGAATCAATATACTCTTTAACAACCTTGAAACTTCAAGCCGCAACGGCTCAAAGTTCTTGAAGTTGGTTGGAAATTTCAGGAGTCATTTAAGAGTTAATTATATCATGAACCGGCACAATTAGTACTTAAACGACAATGAAGCAGCAAGCAGCAAGTAGAAAACGAAAGAATAATCAATAAAAGTACTCCATAATCCTATCGCTTACAATTATTTAAAAATAATTGTTTGTCCCATTCGAGCCGTAGACAATAATTCTATCGATAGAGACAAAGTGTAGAAGACACTCGCTCAGCACCTACAGGATAATCCAATTCTACAAAGAGATCCCGAGATCTTGTTTGTACAATGGGCTTTAAAAAAAAAAATTGTGAAAATACGAAATAAGGAGATGTTGCTTTATATAGGGCATGGGGGGGGGGGCGGAGCGCCAAAGTTCATTTTCTCTCGTCCGACATATCGACGAGCGTGTGTGTTCGGCTTTTGAGTGGAGATTTCGTTGTCTAACGACTCGCTAAACGCTCACTAAACCAAAGTACAATCCGCACGGGCATTGCTCGAAGAGGAGCAGGAGGGACGGTAAATCTCAGAACAGAAGAGACTTGGTCCGTTGATGAATGAAGGAGGCCACGCCGTTCATAAATATTGCCTTCCTATCCGTAGTCCCTGGTTTCGCGATTCCTCTCTCTCCGTGATATAGTTCGCGGCTTTCGCACTGTTTACGGGGTGGCGCATGCATAAATTGTCGACGCACTAAAGTTCGACCGTGGCAGCCGCGATTCCCGTGTATACGGTGTTAGCGGTAACTAATTGTTCTGATTTATACGCGGCCGCCGGACGGACACTGGAGGCTGCCGCCGCGGCTCGACGGACAAGATTCCATAATGGCGCTGGCTAATGTTTGGCTAGGGGCCAATGAAATGCGCGTAACTATGGTCACTTTGGATTTGTCCCTCGTCATCCGAGGCATTATGCCTTCTGAATAGTTTGAACTTTCAAAAGCTAAATTACGGCGAGTGTCAAATCTCCCGAATCTTGAGTTACTCTAGGCGGTGATTTGATGATTATGGTCGACCAAAGCTTTTACGGCAACCTTCAACGCCCCCTGCAATATGAAATTAACCTATCGTAAAAATATATAATTTTAATAGCGATAATTTTTTTAATAGCGCTTGCTTAGAGTATTTTATTCCGGATCTCTTTCTTTAAGGTCCTCTCTTTAATTTTAATAGGCGGCCTGCATTTAGAATATCAAATTAAATATCAAATATAAAGTACAAATCTACAGAGATAAAATCTATTAATATTTTCTATTAAATGTACTAATTGCATTTGATAACAGATATTTTACTCAAGCTGATCTGAAAATTTCTCATTAATTTGCACGACTGTATGAGAGAGAGAGAGAGAGAGAGAGAGAGAGAGAGAGAGAGAGCTTGGAACGTGAGAAATTATTCTGTCTCGCTGAAAAAATTTCGTCTTAAAATGAAAATCAATCATAAAAGTTTTCCTTTAAATACAATAGCAGCCGAAATAGAAATAATTACATTATTTATTCAGAAGTTTTTTTAGTTCCATAGTTTTCTCACTTAATATCAATATAAAATTATAAGTTTTTATATGAAAACGATTATTAATTATCGCATGGATATGCTTGAAAATTAATATATCTTCTATTAAATTCCCAGAACTACAATATTACTTAGGCGTATTCGCTGTTTTGTTATTCGACTTAGCCTGACACAAAGCGAAAATATTAATTTTCAGGAAAAATATTATGATGTATTAATTAGTTAATTTCATTTACGACTATGTGAATATGTAACGAATATGCTGAACAACATAAACTACTTTATCTAGGTAATTTTAGGATTTCCAGCAATCTTGTACGCTTCGTATTAGGATATTAATAAACCAGCTATAAATAAATACATTTCGCAGTGGTCTATTCGCGAGACTTTTATTTGGTACTTGAATGCTTCAATAGTCGGGAACCATTTGAAATGCACAATGTTACGTAATGCGTCTCATATTGTTATTAACGACAGCGTTAGATTTTACGGTATAAGCGATAATAATGTAATCGAAAAAGCATAATAATTCGAATCTTTTATTCTAATAATGCGCAAGTGATATAGAATATGAGGAGATGCTATTGGATGAAACGTACTAATCATAGTCAATCATATTGAAATAGCCAAGGAAAGACGAAGTTAAGAGAGACAACGATAAAACAATAACTGTTACAAATCGTTATGAGATATATCATTGATGGCAGAGATAACACTTGGTTTGCCCAACAATCAACAAAAAACAACCATCTAACTAATTAATTCATTGTGTTTATTTAACTTAGCACTCTGCCAATTTCTATTACTTATTATGAATATTCATTGGACGGTTGAGAAAGTAAATGCACTATTTTTCCCTTCCTTTATACATCATTGTCTTATTATTCACGCTCAGAAATTTCTATTATATAGTCAATGGGAGGAACCGACGCGAGTGAAACAAGCCAGGCTAAAGACGAACGCCATAACATAACGCCAAGGTCGTTAGTACGAGGCGCAAGTAGCGTCAACGACAGCAATATTCACTTGCGCGAGGAGATTGAGTCAAAGCTGACGCTCCCAAGGCGAACTTCCTTAATCTCACGAAGACATCTTTCGGAATTCGTAAACGCCCGCTCAGGCGAATTATAATTCTCGCTCAAGTTGCTGCTTTGGGAATTTACAATTTTTTACGCGCCAACGCGACTTTGAGCAGCCACAACCAGCAGTCCGTCCACAAAGATTCCTCTCTCACTCATCGCTTATAATTCGGTTCTCGAATATTTCCTTGTGTAAAGTTCGCTGTTCGCTCTTGCGGATCTTTAGGTTCCTTTGATGCTGGCACTATTTGAAATTCATGTATTCCTACAGTCTGGCTTTTCGCCTATGGAATAAAATACAGGGATAAATACATAATGCATAATTATTTTCACGATTCGTGATCGACAATTTTAAATATATCGGACGTTGCGATTCGTTAGACTTTGCTCGCGGTCGTAATATACATTAGGGAGAAAGTACCTTAGCATCAAGATGCAGCGAGGTCGAACCAGTTTTAGAATAACGCTTCACTCTCAAATAAACAGTAAATATTCATTCTTATGTAGTGAAAATTTATCCTAAAACTTCAACCTTTTCATTTACGCACTCGAGATATTCGGATAAAGTATAGAATTAATCATACTTAGAAAGATTTTTCAAACTAAACTTGCAAATAAATGGGGATAAATAGTCGTTTACGATAATAAGCTCTTGTGAACTAAGAACGGATATTAGTAAAAATAGTTTATCAAGAATTTTACCAGATTTTAACGGATATCGTCGTTATGTTTTTAAAACGATAACTCTTAAAATAAATAGAAGAATATCTTACTCTACGAGATCTATGGCTCGGCAGAAATAAATAACGAAAACCATTATAATTTTACCTATCTAAGTACACATGTTTACTTCGTAGTAAACTTGATATAATACGTGAAATTTGTTCTTTTTAAGAGATGGAGCCTACCTACCTAAGCCAACTTTCTCAGCTTCGTGTAAATGAAAAATTATTCGATTCAAGAGTAGCCGAGCCTAATTGGTCAGTGAATATCCTACGAAAGAGAGTGTATTTGCTGCCACGCAATGGTGCTCGACTCAAAGCCAGGAGTCACACTAATTATACCACTTAAAACGTCACTGTCACTATCCTTGATCCACGAAATGTATAAAGTGCAGAGCCACGACAAACGTTAATATTGTTGAAACGACGAAACTTGCAAGTACCAAGGTATGTCGATCGTTTTCTCCACACAGGCCTACTCACCCCCGAAGTGTCAACAGAGTTTTGTATGGCTGTCGGGGATGACGAGCCATCCGACGATAATTTATTGCGAAGCGCAACTACGCCACTAAACAATTAAAGGCACGCGAACTACCAGAGTCTCGGTGCACGCGACTCATGTCGACTTTAATATCCGTTTTGCTTTAACGAAGCTTTCGTGCTTCCATCTCGTTGCCTTCTTCTTTCGGCCAAGTCTGCCTTTCTTTCATTGTTTTCCTACTTGCATGATACACGTACGTTACAATCACGGTTATCATTATCTATGAAATATATTTATCCAATCTTTTTATGTGCGCTTGATACACATGATACACCGCAAATTTGTAATTTCACCCCCCCCCTCCCCCCAGCCATCCACCAATTCTTCTGAACGGCAACATTTTTAATTAGATAAATTTTTGGCGTTAAGCACAATTGGAAAGTTCAATTCTCCATTTGGGAAATAATTTTGTCAAGAGTATATGTAATTGTAAAATATTATGAACTTTGTGAGAAGAGAAATAATTTTTTCTCTCCATAGTACACCTTTGAATAGTTGAAAACTAATGTTGTAATAAAGTCGCTAAAAATATTAACGGACTCAAGTAAGTTGATTTGTAAAATGCATATTCAATTATTAAAACTTGATTTTAGTCATCATAAACTTCATACAGCTATATTATTTTAAATTTTTATCTTAACGGTAATAATATTATCCTAATTTATCTTACGATAACAACTCTAAGAAAACTGATGCGTTTTACTTTTAGAGTTGTAAGTTATATTATACTTAAGAATATTTACGCTTTTCCAAATATTTTGTTATATTAAATGTAGATATATATATATATGTAGACTAATTTTTAACCGAAAAATAATTATATTCATAAATAATACGAAATCAAATCTTTAATTACAAGCTAGTGTTGCATATAAGAATATGAAATACTAAAAAATATCTTCTTATAAACATGTGCCCAAATATCTGCATGTGCACGCATTAAAATTTACAGCTTGCACTTGGTTCAGTATTGTATAAAAAAAAAAAAAAAAAAAAAAAAAAAAAAAAAAACGAATTAGACACTTTGAGAAATGTACAATTACGCAAACAATATCTTGACACTATAGTTTTCATAATTTTTAATTACAAATTTTATACTTATATCTATCTAAAAACTTATCCACCCTTGATCAATCTCAAATTTACTTATGATTTTCATTTACATAGATAGAATTTCAGCTTAAACATTAAATTAAAGTAAAAGATGATCTTTCCGATTTATTAGATATAATACGTGCATTAAAGTGAAAACTGAAGTATTATTATTCTTTGCTTAAAAGCTCCCAAAACAAAAAATAAACAAAAACCAGTTATTATCTAAGAATATCGAACGTATGTTATAACTAGAATTGCACTTTAAAGTAATAAATATTTCAAATTAAAATTTCTTTAACCGCTAAGCCAAAAATCCTTCAGTTTACCGTAAATAAAACAATTACGAATAAAGTAAAATTTGTAACTGGACAATATAACTTTTATAAAAAAATCCAAGTAGCTATTCACTAACTTAAGAATTTTGTCAAATCTGAAATTTTGGCATGAGCAATCACGTTCAATCGATCTACCAGTAGTAATTGACGGCACATAGGCGGTATTAAAAACCTTAATTAATTCGTTTTTACGCTCGCACGATTTGGATCTTATCGAGCAATATTAAAGAGAAAGAGGGTGGGAAGAACAAGAGGGAATGAGACAAGGGGTGGTGGTGTACGCACGGACCGACAAGCGCGGTAGTTAGGCGGTTGGGGTGGCGGAGGAGGGTGCAGGATGAGGCGGTAACGGTTCACCGGTTGTGCGGGGGCAGGGGAGGAGGGGGATATACACACGGCAGCTGTTGGCGCTCAAAGCTGCCGCAAGTTTGAAGCTCGCGCATGTTCGTAGGTGGCACAGCCCGGTGGTGCGGATCGAATTCCACGGAGGTATGATTATGACGAACGCGTGAGCACCGTCATGCCAACTTACTATCTCTATCTCACACACACACACACACACACACACACACACCACCACCACCACCATTACATAATACCCTCTCTCTCTCTCTATAGCTTGTTCTTTCTATGTAGCACGCGCCTAGTAGCCGCTGTTGATTGAAAACGCCCCGAACCATTTAAAAATTGGGCGTGCCTCTTATCCCTTTTTTATTTTCATCTTCTGTATGACAAATATATAGAAAAGAATCATTTAAAGCAATATATTCAATATTTCCATCGTCTATAATATAAGGAGTAACGAAATAATTATATAATTTAACAGAATTTTAATGTGTCGATGAATCGTGACGGTTAACATTATCCGACAAATAATTTATATGAAAATTCAACCAATACTTTCCATTAAATCTATAACGTTGGCTTTGAAAATTCCTTAGATAGCTCTGCACAAAAATGATTAGTCGATTAATTTACTATTAGTACACAATTGATGCTCGTGATAAATATTAAATGAATCTTAAATGCTGGAAATTTCAATCGTTTACGATGAGGTACGATGCTCCTCTTTCTATTGTATTCATAAGAATTTTATATTCATGCTCTCAATATTAAAGCTCTCTAGTTTATAAGATTATAATAATTATATAACAATAACGAGCATAACGATCTTAATGAAATTCTCGGTAATTTTAATTAAATTTAATGTTTTTTAATGAAATTAAGAAAGACAATTCTGTCACTTTTTATGTCATATTTAGCTGACATTTTGTCGTAATTTATACGCACATTTTTATGAAGAGCCTAACAAAATTATATTTTTAGCATTTGCAGGAATTAATCGAATTGATTATAATAATATTAGAATATAAATGTGTAATATTTGCTCTTTTCAATATTAATTTATTTATTATTTTCTTAAAAAATATATATTCATTGCATAATCATTACTTTCCGATTGACGACGTACCTACGAATAATAATAAAATCTAATCTTATTAACTCTAACGACAGGTATCATGTACCACAATAGTTGCAAATGTTACTTTGTAGAGATCTTTTATTGAGGCAAGGAAGCTGTTCAAACCTTTCATAGTTTTATGACATATCATTACGTACTCTGTAAACTTGTATTAATTAACGCACTACTTTATGTACTGCGACCGTTAAAATTTATTTCGTAGTGAAACTCATTTGGAGTAAACAAGTATTCAAATACTTTAAATATTAACAAGATTTTATTTTTTCCTTTTGAATTCGCTTAATGTTTAAACAACGTGTAATTTGACATAAATAGTCACTTTGATATTTAAAAAGAGAATAATGTACGTCGGGCTCGACTTGTACCTTCAATTCTAACATTATTAACTCAACTTCTTTATGCAAGCGGATATATTAAAAATTAAAGATGCAAAATTCAATGCAAAGTTTATACATATATATAAAAAAAAAAAAAATTGCCATCAAATATATAAGATTAAAATTCAGGAAGTTGATGGTGAGTATTCCTATACTTGAAATATGATTAGCAGTATCCCAGAAAGTTCCATTATTTTATTTTCGCGTAAACCAATAAGGCTTTGCTTGCTCCAATTTGAAAAGTAAGGTCAAATAATGCATAATACAATTGTTCTTATGTGTTTCCCACACTATGTACGCCGTTATCAAACGAAGCAAGAAAAATTCAATTGGTGTAAAATTCTTCAAAGCCTGTTTTTCTCCCTTTCCTTTTTTGTTCACGAGATATTTACGAAGAGAGATACCGAAGCTCACCCGCGTGGCAAAGAAAAGCCCACGTGGACTAACAACAAAGGGACCACAGCGACAACATCCTACAATGTTTCCATAGTGAGATGACGTACGTTGAACTTTCTCATACTGCAAAACGTCTCCTGTTCCACAGTATCGGACATTAAAGCGTGTTATCAATATTTAAATTTCCGAAACTCCTCGTTCTCCCCACCCCTCCTTCACTCCTTTAACGGCGTAAAAGTTTAGCCACGTGTACAATATTCAAGCTTGAAAATTTCAGTGAGCTTTTTTACTGCCAATATTGTCATCCCTTATGTCTTGCATAAAAACTATAGATCATGATTAATACGTATATGGGGGTGAGAGACAAGCGATTAGAAAAATTCCTACATGATTTGCCCACGGCTAAAGAAGATGTTACTGTGAGAACAATGGTTTAGCAATTATTTCAAAGTATTAAAACTAGAATGTTAATAACAAATATTATTTACATTATTAGTTATAATATTATCAAAAGAGCAGTGGCCATTTATTTTTACAATCTAGAAATAATACATACATTCATGAATATATTGTGAAAATTTCGTAACATCTAATGGTCAATACAATAAATATCAATGTACGTGGTTTCTTCTTTGAAATAACAATTAAGTTTAATAAGACTTTTACCGAGAAAGTCGATTGAAAATATTGATGAATGTAAAATATCCAATGAGACGATACATAACAATTTTACAATATTGTTATCGAAATAAATGTTATCGCGACAATTTATGTCTTCATAAAATGTACGGCTGCAATGATATTTTTATAAATTAAAGTCTCAAAAGTCGAAAGGTAAAGTAAATTAATTTCTAACCCTGTGTTGCACTGTTAAATCATTTCTTAAAACATATCACGATAGGTCAAATTATACTTTTACACATCACATATTTATTCATACGGAGTCAGCAATTTTAAGAAAAATTTTGAAAGTTTTACACCTGTTTGAAAAATAAAAAAAGAATATAATAAAAAGTATTATGCAAATTTGCGGATTATACATATCTGTGAAAAAGGTCGGCGATATATCAGCGGCAATGTATAAAGAGTGGCCCGTCCACTTTAATTTTAGTTCCACAAATCGATAGATCTCCTGAATATTCATCGTGATATCACCCCCCCCCATAAGGGGGTGCCACGAGATTTTTTTCGAGAATAAATGAAAAGCGAATGAGCCCGCAAAAAGTAGGCAGGGGAAAAGGTTGAAGAAGAAGTTCATTATTGCGCGGGGACAAGAGTTCCCTATCTCGAATGAGAATAAACAAAGTAAAATATGGAGCAGCAGGTAGAGTTCTCGTCTACGGAAAAAGTGTTT
>NW_011948430.1:1203698-1204088 GCF_000503995.2 Ceratosolen solmsi marchali
TGGTGGCGGGGGGGGGGGGGGGTATGAGAACACAAGAGGTACCAAGGAGAAATCTTCCGGTGCAATCGAGCATAGATATGCAACCGCCGTAAATCTCGAAACGGAAAGCGCAGAAGATAGTCGGTGCAAAATTTTATGGCAAATAGTGGACGACGAGGTCGACGATGACGACGTCAACTATGGACTAACCTCAACTCACGTCTAATTCAATAGCATTATGTAGCTGGTGTGGAAGGGAAAGGGAGTTTGGATCGTAAAGTCGAGTGTTATTGGATGAGCTCCCGTGCGAGGGACGGAGCTATGGTCGGACAGGTCCAAGTCAAAATAACTTTACGAGCCCTGGCAAGTTGAAGGAATACAACGTCGGGGTTCTGCCACACATCTGACCAT
>NW_011948430.1:1204098-1209628 GCF_000503995.2 Ceratosolen solmsi marchali
TTTCCCATACATAGGGAGCCTGTAAAATTCATTTAATCTCAGTCGGAAAAATATTTTCCTTACATGGTAGCCACGTTATTACCCCTTTACTACACTGTGTTTCTACCAGCTTTGCCCTTCAACATTATTAATGGTCGAGATAATACAAATATTGGGCTAAGAGGGAAGTATAAGTTTGGTTGATGTAAAAGGCATTAAACAGTGTTACACAAGTGGAGATTTCGTGCCGGATAAGCTATAAGTAAAATGCTTTTACCCTCTAATACGCATTTAAAGGTGTTGTAATAAATGCTCCATTTATTCTTAAAAACATAGCGCAACTGTCGTGCCGGTATGCACTATTTTAGTAATTTTTAGAAATAATTGGAATCTCGATACTTAACTTCGTAGAATTTCTTAGGGTACGTGTATTTTTCTCTCTCTCTCTCTCTCTCTCTCTCTCTCTCTCTCTCTTTCTCTCTCTCTTTTCATTTTTATTCTTCTTTTACTTGATAACATTTACGATATGCAGTGGATGATGTAGTCGCTGCTAATGAAAACTCATGTAGCCATGAAATAATTAATATCCTGGTCATAAAATATAAAATTCATCAAGTACGTTAACTACACAGGCACGCGAAAGGAATCTACATACTTTTGTTTTCTTAACAAAATTAACATAATTTTTACATTTTGTAGGGATCATAGAAATTTATAACTGCCTTAAACGCTCATCCGAAATCTACTAAATTGTTTAATTATCGAATTGTAAAGGAATTGTAAAGAAAATTAGGAGATATAAATTGACGGTTTAGCAGCATGGGTGTGGGAAAAATATGAAGAATCGAGGCGAATTGAGAGACGACACGTCACGATACTACGTATTATATCGCGTGCGAGGAATTACTGTTCATAAAGCAGGCATTTTCATCCCCTCTGATTTGGAATTGGAAAGCCCATGAAGGGTGACTTGGTCCAAAGCCATCGGACCAAGTTGTTTTCTGCTTGCGACACATCGCATATCGCTTTGTATATAGGATGACTCAAACGACGTTAATGGCGCGTAGTCGTAGGGAATAAACAAAGATGAAGAAAGTCTTATTAGATAGACGGACATTAGCGTGAGTGTGACGTGCCGATAGGCAAACAAAATTCGACCGAACATCGGCTATCCTCTTGGGAGGAATTAAAAAATATTATTAATTATTAGCCATTCGAAATTGTGGGCTCGTAAAGACAAAGTGACCTGTTTCTCATTAACGCGCGAAGGCTTACGATTCAAATTCCCAACATTTATAGCTGGCACTAATTTTTATTCCCTTTAATGAATCGATTCGGATATAACTTTACATTTTCTCGTGATATAAAGTTTGATATAAATAAAGCACCCTACGATAAGAAAAACAATGAGCCTCGATTTCAAATAATTTGATATATTTGTTGTAGATTGTAATATATTGTAACATTGTAATAACTTGTATTTCATTTACGCGCAGTTATGTATAAAACAAACGGTATGTATTTACAATATACATATATATATATATATATATACACACAAACACGCACACGCGCGTTTTATGTACGATATGATAAATTAAATCTTTATTAACAGTCGATAGTTATTGAAGTGTAGTAAGGCAGGCATCAAAGCTTGCAACTTTTTGTAATATCTGTTTCTCATTTATTCTTTGATTTTGCAAATTCATACAACGTACCAAATTGATTGTTAATATACAAAATAAATAATAAATAAACGATTTCTTAATAAAATTATATGAGAATCTTATTTTGCAAATAATGTGCAATTATTAAGTTCAAACGTAGCCCAAAAGCGTTTAAAAGAAAATTTATTTTGGTTTAGTTGTCATTGTGCGTTAATTTAAACAAAATATTTAAACAATCTTTTATACATTCAATATGAGAATTTATTTTAAAATAGTGTAAAAAAAGGTTTTTTGTAAAGAATATTGTGTGTGTGTGTGTGTGTGTGTATATATATATATATATATATATATATATGGCATACATTTGCTATTTATAATTATCAGTAAAAGTGTGTTGTAAAGTATGCTAAGCTATAAATTAAAATAAATTACAAACTGACATTTAATTAAAAAAGTCGCGTGTCTTTGATTGTTGATAACGAAATTAAGGTAATACATAATAGATAAGCATAAAGCTTATCGTACAACTCTTCGTCTATCCAATTCTTGGCTAAAAGTCCCAGCTATTAATTCATAATTAAGTCATGCCACTTTACCACATCTGTCGGAGCTACCTCACCTCCCCTCCACGTCACTCAATCCCGTTCGTATATCGAAACTTGGCTGGGCTTCAACAGCAAATGATCGGAACAGAAAGAAATGGTGACGCTGTAATAGCGCGAGTGAATACACCATACACGTCGTAAGGCGTGCCAGGCTTCCCTCTGACCCAAAACCCGACGAAAATTTGCGATTTTTGCATCATAATGGCGTTTTTCAATCGACACTACGCTCAATTATTTCCTTTCAAAGGGAATCGAAACTTAGCTGCCGAACTAAGAATTAATTTATTTGCCATCAAATTTCCGAATCTATTGGACATTACCTAATATTCGTATATATCCAGGGAAAAATTATTAATCGTTAATTAATTTATTACTAAGGCCCAGACAAAATATTTCATTTTTTATTTTCAAATATCTGTTGCGCATTATAAATATATGCAATTGATGATTTCGTGGTGATAATCAATTGTATTGAGCGTTATTGTACTAATAATTCATTCGTTTATTATTATAAAACGCAATCTGTGAAGTAGATTTTGAAAATGAGGTTGAATGTCCGAAAAACGTGTATTGAAAAATTAGCTGAAAATTTTTGTATCCACTTATAAATTTAATGAGTTGTAAAAACAATTTTTAAATAAGTTAATAAAATTAAATTAATTTCTCTATTTTACTTGATGATACATGCTTGTTGAAAGAAATGTATTGAAATATTCTATAAAGAAATGAAGCGCGCGCGCACGCGCACACGCACACGCACAGAGAGAGAGAGAGAGAGAGAGAGAGAGAGAGAGCTGTATATTGAGCATAATTCAATGGTATTATAATGCTCCTTCGAACGCTAGGGGGATCAATTTCTAATTAAATTAAATAAAGAAATGCATTAAGGTCTAATAATAATCCTCGTTTGCTACTATTTAATAACCGATTAAAAGGGTATGACTAAAAGCAATATTTATAAAAAGAAAAGGATAGAAATTAAAAATAGGATTCTGTAATATATCGATTAAAGACGAATGAGCGACGAAATCGGAGCCTTGATGACAGTAATTTGACACCACCGATGCCCGTGGAGTAGCTAAGCCACTCTCTCTCTCTCTCTCTCTCTCTCTCTCTCTCTCTCTCTCTCTCTCTCTCAGAGGGACATTCTGAGACGAGTGGGAGAGGCGATTCGCGAATTCTTGATTCTAAACATAAGCGTCATCTTTCGCACGTACTCGGCCGCTCTCGCCGCCGTCGTCATTCGCACTTTTTCTGACTGGCAGTGGTGGGCTCGACGATGGGAGGGAAACGTATCACAAAGTTACTCCGTACTCCGACCAAAAATAGCCACCGTCCGGCTGATATTCCTTCAGATATATCAAAGAGAAGTTGAGACTTCATTTTCAAAAATATCACGACCGTAGATATTAAGCGTGTGTGTGTGTACGAGCAACTGCGGATGCGTGCTATACGTGTAATTTTATTTAAAGCCTATTGATAAAAATTTATTGTTTGAGTAGAAATAAACTTTTTATTGATTTAAGCTTAAAAATTTCAGTTTATTGCATTGGCTATACTGAAGTGGAAGCCTGTTTTTTATGCGACTTATTTCTCTTTAACTTTACTAAATTAAACCATAAGTTTTATTATGCGGCTTAAATAAAATGAATTTATTATTAAAACTTAAAACAGTCCTGCAAATAAATATAAATGCTATCCTATTTTAAAATCTTAGTCTAGATAAGTTTTATAATGACAATTTATGCTCTAAAATCAATTCTATATAACTAAAATATTAAAATTTTTAAATATTTCAGTTGAGATGATATTTTTAAAAAATGCCTAATCCGAATATATAAAAGACTTATGTATTATAAAAATATTTACTATTGAAAGAGGTCATCGAGTATATATTATTATAGAATAAAAACAGTTCGAGTAATCTTATTTACGTTTTCATTAGTATAAACATAAGAGTTGATTTATTTATTTTATTATTTTTTTTTTTTTTATATATTATTTATATTAAAACCTTATTCAATATTATAAAATTCGATAAATAAAATTTAGTGTAATAACAGTGAAGAATATTATTTCAACGATTATTATTTAAAATTGAATACGTAGTTGCACTTTACACTTAACACGTCAAAGAAATTAATTAAATTTCATGTTATAAATTAATTAATTACGACGTCTT
Source organism: Ceratosolen solmsi marchali (assembly GCF_000503995.2). Lineage (NCBI taxonomy): Eukaryota > Metazoa > Arthropoda > Insecta > Hymenoptera > Agaonidae > Ceratosolen > Ceratosolen solmsi. Next base: position 1,208,532 of record NW_011948430.1, read on the forward strand.
GAAGAGCTTTCGTGTATGATCCCTCGCTGTACTGTGCCGGCGAATGTGTTTGTATGTACACAACTCATTATTGACACCGGAAATAAATCATCTGTGCATGCGCATATTAAAATGTGTTAGCTTGTAGATAATAAATATTAAGAATATCAAATTTAGACAAGACACTACTGAAAATCCGTAAACACTGGTCGCTCCGCGAAGAAGTTAGAAATATCTTTTCTCTTTCTATTTCCTTGTCTGCTCTTTCAACTACATTCTCATTTGCCCACTCTGCATATGACTCTCAGTATAACTTTGAATGTTCACAAAAGTATATTACTAGGAGTACATCCGCCAGGAGTACTTGCATCTTTAATAAAAATCTGTAAATAGACTTTTGTTTAACCTCTGATTATGGCTACTCGACGTATTTCAACTTTTCTTTTCTTTTTTTTCTTCTCCTTTCTTCTTATTCCACGAAGATAAGAAAATAATTAAATAATTAGGTTTGTACGAGATTATTATAGTTTCAAAGCAATTTCATTACATTAATCGTCTACTTCGGTAGGTTCGATACGTAAAAGTCTTTAAATATTCATCCTATCTACGTTTACTAAATGTCGGTGTAGGTTTCATTTAATGTTCCATGGGAAATTATTAGATTTTTAAATGAAACTCAATAGATAATTGAATGAATAGAATGAATAGAAAGATAATGAATTCTTATATAAAATAGTATAATAGAAAAATACGCGGAGCCATTAGATATAATGATTTTTTTAATTCGCACAAATTTAATTATTAATAATACTGCGTGGCACAAGTTTTGCAACGAGCGAAATAATCGGTCATGAAGCAGGCATAAATTTATTGTTAGAATATAGTAAAAATACGAGAATAACAAATGTAATTATGAAAAATATCTTCATTTTTATCACGAGTTTGTTCGACAATAGAATGAATGGAATCGCGAAGACAAAATAGTGGGTGGGGGGAGGGGTTGACGACGGAGGAAGTGAGACAAACAATCCTCTTGGTGTTGCAGTTTGGCAGGCGTTCTAGGTGGAAAGAGCTGGCAGCGGAAGAGACGAGCGGTAGGGGGTGAAATTGGCGCGAGA
>NW_011948430.1:1209710-1223205 GCF_000503995.2 Ceratosolen solmsi marchali
TGCACCGCCGGGAGCCATGCGACCTGGGACTTCGGAGTGGAGGTCCGCTATATTTAGTGCGCCTAAATTCCCGTGTACCATTGCTCTCTCTCCCCCCCCCCCCCCCATTTCTCTCTCTCTCTCTCTCTCTCTCTCTCCCTGCCCCTTCCTAACTCCACTACCGCCCTACCGTCCAACTGCCTCCCCCCTCCCGCAACTCATTCACCCTACATTCCAGCAACTAAACTAAGACCGCTAACATCTCGTTATTTTCACTCGCACGCAATTTGCAATTAGAGTTTGATGTTTAGTTGTACGCCGAAAAGTACATTTAATTTAACCTCTTGCATTCTGTAGATGCAGATCTCTGAATAATTTAACGATTATCGACATTACGGCAATTGACGATTCGGAATGTTATACTCGACAGTGGGCCGGGAGAGGTTGCCGATCGAGACATAAAAATGAAAATTAATAAGTCCATAATAAAGAGAGGGGGAGCTCGCAGGATTTTTCTTCGAGAACAAAAAACGAAGGCAGAGAAGTTGCCTTTCATAATCTTTTAAGAACATAACGACTCTACGAAACAAGCGAGTTGCATTTATAATTAAGAGGACACACAGGGGGAAAAAAAAGAGCGAAGCAGAAAAAGCACGTAGAGTGAAAATAACAAAAATAATAGATGGGGGGTGTATAAAAAACAAAATAAAACGGAGAGAGAGGAAAAAAGGGTAGGCGAGAGAAGCAAACAAAAGACTTGAAGGTGAAGCTTCATTCGCAAGCTCTTTGATGGCCCGGCTTGCTGGAAAAATAAATTACTTGACGTATAGGGCTACATGCATTGCGATTGCGCAGACGATTAAGCGAAAAGCTCTCAACGGAATAGTCCATGACAGTATTTTGCTCGAAGCTCGCTTCACCTTGTATATAGCTTGATTTTCTCCTTTCCTCTCACTCATTCGCTATCTGCGTTCTCGCGCTCACTAGCAACGCTGTCTATGGCTGAATTGACCATTGTTTTACGATTTTTTGTTACTTTTTTTACACGGTTCTTTCGACCGTCTCCTCCCCCCCCCCCATCATGCCGCCCCATAACCACTCACTCACTCACTCCTCTTCGCTTCTCACCACCCTCTCTCGCTCACTCACTCACTCACTCACTCACTCACTCTCTCTCTCTCTCTCTCTCTCTCTCTCTATCTATCTCTCTCTCTCTCAGCCTCTCTGTCTAAACGAATGGGCTGTTAGTCCGATAGATAAAGCGGAAATGCGAACTGTATGAGCCTGATAAAACTAATGATTTACGCGGTCTCGCTGTAGGCCGCTTCACTTTTACCTCGTATACTTCTATTCGCCAGCTAAAGTAATAGAGTCAAAAGCGATTTTATGACACCATGTTCACGTAAATAAATGCATGCCTCTCTATTTAGCATCAGTCGCTGAAGATGGCGTAACGTATGACGTCATAACCCTTTACTGCATCTGAATTCTTATATTCTTTAGAGTACCAGTCGTTATTGTTGTTTGACTTACCATTTTCTTCCGTGCGTATTATCACTCTCAAGTTGTTATTTTAAAAGAAGGATTAAATCGGGTTACTCACCTGAAAAATAAATAATATTATTTAATAAGTTAAACTTTATCTCTTGCATATGTTAAATAAATATAGCTTCTTGGAAAACACTTTGTACTATTTACGCATTTTTGGTTTATTTGAAAAACGTTAAAGGTAAAACAAGTGAAAACGAACTAAACTCTCTTACTTCTTTATGTCTACAGTTTTTTAGCGCAAATTTTATTTTCATGCAGGTATTCATTTTATGTCAATTATATCAATACTAAACGTTCAAGCAGCAGATATTGGTGATTTTTCAGATCAGTCATTTCAAATCAATATCAATCAAGGCGCACTTTAACTGAAAATTAGAATGTTCATTAAATTGCAAGCACCGATTGTAAAAGAACTAAAGATAAATTTTTTTGCATAATTACTAAAAACTAAATAAATATAAAATTAGCTATATCGCATATTTATTTAAAATAAATATAAAATGTTCAATATAAATTTTGATTTTATATTGTAAAAAATTCTTTTTCTACGTTGATCATTTCAATTTTCATTACAGAATTCCGCTTTATTAATGATAATAATCAATAAAATTACAATAATACATTTGAGTTTCAAGCGTATCGTTAAATTACCTATTTTTATAAAAGAAATATATATATATATATATATATATATATATATATATACACATAATTTTATTATTGTGTGAAGAAAACAAAAAGAAAAAAAATAGAAAAAAAATTCAATATTAGAACAGTATAATATTGAAACTTCATTATTCGAATATTTATTTAGAATAATGATTAATAATTATTTTAAATTGGCTATTTGTAAACGGTATAATTTAATAATTTTAACGATATCTTTTCAAATAATAAAATATTTAAAAAAAATTTTAATTTGATGTCTATTGAAAGTATTTCTTATCCGTATTTTTAAATTTCAGTTAACCCATGCCTTATTCTTTTGAATATTCTTATATATTTTACAATTCCTTTATAATTTAATGTGCGGTAATTTTTTATCTTATAAGATGCGTTAAAATAAAATATTTTATTTTATAACGATAAATTTTATTTATTTAGCTCTACATAGATTTATTATAAATTCCATATAGGAATGAAATGAATAATAATTAATAATCTTATTAAAATTTGTATAGAAATACAATACTTTAGAAAAATTTATGAAACTTTAATAAATAATATTTGTTCTAAAACAAAGATCTTACAATTCTTTGAATCCGTATTTCAGAAGTCTGCTTGATTCGTAATAATAAAATTGTAAATCAGCTGAAAGTCACGTCCCAATGTCGCTCTATACTTTTTCTATTTTTATTATTCTATTACTTTACAAATAAAGACTAAATCGCTTTTATACTTGCACTATAAAATTCATAAGAATTATTTTCGAATTTATTCCGCTATGAATTTAGTGTTGGAAGCTAAATTTTATTCTAAATGAATCATTTATGTGTAATGTGATTGGTGCACAACTACTTTTATAAAATAACACGTATTTTTCAATAGTAATAATAAACCATTAGAACGTATTTTTAAGCGATAGTATAAACGGTAGCTTGTTTATTTTAAAAATTATTCGACATACAATGTTTGGAAATTGTGCTTGAATAATACCGATAGGTTCCACTTCATAGCTTTATCCATTATTATTTGGGCAAACTTAAACTTTTGCATTATTTATATAAATTTTAAATACATTTCATATTATATTTGAAATCTGTATCGTTGCAATGTATAGCTGTAAATATTGGGGTAGAAATCCAAAAAATTTTAAATTTTTCAAACAAACTAATAGTAATATCTGTCAAATCTTATATATTTCTTTATTAACTTTAGCTAATTGTTTCTCAACATCAAAACTAAAAATTTACAATTATTCATTCGAGTAGAAATAGAAATAAAACTAAAAACTAGAATAATATTCTATTTACAGTAACATGTAAATAAAAATCATGAAAGTATAAATAATTATCTGAAAATTTCAAATTTAAAAAAATAAGTAAATACACACATATTATGTTAATTTAATTAGTTTAATTATTATAGTTATTACAATTTTGATTTTGCTATTGTTATATTGACTTTGCTAAAAGTGTATATTAATATACATGTAACGAGATTAAAATTCTTGATATCAAGTTTTTTTATTACAATATTCTAAATAAAATTGTCTATTAGAACCGTGTGATATTTGTTAGAACGCGGTTTATAAAAATAGTTTAGTAATGTTAATACATTTGTATCTAATATTTGTATTTATACTTTACTGAAATCACTGATTAAGATAAGATTATATTATATTATATTATATATATATATATACAGTACATACAAGGATATTAAATTCAGCTTTATTGTTATTTATATTGAAATTTATAAAATAAAATTAGAACATTGTTGATAAACTATACGTAACATTCTTTTGATTTATATAAATAGACATTCTATATTTACTCCTTAAAAGAAATATTGTTTAAATATTGTTTTATACAGTATACTTTACTTAAAGCTATGGCATTCATTGATATTTGATACATAAATATGTCGCGCAATAAATATAGAATATTTATATTTATATTTATATAAAGAAAAAGGAAAAAAGAAGTATGCATACAGGTTTTAAAATTTGTGCATACAAATACGTTTTAATTCTATATACTGATAATGAAATTCAAATGGTGAAACGATATTTAAAGGTATATTAATCATGATAAAGAACTTTTGCAATGATAAGGAACAAATAATAAAGCAATAAGCAATGTCCTGAAGTTGAAAAATATCGGTACATGTCTACTGAGTATATCAACAATATTAGTGATATATTCTCAATGTTAGTACGATTATTGCTTTCTTGCTTTTACCTTTCTTTCAATCAACCTTTTCATTATTACACGTTTAATCGTAAAATATTCTTCATTAATACTGTTATATGAAAATAAAATTGGCACAATTATCATTCTAATCAATCAGAAAGAATTTTTAGAGGATTATACTTTTTAAATTAACTATAATATAATCCACAGAGAATTGTTAATGTTATAGTCTATATTTATTATACTTTATATTACACAAACTATATTAATTTGTTCTGATTATATATTTTTAATCTAATATCTGATTAAAAAATTCGTACATTTATAACATTTGTATATAAAAATTGTAATGAAAACTGGTTGCATGAGATTTCTATGTTTAATGATTTCTAAGAGAATTTAATTAATTGTAAAAATTCAAGATTACTTTTGTTTCACATTATTGTGTGAAATTAAATTTTCATGTTTAACAACTTAATCAACGGCATCTTTAATAAAGAAAAAAAATACTAACAAAAAAATATTATAATACTAACAAAAATATTATACAACTATCCAAACGCAAAGCTAAGCTTCCCTGACCATATAATTATATAATACTTTGGAACGGTCTACAATAGAAACAATAGAGTATGCGGAAATATTGTATGAAAATGGTAAGTACATCCGAGTCCAAATATAATGTCCAAAGAATAGCAGAGATCGACATTAATAACGACCATAATCATGTGTAGTTAATTTCTGAATATTTTGCATAATCAATTTAAATCAAGTGGAAAATATTTAAAGCGGGAAAGAAATCTTTGCTTTGAAATAAAAAAAAAAATTATTAGTAAGAAGTTACAATTATATTGGGCATAAAAAAGTTTTTAATTTCAAAATTCAATCGAAATAAAAATTGTGTGTAATAACGAGTATTGTGAATTGATTATTAAAAAAGTTTATTTATTAGTATTTCTATTGCGTAACAATATTATGATTAATAATACTATTTTTAAAGTAATTCTAATATGATTGGGAAGTTAAAATAAAAATAGTCGTTTATTCGATATAATAACTATGTTAATTTGTAGATATATAAAATAAATGTGAAAATTGTTATCATTTGTAATATGTGTTACATAAGGTTTTTTATGCCAAGAAAACCTATAAAGAATATATATATATATATATATATATATATATATATATGTTTTTGTGTGTGTGTGTGTGTGTGTGTGTGTGTGTATATATATATATAATACATTGATTCTTTTCAAATAAATGGAACATTTAAAATTTAAGTCTATTAAAATAAATAACGAAAGAATGTGCTTAAGAGGTATTGGTAAAAATGAATGAAATACACATAAGAGGTTTATTTAATTGAAGCAGTTACATTGTATAAGGAATACTTCTATTATCAACATTTGTAATAAAATTAAGTACCAAATACAGAAATACATTCAATGTTTAATATTTAATTGTAAAGAAAAGAAATGAGATTCTTTTGATTCATTTATCTATAGTAGTAGAATATATTTTCTAGATACATTTGAAAAATTACAAAAGTCTAGGCACTTTTCTGGTTTTGCTTTTTTTATTTAGAATTGAAATTTAAATGATCGGAAGTTTTCGAAACGAAGACTATGACGACAATATATTTATGATTACATATTAGCTTGCGTGTAGCATAACAATTATTAAAATGAATAATTCTTGAAATTTTAAAAATTACACGCCCAATGCTCTCGTTTTCCTTTCCTCTCCTCTCCTCACCATTCTCTCTCCCTCTTACTTAATCAATCGATTAAATTTTGTTCGCTATAAAATTATTATTTTTTTTTTTCATATCATATACTTTAACAATTTTGAATACGTAAATGAATAAATGAAATGAGATTACCTGTTAAGTATTTGTAATTTAATGTAAAGAGCCTAGTTATTAAAGATATAATTTAAATATTTTCATAACTTGGTAGCACATTCTTATAGTGTATCATTGACTTTTGTTTCAAAAATACATTTTATAAAAAAAAAAAAAAATAAATGAAAAAAAATAAAAAGAAGAAAAATGATTATGCAATAAAGCAACCGAATGGATTAGGCACTAATAACATATTATTATACGCTAGTTGATTTCTTCGTAACAATTGTTTTAAAATAAACAGAGGCACGTACAACTATTAAAAAAACTTGCGAGTTATTTTTAATTAAATACAAGCGTAGCCTAGTGTGTATATGATTAAAAAAAAAAAAAAAAAAAAAAAAAAAAAAAAAAAAAAAAAAAAAAAAAAAAAAAAAAAAAAAAGGGCCTAGAGTGCATGTTTATCAGTAGATACAAATCAGTGTAACATCAAGCTGCGAAGTGGACTAATCAACAGACTTAAATCACGCCGCGCAATATGCAGTCAGCTTTTAATTAGCAACATTTTTTCCATTGGAGACATGCGATATCGTGGCAGGAGTTCGCTCGGTATTATCGTTTGCCGACTTTCGGTGGCGTGCGCATATCTTCTTATAGACCATATAATAATGAAAAATTTTTCTTGAATTACGGAGCATTCATCGGAGAACGTTTCTTTGTACGGTGGATGAAAGCCTCTTCGCGTCCATTGAAATATTCAAAACAATAGCCATGCTAACAACAATGGGTACGCGCAAAGGTGCATATTAAATTCTTTGACGAGCTATTGCACGCAGAGTAGCGATATAGAGCTAAATAAGTCAGTGGATGCAATAATATACTGGTTCATTAATATTAGTTTCGCGTAAAGAAAGTTAAAGGGACTTTTGCAAATTTTTCATCTCGTCGATGAAGCTATTTGTCCAAGCGAACAGGTAAAGCAGACAAGTTTATGGAACTTGGAAAGCTGATGGGGAGAATATGAGAGAGAGAGAGAGAGAGAGAGAGAGAGAGAGAGAATAATAGTACAGAAGAAAATTAGAACAGAGACGATACGCTCTGCTCACCGAAAGCGAATCGTACAAGTGGAAAAGGACTGCAAAGTGAGACAGAGGAGAAGGACGATTGCACTTTGGAATGCCACTAAGCTGTGAAGATAGGGCAGATGGTTGTCTTTGTTACGTTATTTATTCGTTTAATTATCTTCGCGCTTCCTACGAATAAAGCCTTCCTCTTGGTATGTTCCGGAGATTCTAACATGAACGAGACAGGCGACAGGACTGGCAGGATTTAGCTCGTAGCGACCGGATTAAAATCTTGGTACGAACGAAGGAGAGCCCGTGTTATACACGCACGCATACGGACAAAGAGAGAAGGCAATTTTTACTACAAAGTTCCGATGAAAATATGCTAGATGAATAGTCGAATTGAGCTAGCAGATGCTATGAGCTTTTAGGAATGCTGTTACCGCTTCGTCGTATCTTATATTGCAATGCTTTGCTTTGTTATTAGCGTGCTTTTTTACGCTTTTAATAAAACAGAAAGAAAAGTGTTGGAGAAAGAGAAGTGGAGTGTGCGTAGATGTGAGAAACGGTGTAATAAAGAAGCGGAATATTGCATTATTAAAATACGAAAGTTCAAAGCTTTGTAGTATTTAGAATGTAATTAACATCAACAAGAGGCTATTGTTGTCAACTATTCAGGAAAGGAAAGCCCTGTGAATAACTGCAAAATAAACATAAGCTCTATTCAAATGACATTTCATTTAAAAATGTTGAGAGTTGAAACTTTAAATAATCCGAATTAAATATCGTCTGATTTTTATATTGTTTTCGAGCTTTTCATCTACTGTTTTGTGAAAAATATTTTAACGTGATCCGTTATTTTGAAAATTATTATACTATGCCATTATATTATAACATATTATAACATTATTATAACATTATTATAATAATGTTAATTAAATTCAAGGCTTCTTACAAATTAGAATAATTGGCGTGTTGTGGCTTCTGGCAATTGCGTATATTGAGTTGATTGGGGAATAGAAAATTCAAAGATAAGTTGAGTTAAACAACTTTGCAATAAAATTCTCGTGCAATCTCTAGCTTTTTTTTTTCCGACAATTATTATTTCCATCGATTGTTTATTTTGTCAAAAATACTTTTGCATTGGACATGCGCAACATTCGTCATCTACTACATCTCGATACTTTAAATAGTACATCTAATATTTATAAATTTTTATATAACTATTTTGCATTAATGTTATTTACTGTGAGTATTAATAGTAACTGGACCTAATAAATAACGAAGCTGAAGTATGATATGAAAATAATTACATTGTACGATTATGAGTTATAACACAAATTAATAAAATTAATTGTAGTGGAAGATTAATCGTGAGCTAATGTTAGAATTTTCTGAAATTCTCGTAAGTTAAGAAGTAAAATTCGTCAAGAGACGTTGATGCATCATCATGCGTTACACCACAAACTCGAAAGTCACGTCAAAATAAATAATAAAGTTCGAAAGCTCCGAAGAGTGATCGATAAAATGACGCTCTTAAATCATCGATCGTATAGAAAGACAGTAATTAAATGGGAAATTTCAAATCCACTTATTAGGATCGATTCATCGGGAGGTGCATATATGATGGATCGTTCACCAAGTTTTTGGCAAACGTAGCTCGAGGAAGGCGGACTGCGCAACCTCACGCATTCCCATCAACGGCATTCTCAACGGCACAACGCGCCATCACCATAATCATGAGCGATAGAGGGTATCCCAGTTATTTTCTCTTTTCTCTTGCTCCAATTCAATGTATAGCTAATCGATCTCCAATTCGACGAATAACCACCTACGCCGGATACTCATCCAATCCCCTTATCCATTCAATGCACAGTACATCCTTTCTATCACCAATAAATTGATTATATACGTTTTTCCTACTATTCAACATTATGAGAAAATAAAAAACACTACAGGTAATAAAAGCTCTGTGCGTGATTAGATTTCTGCGTATTAAATTTTCGGATCTAATCACAGATGAATTTTATTTGTGTTTCATCAGATATGAATGGCGCTAATCAAATATACCACGAGGGAAATGTTTTAACTATTTTATACTAAGTGTATTATTTCATTATCTTTGCTTTTGAAAATTATCAGAGTACGATAAGAAAAGCTGTAAGAGAGAGAGAGAGAGAGAGAGAGAGAGAGAGAAACGCGCAATCATATATAATTAAAGGCCGTTTGTTCAAATATCAAAAATTCTTATATAAATACTTAATTCTATTAATGCCTATTTATAATTTTTATTGAGAAAGTATGTAGCAATGAAATCAAAAGTATAGTACAGTAATTTGTAATCTGCTATATTTGTAATTTAAAATATAATGTAAAAATAGTCCCGAAAATTGAAGCACATTAGAAAGCAAATGTAATCTTTCACTGTTTATAAACATTTTCCTTTTCCTGATTTGATTAATATAACTATAATTTTCAAATATCTATCGGGTATTTAGTTTGATAAAGAACATCATCTATCCTATGTATCTATGTATGTATGTATGTATGTATGTATGTATGTATGTATGTATGTATGTATGTATGTACGTACGTATGTATGTACGTATGTATGTATGTAAATTAATTTTTCTAATTTAGTATCACGAATTTGTAAATATATTTTCCAATGAAAAAAATAATAAAAAAAAAAAAAATTGTACTTTATAAAAATCTTAATGAGCATTGGAAAAGTATAGAAAGTATATTAAATTCAATGATATATCCCTTAATAAATATTTCCATTCTGATATTAAAACTTAATAAACCAAGGCATTAATATTTTGTCAAAATGTATACCATCTGCAATAGCTTTTATAAATCTTTCCTACCAAATTGATTATTTCAACAAGATTGTAAATAAGTCGACAATACTAACGGTGTAAAGCACATGAATGCCCACAATGGCAAGTGCACTGGACGATGGAATTTTGGAAAAATGGCGAATGAGGGGGTGAGGAATCGGGAGAAGAGAGTGGAGGTTTAAGCAAATTAAATCCCCGTGAAAGTTAGCATTCCGTGCATATTATTAAACCGCCGAGATACGGCATAATCGTGCCTTTTTCCACTTGCAGCGAATAATTTGCATTGGCCCTGGACTATGGAAGCGACTCACCATCGCATTTATGCAAATTCGCTATTGCCATAAAGGGGCAAACGAAATGTCAAGAACTTCGGAAGCTCGGGCGCGCGAAGGCACAAGAGAGTCGGGAGGCACAGTTATACCCACCCTCCTGCCCTATTAGTAGGTGACATTTGCAGCCAAAGCTCATAAGGCAGCTTGCGGCTTCTTTCGTGTAATACTGCTGTTATTGCTACTAGTAGACGTGCCAGCCGGTCAGACTTCAGTCGTTAACTCAATTCACTGTATGAAACGCCATTTTCACTTGGAAAGCTCTATTCGCGCTGATGTTGCATGAAATTCACGAGCGCGTCACTTGATTTTAACCACTTCACTTCTTTACTCTTTATATGGAGTATTGTTCAAGTTTTCCAACCATTCCTCTTCGTTATTCTATATTTATTTATATTAGCCAAGAGCTCTTATTTAACTTCTATTTTAATTTACTTTTGGCCATATATTAATTATTAACTTGTGCATGAATTTTAATGAAGTATTAAACTTTTCAAATTGCATACAGTCGAATCCATTAATACAATAAAATTAGAGTTCTATCTTTAAACTTGCTATTTTTGCCTCTATGATATTATATTTGTCTCTGTATTGTCGAGTCAACAACGGCCGAGAATTAAATTTAAAGGAGCGAATGAAACGAGTATTATTAGTGTGTGGCGGGGGTGGGGGGGGGGGGGGGGGGGGAAAAAAGAAAAAATCCAACGAAACCAATAATTTTGTCATCCAACAAAGATATAAAACTCGCAATCTTCTTAATTATTATATGGATTTCTTTTTTTTTTTATTCAGTTCACACGTTGATCGATTATTTATATACGTATAATGCAAATCGTAAATACATTATTATTATAATATAATTTTTTTTTTTATAATATTTTTTTATTACTCATTACTCTCTACTTATTTATCAATTCTTCAATTAACCTAAACTATATACTTTTCTTTCTCATATTACATAAATGATGACAAAATATAAACTTTTATTTATCTTATATGCTTCTACTGAGCTACAAGCGCAAAAATATATTTAATATAAGACTTTGATCCAATATGAACCAGTTTACGTTACTCTCCTATCCTCCTTATTTTTCAATGTGACAACTTTTCAAATGCAACAAAACTCTCGAATTCAAGAACTAGAACGCATTTACTGTCCGTCCGATCATACAATTTTACAAAACGTTCGCAGAAACTTTACAATTTATAATTGACTTTGTGAAATGCTTTACAAGAACTGCAATAGACACATAGTTAAAGCAACATTAATTCGTTCTTAGAAATTTCATTTACAATTAATACTTTGCTTGCCAAATATCACTTTTCTAGTGTAGTATAAATTCACGCGACTGTTATATTTTCGTACTATACTTTTTACTCGCCATGGGTCCAGCTAGTTTGAATTTAGTAATTATTAAATAATAAATTAATATTAAAATTTTACTTGCCCTTTTTGAAATCCAAATAAAAAAAAAAAAATAAAATAAAATAAAAAAAAAAGGAATTAATTTATGAGTAATTAAAGAATATTATGAATTATCTTATTGAAGCTAGACATTCATCATATTATTAGTTGGTATTGTGTATTAGTATAACAATATTAATTACACTTTTTTTTATTTTTATCACTTTTGTCACTTTTACAATTGACGAAACATAACTATTTTAAAGAAAAATACGATATTGTATAGTAATTAATCAGTAGGTCAACATTAAAATATGAAAGAAATAATAATTGAACGAAAATCTTCACGACTTATAGATTCCGTTAGTTTTACATTGATTGACAATTGATTTATATGCTTAATATAAATTGCCAAAGTGCACAATAGTGAGTGATACATGCAGTTGTCTTGTCTAGTTCATAAGCTAGAATAATGAATTGAATTGTGACGATAAAAGAGAAACAAGAAAAAGTGTCAAAACCTAAATAATAATAATAAACGTATAAATCTCGGCAATCAATATTTGAATATTTATTTCTATTATCTATATAGTGTGGATAAAAGAAGCTAATGGATCGGCGAAAATTGCTGGAGGAATAAATTGCATAAATCAGTTTGCGTTAAAAGACTTGTAAATAAGAATATATTGAGTAAAAATTATATAACGATGATATATATGACGATAAGATGACGATATATAATATGTTCAAATAACAAAATACAGGGATAAATTTTATAATTAATATCAATATGATTTTCAATATTGAAATATACCGTATATTAAGACAGCAGCAAGAAGATTATCGTGACGGTAAAATATTCGGTAGTGCTACGTAGCTAAAACACAGCACGAAATGTCCAGGTCAAGATTTACGTTAACGCAGCAAAAGTAGGAGAAATTCTCGACTGTTGGTGACGGTGATACAACGAAATTGTAATGTGCACCGAATGCAAAGTTCCCCGGGTACATAAAAGACAGTAAGGGCGGACGGGCGCGCGCGGACACACACGCACGCTCAATAACACAAGTGCGCGTGTGTTTATGCATGCATACGTGTATATTGAGTAAACGATATGGATGGCCAGACTTTGGTCGACTGGATGTACGTACGTTCGCACATTTTGGAGGAAGGGAGGGAATTTCGACCGGGGCGCTAATGCATGTGCAATAGACATGCCGGAAGAGACGATACAATTTACGGATGTTGCGCAACAGAAGCACGCGACAGTGGAAGGCTACATGCTCGGTAAAATCTCGAGATGCTCGCTCGGAGGCTGTTTGCACTCCCTGACCAAACACACGCATACGTCCCCATTGAAGATTTAGTCGAAAAAGAATGGTAGACTTTTGACATGCGCATTTAGATATCTTGGATTGAATCTGACAATCAGCTTCTCTAACTTTTCCTCATTCTCTATTCTCCGGCGTGGATTATAAATGTGCCCGCTTTCCTTTTTTATTTCATATTTTTCTTTAGTCAGCGACAGTTTTTTGCATCCCATCAACCCAATCTTGATACTCACTGCTCTGATAAAGACAAGAATCTCGCTCACTCTCGGTGTCTCATACTCCCCATTTCCTG
>NW_011948430.1:1223306-1252719 GCF_000503995.2 Ceratosolen solmsi marchali
TCTCTCTCTCTCTCTCTCTCTCTCTCTCTCTCTCTCTCTCTCTCTCTCTCTCTCTCTCTCTCTCTCTTAGCCAGTGCCGTAGTTATTCGAATGAAATTTTCGTGAAAATAATTTAAAAGAAAAAAAGCCAAAGTTGTGGATTATGCGTATATGTGTTTTTCAATGTTATCAAAAGTGTCGGAAATGTTGTCACATCTAGAGCATTAAAATCTTATTAGTGAGTACTGCATTGTCGTTGTTATGTTTGCCATTTTCATTAGGAGAAGCTACATTGGAAACATATTATTCTTCAGGCAATATTTAATCTACGAATGGTGCTAATATCCACTATTTGAAAGTTCAACAGGTTGTAAATAATTAATTAAAAATAATTAATTAATTAATTTTAATAATTATTCCTTTAAATTGGTCGTGTAATTAGCATAGTCATTACTTTGATTAAGTTATTAAATCGCTTATCAAAACGCACTTTTTATTAAAATATCGTAATTTAATATCTCAATGATAAAAATGTGGAATTTGTAATTTGTTTTAACCTTATTTATTACATTACTAAAATTATAATAAAAATAATAACAATCGCTATTTTAATATTAATTAATACTGTGCCTTAGATTTCATCACATTTAAGATTTATTGTATTACGTACATATTTCGATTTTGCGCACGAACTTTCAATACAATATTTTATGGTATTTTGGTAACAGTTTTTTTTTTTTTTTTTTTTTTTTTTTTTTTTTTTTTTTTTTTTTTTTTTTTTTTTTTTTTTTTTTTAATACATATATCGCTCTTAATCACGAACAATACACAGTGAATATTTTAGAGTATCGCAGTTGCTATGTGAAAAGCTAAAATTATACGTATAAAAAGCAATCTTATCTTACGCATCTCGGTATACTACTTGTATCTACATCTACCAGTCAATACTTAAATTTTTTATCTTCTTTTTTTTTTTGGCTTATTTCGGTGTGCAGCATAAATTGAAACCAAAATTTTATTACACGTCAGATAATTTCTAAAAACTACAGTGTGAATTATAATCTCATAAAATTCCATTATACGTAATAACTCGTTGATTTATTCGCAAAAAAAGAAAGAAGAAAGATGGAAAAAAAAGAGAAAACATCAGTACAATTTGAAATCGTAAATATTTAAAGGCAGATTAAATATTATACTGTATAATAATAATACTCACATGCATAAAAATCAATTTTATAACGTGGGTGAAAATTTTCGATATTTCTAATTTAATTGCGCTTATTAATGTAATTATGATCACATCACTTAATGATTGAAACCATTATTTTTCTCAAATTTAGGATAACGTACGTGGGAAGAACCGCTAAAGTAATCGTGCATGTTTCAGAAATAAATACACTATATGAGAAAAATTCAGAGCGTAGAAAAGTGCAGTGTCTAAGCCAACTGTTACGAGAAAAAAACACGATGGAAAGACAACGCCTGCTGATAAGGTTTAGGTAGATTATCAGTGTAAACTGCGCAGAACACGAGATAGCAGCTGCTTGGTATCTATAGCGTAAGCGCGATAACGTCAGAATGTATCCAGATTTCTCTCACTTGGCCGCTTGAGTCAATATTTCGTCGAGGTGTGGTAATTGGATGAAACGAAAACTTCTTTTTCAGCACAATTTGATCTTCGGTAAACTCATACTCGGACATATAGTCTCGTAAACAAGCGGGATTTAGATTGCAGAGGTGGGGCAAAGAAGAAAGGAAATAACCTACTCTCGGAATATCTTGGTCTTAAATTTTACTTGTTTATGAATTCACTTGGCAATCGTGCTGGGAGCAATTACCCCAGTAATTATATCTTACCTGGAAAAATATGGAGTAAACAATCGAATTCGTTTTAATTTACGATTATATTTGAATAATTAATTAAATAATCTTTGGAAAATTTATCTTTCAACTTCATAAAGCCTGGACTAACAAAAATACATATGAAAAAAAAAACAAAATAAAAACAAATTATAACTTTAAAATACGATTTTTTTTTTTTTTTTTTTTTTTAAATATATGAATGTTTTTTAAATCTACTATTCATTTAAAAAATTTACATAGGAATTTTAAATTTTCATTTAAAGTGTTCTTCATGCAAACACAGTATACCCTCTATCTAATAAAATATTCTTTGTTGAACAATACTAAAGTGGTTTGTTACATAATATGAAAACCTTTAAAAACAAAAAAAAAATAAGAAGAAAATCTAATTTAATCAATAAAATTACTTTCAAGGGCGAATATTTACATCTTATGTATTATATTGGTATCTTACTTCACAAAATTGGTAGAGTAATATTCGATTAAAACATTGGATTGTGATTTAATCGATATTGAGATACGTTATCCTCCATCCAATCAATTCGGCATATTCTTGCGAATGAGTGAAAAACCATTAAAACGAGGAAACTTGGCTCTTCAAAACCTGGAATTTTACTTTAAATAAATCTGCGGAATGCACAACGCGCAGAATTTGTTTGTGAAACTATAAAGTCGTGCTCTTGAAAGCAGCGCCATCCCTGCGGGCAAGATCGACGACGACGGGTTTATTCGTCGGGATCCGTGGAGAATGAAGCTGAGTTATTTTAGCTGCTTACCCTCCCCCTGATGCCAGACCCTTTTTCCTGGCTTTTTCTCGCATGCTTATGTGGCGTAACAAAATAATGAAGAAGCACCTACGAATTCGAGCAAACAACGCCAAAATTTTGAATTCCTTTCATAATTTCACTTAAAAAATGGCTGTCCTTTTTGCTGAGCGTACCACCAGTCCAGTACGTACAAGCTTCTCTTTGCGAATTCACTATATTCTGAACTATATGCAGCTTAGCCAGAAAATATTTTACATATATTTATTACTGTTTGAAAGGTACGACGATTTATTGTCTGTCAAGGTGTGTATCGATATTGCGGTCCACTAGTTCAAAACGATTATTTAAGATACGTAGGACAATTTCTTATTTACATGTATTTATGAAACTGTAAAGAAATATGACGTAAGCAATTAATATTGTATTCTTAAATACGTCGAAATGAATTTCTAAGTGATTCTCCATCCCAATTATAATACAAATTATTAATGTCTCACCCTCAATAATAATATATCCTAATAAAAAATCTTAACATTTTCAACGTGTAAATAGGCGATATGCATACACAAATTTACTGTAAATATGAAGCTGTAGACCAAACACCATTGCTGAATTTAATAGAGAGTCGAATACAGGAAGGGAATTTCTCTAGACGTAGAGAGAAGAATAGAAGCTCTATAGTCTGAGGAATTGTGTGAATTATATGTAAAAAATGTAGAAGCAATGAAGAAAAATACAAAGACTGGCGTAATAGTTGAGTTGTGTAGTAAACAAGTAGGATAATAGGGTGTACGAAGAGTATGAAGACTAAAAATATAGGGTATGCAGAATTGGAGATGGGTGGTCGAACTTAAAATTTAGGAGCTTTCTTAGCACTAACTCATTCTACGCTCTCTCACTTTGCAAGGATTTGGATAATAGAAAGTAGTGAGCGTATTGCGCTTGTCAATTTAAGAAAGCGACCGACTTTTGTGCCAAATATTAAGCAAAATTTCAGATTTGTAAATTAAAAAAAAAAAAATTTTTTAAATTTTAACAGAATTTTCTAAATTAGATGATAAAGCAAGGAATTTTAATTATTTACTCTATTAAAACAAACAAAAAAACAAAAAAAAACAACAACAACAACAACAACAAAAGATATGTAAGTTTTAAAAGCATCAGCTTTGAGAACAATTTTCCCGTAATGCTAATTCGGTATATTTTCTTATGGTTAGTCTACAACGAATAGATAATACATTGTAAAATCGCTCTAAAATTTAATAAAATTTTACTTGAACATTTTATAGTTAATATTTTCAAAGGAATTTGCTATACTGATAAAACTCAAATTTTTTATACTCTTTCGAAATTTCTTTTGAACAAGACTTTACTATGTCACATTCATTTGCAACATTCTCATCATTGATGCTTAAAAAATATTTTGCGATAATAAATATGCTCGCGTAATTTGTTTAACCAATAAAATATTTTCTATCGATTATAATAACTTTAATGGATGTAATCTATTGTAACATATGTAATGCTATATATATATTATATATATATATATATGTATAACATGTAGAATATATTTTACAAAATAATATTGTAATAATAATGAAATATAATTAAGTATAAAAAAAAAATAAATAACGAATGTGCACAGTTATACATAGAGAAACAGACAATATAAAGTCGATTATAAACCTCGATATTTTAAGCTATTTATTTAAAAAAAAAAAAAAAAACTTTCCAATTTGATATCATTTTAATCATTATGTAATATTGCAAGTAACGTTCATATTATCTTTCTTTCATATTTGTAAAAATATGTTATATTTTTTATTTACATCTGCGCATCATTATTGAAGAGCCATAATAAATTATAAATTCAAGTTATAATCTGCATGTTCATTTTATGCATAGAGTAATAGATATTAACAAGTGTATTTATTTGTGAAAAGTACGTTTGTAAATAAGTATGTAATGTTGTGTCCTTCAAGTACCACGATTTTCAACAACTTTTAATTTGTTAAATACAACTTCATTGCTCTTTAGTATCAAGATAAATATTCAATTTAAAGTGATTGAAAACTAAATCGATCGACAATGATCAAACAAGGTAATTGCTAACAATATTGAAGTTGTTTGTTTTTTTTCTTTAACTGACATCTGTACGTACAATTTGCTCGCTAACCCAATTTCAGAAGCGGAAACGGCGCAAATTCGTACACATAGAAAAACGTGCGACAGTTGAAAGTGACCGAAGTTAAATTAAATGTCAAATTATTGAGACTGAAGATCCGATGGGAAGATGTAATTAAATAGTTTACGATTACGATTAACGTGTCATGCAAAAGCAATGGTACCACCGGGGCAGCCAAATGGCAACCCGACGTATCCATATGACACTAACATATAACTACACTCTAATGACTCGAGCACCACGCGTCATGCCAACACAACAACATACACATAATGAAACTCACGTATTCTCTTTCTGGTCGCCATTGCTGGACTTGGCCGCAGTCGCCGCAAGCTGTTGGATCGGCTTCTTGGAGTAGGGATGCGGATGATGCGAGACATTCTTGTTGTTGTCGCTGTTGTTGTTGTTGTGCATATGCACCTTATTGGCATTGCCATCGGTCGGTGAGCCTGGCGAGATTTTGTTCGCCAGCGAGTTCAGGGACTGAAGCATTTTCATCGGGGTCCTGCGCGACGTTGTCGCGACCGCGACCTCAACGGCGAGGCCTTGCTCGTTGCAGTGCTGCTTCCTGCAACTGCCCGGCTGCTCTGCGTCCGCCGACTTTCGCTTCGCCTTCGACCGAATGATTTCTGCCTGACTCGTTTGAAGGCGTCAACCTCCAAACTTCACGGTGACTGGCTTGATAATAAAGTCCACCTAGACGGGGACGACGACGACGACGACGACGACGACGACGACGACGCCTAGGAGCGCTCGGGTTGCCGACTACGGCTCTCGCACCCTTGGCCCTCCTTCACTTTCGCAAGTCTCTTCACTCCCCGGCCGTGTTGCGGCTGCTGCCCTCCGGAATTCCTCCGGCTATTCCCCCGACAATGGCTCACGAGTTATTCTGGTGTGACTCCTTACGCCAGACTACGGTTCTCCCTCTTCCAAGCTGCTGAGTTATCCTCGACGAAATGGGACCTCTTGCGTCTGCGATCGGGACAAAGAGAACGCTCCGTCAGATAAGAAGTTCGCAATGCCGGGAGGTTGTGCCCTCCGTCAAAATTTAATTCGTGTTAATGTACGTGACTGTTACACGGTGCGCTGCTGGAAACAAGCAACAAGCATTGGGCGAGGATGGACGGGAGGCGATCGCTCGTGGGGCCCAAACTTCTAAAGATCCAATTGTGCGCAATGTCAGGGGATAAGGATAAGGGAGACGACAGGTTTGCGTCAAGAATCTTCGCGTTAATAAAAAGCCAATTAATTACTTCGGATTTAATTGGCAACTCGCGATATACTTGGTGCACGAGAATTAAAGTCCGAGCTTTGGTATGGATAAGGGGGATCGATAAGAGAAACGCATGATTAACGACGGTGGGATAAAATATGACGTGTCGCGAAAAAAGGGCTGCATAAAGCAGGCGTCGGGTATGCGAAAGGCTTAATTTCTTCTTTTAAGAGAAAAGTTTTGGGCACCTAGCGGCTAGGCTCGACCTATGTTTCCGAAATCTCTTGACGAGATCTTGAAGCTCGTGTGCGACTTTCCACATTCCAGAGACCGACGCAAATTTAGCCGAGAACAAAAGAGAGCGAGTGAGTGAAGTGTTTGTGTATGTGCGCGCGCGTGCTTGTGTACGTGTGTGCGCGTATTCATGCACCTGTGTAAAAAGCATGTACAAAGCATTGATGGCTCCTTGCACTGCCACTGATTATGATCGTTGGCCTATTTTATACAGGATTACGCTCATGATATTGCAAGCATTGCACACTATATAGATAAATAATAACGAGTTATATTTAGGAATAGAAAAATAAAAGACTTTTAGGCGCATGAAATAAATGGGAGCATTGAAGGTAAAAGATCTGAAAAGCGGAATTCAGCTGTTGTGGAGAGCACTTATCGCTTGAGGCTTTTGTTCTCAGCTGCTAACTATCACCTTTAAGGCTCCCCCTCCCCCTCTCTCTATCTCCCTCTCTCTCACTCACTCACTCACTCACTCACTCTCTCTCTCTCTCTCTCTCTCTCTCACCCCCCTTCTCGCTCATTCTATTTTTCACTTTTTCTCATTATTTATTTGTATCTATTTAACGACGAGAACGTATTATAAAAACGCCAGATTAAAAATTATAAGAAATACGATGCCGATGAGTACAATTGTTCAACGAATTTTACCGAACTTCGATTCTTACATTTTTTAGCTCGTTCAGCCTCGTGTAGACATACATTGAAAGGACGCCCACTATTACGTGATCGCTCGGCACTGTTTTATAATGATTCACTGGCTTCGCGGTCGAACTTTCCGTGCGCAACACTTGTGCCTCACTGCTAGTTAATAATCAGCTGGGCGCGACCATTCTGCAGCAAACTGATAACGTCTTATCTGGATAGACTCCCACCTACCTATCCTTCTATCGCCTCTCTAGTGAACAGATAGTTTCATGCGTGAGTGAGAATAAAACGTTTTCTTCTTTACTTTTCCATTCTCTTACGTACGACCTCTTTACGAGCTCCATTACAATGACTTAATGGAAAAATAATATGTGCAAGACACGGCTGCTGCTAATGCGCCACGGCAAAATCACGAATGTGTTGTATTTAATCAGGCGGACATTGACACCAACCAATGCATAGAATTTTCTGTCGGGCGGTTAAGATTTCTTGCGGTTTAAATATAAGAATCGAAATGGTTCGCGAGCTTTTTATTAAATCGAATGTAACGATGTAATAAAGATCGACGGTTTGCGTTTATTTGAAAAATACATTTGCTAGTGACAGCTACAGCGGCCTATTATTATATGAGAAACTAATACATAAATGACCTATGTACATTTACGAATTCGACAAAAAGTTCGGACATTGTTCAACCGGTGAAATTCAACATGCCATTTAGCACTGTTTACATGTCCTAATTCAACATACCTACATATCAAATTGACTCAATATGCAAGCTTTCGTGTCCCAAAATTCACTATTATATTTTCCCTACTACCTACTACTACTACCGAGATAATTGCTTCAAATAATAAGGTAACTCGTTGAAAAAGTGAAAACTGAAAGAAATTTTTCTGTTAAATTATCCCATATCGAGAGAGGTGTAATAATTATTTATATTATATTTTATAATCTTATATCAAAAGTTATAATATTTAATAAAATTTCGATAAAATGTCAATCATTATTGCATTTTCCTTATTATTTATTGCTCAAGCATTGTTTTAAACATAATTTATTTACTTTTTAATTTTAACGAAAATACAGGGAATAAAAAAAAAATTATGAAATCGATCGATTTAAGAGTTATAAATTTTTTATCATTTACCTGCCAGAGTATTTAACAAAATATTGCAAATACACATTGTTTTGATTAATGTGAAACAACATTTCGAAGTAAAATTCAACCATAAGTTTTTTAATATTTTAATCGCACGTGCATCCTTGGTAAATTTACGTCATTATTATTTAAACATTAGAATTATTTATGCGCAACTACGTGATTATGAAACAATTAGACGTCATTCTTGGACTAATAAAGTTTAGGTCAAGCGACTATCACAGCGTATCTAATGAATAATGTACACAAGGCTCGAATGCCAAGAATTTTTACATAGAAATGGTCGCTGGAAAGTTTCGCGAAATTCAAGTATGCAACATGACTAGTCGGTGACGCATTTGATTAGACATCAGAATTCAAAAAATTCGGAATAATACGGGGTAAGATTATTAGTAAGAGGTGTGTATGAGACGCCGTTAATTCCGCGAGGCGCGATATGAAGTTTAAACGCTCAGACACTGGACGGCTCACGCGAGTTGCTTGCTGCGCGCGCGCGCACCTCTTATCGCAAGGTGTGGAACAGCGGACGTAAGCCAACTCGTGAAGAAGTACGAACAATGAACTTAGGAATGCAAGGGTATACTATGCCGCATCCGTAGCAATAACGTAGAGAGAGAGAGAGAGAGAGAGAGAGAGAGAGAGAGAGAGAGAGAGAGAGAGAGAGAGAGAGAGAGAGAGAGAGAGAGGGAGAGAGAGAGAGAGAGAGAGGAATAGAGAGTGAAAAGCGCCCCGTTAAGGCCCGGAAACTTTAATGTTTGACAAGACATTTTCCACAATATTCCCTGGCGTTGTCAGTTCGTAATTAGTTTCTACTTTAACCTCTGATGATGAATAACTCGGACTCGAACGTGGAGACTTTTGTTTCTATCCTTACCCTTCGACCGCCTATTACATTATGCACTTATGCACTTGTCAATGGGATCTGTTGCGCGCAAGATTTTTAACGCCAGTGTCGACGATTATGTAAATCTCATATTTTTATTCACTTTATTCGATTGATTTCCATTCCATAATATATTTATAATTTACGTTAACGCGTAACCCGTCAACAGTAACATTACTGTATGGAAAAGATATTACGACCGTGTCAATTATACTACCAGCATGATTAATTCGTTGTTTTTAATAATTACTTTTTCAAAATCAGGATACTTCATCTTTCATACAATTTGCAATATATTTATTAACGAAAAACAAGACTTTACACGGGATTTTAAAAATTTAAAGAAGCAAATGAAGAATGTACCGTTAAACTAGGAAAGATGCAATAATCCAATTGTCAACCAAATTAATCCATCTTGTCAAATTTTAAGCAGTTCGAAAGCAGTTTATTGCTACGCTGTTTCAGTTCAATTAAATTAAGCACAAACCGATCCTCCATAGAGGAATACGCAATCTGTTCAGTTTTCATGCAGCAACGTTCCGCCGTTCCATGCATCGAGCATAGAATTTCTGAATACTTCGAACGCGCAGCAAATATATCAATAGCTGGAACCGCATTTCGGTGCTTTGTACATGACTGTGTGGAACAGAGCTTTGCTTCGTTACTATTATTATTCTGTAATAAACACAATTAATTATAATACGCTCGGTTCCTGTACCCCATCAAAATCCATTGAATCAATTCCGTTAATTGCGCCGGAATATCGTTAATACGATGCTACGTAATATGCAAATTTCTCTACCAATAGTAATTTTTTTTTTATTTTTTTCCTATTTCATTTTTTTTTTCTTTTATATATATAATTGCCTGCCAAACGTAATTTTCGTAATAGAGAATACATAAATATATTTTATCACGCGTAAATCAAATTATACTATATTTCAAGAACCTTTTTATATTTGATTTTTCAAGGGGTTGAAAAAGGACTGAAATTTGATTATTCTTTTTTCAAATATTGATATTATTTTCAAGTTTTTTTTTTTTTTTTTTTTTTTTTTTTTTTTTTTTTTTTTTTTTTTTTTTTTTTTTTTTTTTTTTTTTTTCCCCTCTTTTTTTATACACTTATTATGCCCATTACTAGAGATTAATTATTTGTCGAATTCTGAAAACGAAGAAGAAATTTAACCCAGTCACGAGTTTATATATTTAAATGTAATTTAATTTTAAATGTAGACCGTAACATTAGATAATAATGTATTTAAAAATTACAATTCGATCAATTGATATGATTATTATGCCACTAGTGATATTATAAGTGAAGATACATTTTCGTTAATTCGTTATCAAAATATTCTTTAATTGTTGAGCATAAAGCTACAGTCAGCTAAAATTGTTAAATAATATTACAGTGAATAATAAAATATTAGCATTAAACTGTTTGCTCTTTATTCAATAACGCAATTGGAAATAACAATTAATAAATAAATTTATATTTGATATTATAATTTATTACTCATAAAGAAATATAGCTTTCTATATATCGTGTATATATCATGTATAATGATATTAGTAGAAGATTTTAATAAAAATACTTTAAATGTTGGCACTTTCAATCAGAAAATTATGGCACAATGCTAACAATTAATTACATGTCAATCAATCTCACAATTATCCACTAAATGAATAATTGAAATGTTTGAAAATATTACACTCTTGTATTTTAACTTTACGACAGACATACTATTTTAGCATACTGCCGTATAAAACAAAAAAAGAAAATTAATAAAAAGAAAGCATACCTCTGGCTTGTCACTTCAATTTCAAAATATATTAAAACAATGTGTCTCGTAAACAAAAAGCCACTTTACTCTTTAGATTGTTTATACAGGGTGTATAGCCAAAAACAGAGATTCGCTTTCTTGAGCAGTAGTTATAGTTTAGAAAGAAAAGAGCAAGAGAAAAAAATGAGTTATAACGCTTATTTAAGCGAATTTAGAATTTAAGTGCGTATACCTCATCCGGGAAAAGAATTCAATTCGAGCCAGGAATACTTTTATAATGTGAATATATATTTAAAAAATTTTCACTTCGAAACGACACGTGAATATGAAACGTTAACTTTTATATTCCTAGTATTATTATGAAGCACCAATCCTAATAAAAGTTTCGTAAAACGCGCACGAAACCAAAAGTAAAATTAATGAATTCACGAAAAGTAAGTAAGCTCGTATACGCTATTACCGGACCATATACTGTGTATTGTAAAAGGCCATTTTTAACGTTTATTTATTGAGTAAAATAAATGTTTGATGAGAGCAATAACGACAAAAAGATCGGTTCGAAAGATGGTGATGAAGGGGCGGGAAGGGCGGGAGGGGCGGGAGGGGCGGGAGGGGAGGGGGGAGAGGGCGAGCAAAACAAGTCGTCGCGCTGATAGTCATGGACAGAAAGGTCGAGTGGGAGTCTCGCGTGCACGCAAGAGAGCTTGCAAGTGCGGCCGCAGTGACCAAGCAGCACGAAAGCTTCCCGGAAGCTCTCATGACGGCCATACGTTTTATCCTGGACGCGCTCGTATTAAAAATGTAAGTCGGCATGCAAGCAACGCGCATTCGACAATCGCTTTCGTGACCCCTCTACTTCGATTCATCGACGCTGCTTAACGCACCGACGATCGAAGTACGAGGGGAAAGTAGACTGTAACCCTTATTTCTGACGGGGCGAGTAACTGGGGTGAGTCGTAATCAGGCGGAAAGAGTCGCATAGTGATAACGGGGCACGAAATTTAACGTGGATGCCGGATATAGGAGTCTGTGGCAGATTGTGCGGTCCTTTCGAAATCATTTCGACTCATTTACAACTAAAGGCGATTAAACTCGTATGTTTTATTTCGAACAAGTCGTGGCAATCGATTACCAGAATAACAGCGCTTTATTCAACTCTATATTATGATTATTAATAATTTAACGTATTAACTTAATCCGAGCCACTGTTGTAATATAATAACTTATTATTTATAATGCCTGTCTGATATACAAAAATATTGGTATATTATTTTTTGACATTTACTGTCGCTACTGTATTATCGCTTAAAAATATTAATTTACGAAGTTGCTTTGATTTTAAATACTTGTTACGGTAGTAAAAAATTGCAATTAATATTTATATAACGGGAGGTCACCTAATAAAAAGTTGCTGGATTAGATACAATAAGGAGAGAAACATATTTTACGGCGAATAAGCCATTTTATTCATAATAGCTCTGAAAATATTAGATGGAATACAGACCCACGCCCAAACAAAAATAATAATAAAAAAACAACTCGTGCTCGTTTTCAAAAGGCAAAAAATAAAAAATAAATAAAAAAGGGATTCATAATTCGAAACTCAAGGTACCGATGATGATTTTTCACGTAAATGATAACGTTATATTACATATATAGAATTTGCATGCAATATTTCATGTAATTTCGTTCGTATAATAATAACAATAATAATAATAATAATAATAATAATAATAATAATAATAATAAATAATAATAAATAATAATAAGGGGCAAACAAGTGGACGAATATATGATTAAGGCGCAGCCATTAAATTCTTGGTGGTAAGAAAAAATTATGCGTGTAGATCCGCAGCAAAAGGCGCTGGCCGAGCAGAGTTCGCCAACGGCTACCCCTGCCATTGGTGCTGCTGGTGGGAGAGCGTAAACTTGCGGGGTGGCATTATTCACACGGGCGGAGCTCGTTGAGAAAAGCGATAGCAAGTTTACCGATACACAATGATAATTACTGTGGAATGAGCGCGACGATCGGTGCGCGGTGTATAATTGGAGCAGTCACCTTCGTCGTCGTCGCGCAATTGACGAGAGCAAGCAAGCACGAGCAGATGTTCATCGTTATTAGCAAAATTGCAGGAGCTAATTGACTAATTACTGATTAGCGACAGGCGACGAGCCCCTCATTACGCTACGATCGGACATATTGATAGATTGCCGTTTTCCGCGTTTGTGTGCGTGTCGGAGTCATCGATTACTTTTAGACGCCGCTAAAAGTTCTCATGCTGCCGAGTCTTGGGCTTCGCAAACAACGAAGATAAAGTAAACTCATTTATTCTTTATGCAGAGTCGTTATTCAAGGAATTTAATTAGAACAAACTGTAGCAATATGTGCTGTATTCGAAATGCTTCCTCAATCCATTACACCATCGACGCCCGGTGAATGAAGTTTTCATCGGACTCTCGAAAGGCTTTGGAAGCTAATCAATATTAATGCAATTGAATAATCTAATACCGATAAAGGTACTATTATTCGGAGTAATGTTGTTGAAAAAGACAGAACTGTAAGCTCAAGTATAAAAATAAAATTGTTCGAATGTAAGCTAATTGAGGCAGTGTGACTTTAAAAATATTAATTTTACGTATCTTGTAATACAATAGCCGTATAATCTCGTTTTATAAATCTATTTAGTAGTTGAATATCGAATCTTCTTTTTTTTTTTTTTTTTTTTTTTTTAAATTTTTAAAATTTTTTAAAAATTTTTTTTATAATTTTTAAAATTATTATATTTGCTATTAAGCTAATACAAACAACTTATCCTTACAGAGAAACTACTTTACTTACTCTTTGATAATACGCAAGAAAAATCAATTTATATTACACCATTGTAATTTGAATACAGAATTTGTTAAAGTATTTGTTAAAGAATTCAACTATTTATAATGTAATCAAAAGTTAAACAAGTTGGTATTCATCTCAAATAACCTATTGCTTTATTGCACATCTATCAACATTAATCTATTACAAAATTTGAACACTAATTTGCTAGCGGATAAATGTAATTTAAATAAAAATATTAAATATAGGTATTCAATGGGTAAAATAATTAAAAATTGTAGTTATCCAATTGTCATCATTAAACGTAGTTCAGTAATAATAATACAAATAGTAATACTCATAAGTAACTAATCTGACACCAATAACATAAATTAATAATTGCAGATAAATTGGTTAATAGTAATAAAAAAAAAAAAAAAAAAAAAAAAAAAAAAAATGAGATTCGAATATATTGCATGAATTAATTACAAATTATGAAAGAAAAAAAAAACGGTAAAACTTCGTTATAATAAAAAAATTATATAAAGCCCTACATTGCTTAAGAGTAAAAAATCGAGTTAAATTATCGGGATAACAGTGGTGGACTCGAATGCGTAAGTAGGAGGAATTTATCAAAATCATTCAATATCTGCAATCTGTTTAAATATTACAAGGTAATATTGTATTTCTTAAATAAATTTTGCCCTAAAATGTCGTATGAAATTTATTAAAAAATAATAGGATAACGTAATATAATATGTAAATATAGAAGACCTTCTCACATAGAACAACTGATATAGTAATTTATTCTATATATATACAAACATATATATTGCAGAAATTGTGATTAAAGTGTGGCCCATTAATTTTATATAAACATATAAGAAATATAAATAAACTCCAGTGTGAAATAAACTGCGTAATTATTCAAATATATAATTGATCAAATATATAATCTGAAGTGAAAAATTGAAACTACAATAATATGAAACAAATATGGAGATAATTTGAATAAAACACTAAGCAGAATATTACATTAATTATAGGTCATAAAAAGTTTTAATTTTTATACAATTTTATAATGCAATTATATCATGCGGATGATGATATTTGATATAAAATTGATGAATAAGAAATAAAACAGTGAAAGATAGTTGCAATGTAAAAATCAGAATAAGAAAAAGAAATTCTAACTCAATGAAGATATATTTAATTATTTTTTTAGAGTTTAAACTATTATAAAAATACTTTTAAAAAATTGCTACGATATTTGATTCTATATTATGTCCCCATAATTAATGATTTATCTCAAAATAAATGCATCGATGTTTTAATATGTATTTGGTCGATGAAATAAAACGTTAAAGGGAATTTAATCTTAGATGGACAAGCACGAAGTGAAAAATTCCATGACAGCGGGAAAACGTCGTGAAGGATTCGTTAAAAAAGTTAAGGCTTCTTCTCAAAGAGAGAAGAGCTTTACAAGGTAAGAAGAAAGCTTTTGGCGACTGATATTATAGAGAGAAGTTTGTTGGAGCCTGAAGCGAGAAGCTTAAGTGAAACGTGAAGTATTTAAGTCTCTAAACTTTAGTAGAGAAGGAAAAGATGCCAACTAGACCCTTATGCACTAAGACAATACTAGCGACGCTTTACTCAGTAATATCGACATTTCCTGCACTATTATTTTCCTTAAATCACCCAGTTTGCATTTGAATATTTAAGACAATATGATAACATATCGCCAAATAGATTTTCACACAATTTTTAATAGTTAAATGCCTTTATTAATAATACTTATCATGTATTTTGATTATGTTTTAAAATAAATATATTAATATAAGTAGCTAAAACTTCTACAAGATATTTTGGTAAATTAATATTATTAAACGAATTAATTCATTTCTATTGTCACGTTATTTCAAAGCTATTAAATAATGAGTAACAACAAATTTTAATATTTTAAAATATCAATCATGAAAATTTCAATAAAATTTCAATTAATGCGAGAGATTTGATGATTATAGTACTTTTTCAAGGTATACGACATAATTTTTGTTAAAAACAATTCAACGATAAAATAAAATATTTATTGTACATTGGTTATAAAATCATAAAATATTGAACATGAAAAGAAAATCGAATCTATTGTTAATTTTAATAAAGAATCAAATTATCTGTAATATAGTTAAATTTAACTGAAAAATTATCCTCGGTACTATTTTCATAAATCAAAATTATAGTAATAATCTAGTATTTAAATTAATTCGATCCACCAACATTGATTAAGCACAAGATTATCATTAAGAGCAACATCAATGATATTTACTTAATGAATATCAAATATTACATCTTAAATTTTATGAAACGAGTATAACGTAAGCAGGATTAAAAAAAAAAAATCGAATTCAAGGATAATCACAGATGTAGAAAAGAAACGGATTGATTATATGCCAATAAACATTATTTATTTCACGCTATAAGAATAATCTGTTTGTATTAACTGTGATATGTATTGGTGAGCTTTTGCTTATTCGCGGTCTTAAGATAAAAATAAAAAAAATTATTTTATTAGAAAAAAAATATTAAGAGTAATATTTTGTATTAAACCATAAAAAACGAGAAACGATGTAAGTAACTGATGTTTTTTGAAAAGGCATTCAGAATAATTTATATTAGTAAAAAAATTTCATTACTACCCACTAAAACATCTTTTTTTCGGTAAAATTGATCACATTATATTGTTTCTAATTCGACAATTGCTTTTTTACGTAAAATTATTGTACGTATAGGATTAGCCCATAGAAATTAGTAATAATAATTTTTTTACAGTGTTCTAATAAAAAAAGAGAAAAAAAATTCATAAAATGCAACGTCTTGTTTGAATTATTCACGCAGTCTGGAGAACTTTGGTTAATTAAACAAACAATATATACTTACAATGTAGACTATCAGAAACTAAATCCGGAAGCAATAGAGAAGGCAATAAAAAGTGTCATGATTATTACAATAAAGTAATAGTTAAGAAAAATTAATAATTAAAACGTTTTGTGACAAAATCACTGTTGTGAATGTTAATAATGATAGATTTCAAATAGAATTCAAGTAACAAAGTTAATGGTTTTCAATTTAAACGACTAAATAAACAGTTCCGCCTAATATATATATATATATATATATATATATATATATAGTCGATTTATTTTAGATAATGTATTTTATGAAAGTGATATAAACACGAGTTGTCAGATGTCAAGTTAATTTACAGCATTTTCATGAAACGATAACTCGTGGGCAAGAATTACGACCAATTTGTTTTACCTTTCTATCGCCGAAAGGCTCTTGTCTACACTTTAAAGTTTATGACACTTGAATGGCATAACTTACAACTTTTATCCTAACTATTTGACTGCAGGAGCTTCGTATTTAAAATGCATTCAACATTTAAAATTAATATCTATAACAAAAATTCCTTAAAAATATCGAGTGGACAATGCTCGTTCAAATGTCCAAAATTTCCTCTTCCTATGAATAGTAATATTTGTGAAGAATTTTTTTTTACTGTACATCTCGATGAAATTTACCCAGATATATCCAAGATATTAGTATGTCTTAAAATAAAACACTGCGCATTTCATAAATACGCTCTTTAATATATAATTATGGATTAAAGAATAGCTTCGTAAGTTTAATATATGCTTATATCTCAATTCGATTAAATTTTATTTGTACGAATGATATTACATTATTTTCCTTTTTACGTTTTAACAGTTAAAAAAAAAAAATGCGTTCCTTCCACTGTCTCGATACTTAATTGTAAATGTTACAATTTTTCTTTTACGTTAGTTGTTTGGCTACTTGTTATTGTTTCGCTAGAGTCGTAGATCACATTCCATTATGCAAAATGAATAATAAAGTACGGAACTAGTGTAAGTATATTGTATGTAGCAAGAAACATGAGTTACGTAAAGTGTATTATTAGGTTCATTACAGTTGATCATGATGTTAATGTATGTAATATGAGAGTAAATAAAATTATAAATATTTAATTGATTGTTTGAAGTATCGAGCTGATGCCTTGAACGCAACGACACAATTTTCATGCTTTTTACAAAGAGCAACAAAGATGCAAGAATAATTTTAATAAAGGCGCGGTTACGCAGACCTTAAAATCTTAAAATGCTTCTAGGAAAATTATGTCGATTGATATATCGGCTATGATTAAATGAAAGGGAAAATTAACAGAAAAGCTCAATATTTAGATAGGCGGATAAATATGCCGGAATACAATTGAAGGTCACCGGTGAATAAGGCCGACGGCCCTTAAAGAAAGAGGGTAAACCAGCCTCCCTCTAAAAAGTCGGGAGGAGCGCGCATAATCCTCTGGAGATTTAAACCGACGAAAAGTACGGGAAGATAAACAGAGTCGGCGGCAGGAAGCTCCAAGGGTCGTGGACGCTCGCACTGGGATCTCTAATTCGCGAGATTGCTCGATTCTTGGCATCAGCCCAGTCGCGCATTCCCAGCCTCTGTTGTTGCTCGGGACACGAATCAACGGGATAAAAAAAGCCAACGGGGGTGGTAGCATGATCGGAGTCCGCGCTTCTTCTTCACGATCAGCCGCGATCAAACCGGACGGTGGCAGCTGTACCCCGTGAACTTTTCTCCTTGGCCACGAAACCGGTGACGCCTATGAATTCTGCATTTCACAATGTATTTTACAAAATCGTTATTGTCGCCCATCCACGCTCACGCTGTCTCGTATATTTCGGCTCCTACGCCCTTGACGAAAATATAAGCGCGCGAAGGAAACTCGCTCGTCCAAAGCTTCTTCAACTTTTTCGCGGCCTCGTCCTCTGCCCTCGATCGAAATTTCGCATTATAATGGTAATGCGTTCAAGATAAGAAATTAAGAGTAATACTAAATATGAAAAAAAAATTAGAATGACATAAATATGAGGTGGAGGGCTGATACTCGGATTAGGGAGTGCTTAAGCTCGACTTAATATTCAATGTGACCTTTCTTTACACAATCGCTCTACCGAGACTTCAAAACCATTTTTACTTACTTGCCTTTTTACTTTTTTACTTTTTTACTTTCTTGTTGCTTATAATTATATAATTCGTTGTACCCAGAGATTACGTAGTAGCAATTAACATTGCAAGACTTCGGGTCGAGAATTACTTACATATCTTAATGAGCATGAAGTGCCAATTATTTCGCTGGGAAACTACGACCAAACAATGTCCGACTCTGAAATTTATCTTCTATACGAAATTTTTAAAGGTATTGTAAGAATGTCGATCGGCCAGTCTCAGCATCCAAGTCGCGCGAGCACGACAATTGGTTTGAGAAAAACAATAAAATATATAAGAACGAGAGGACTTGATGCGCTTAAAGTATCATCGCGTTCATAGGTCATCGATATTGCGAAAGAATGCCGGCGAATTTAAAAATAAAGACGAAATAATTTCTCACGAAACTGTTGGTGCCGGCGCCCGCCTATTTGTAAAGGCGCCACCTCGACTCTCCGGTGCATTGTCGGCGTCTAATGCACCTCCGTTCTGTAAGTCGCAGTCGTGAAATCGTTACGCCAGGGCGGTTAAGACATTTTCGAGAGGTCTCGAGCACAGCCATTCGGTTAAGTGCCGCCTCGTGTGACGTGTAGCTCCGGCGCCAAGCGAATCGCTAAAGTACCTTCTCTCCTTTAACGTTAATCGACACGCTTAATCCGCTTTTATTTATTGTTCTTATCCATCCCCTTTCCCTCCATACTAGTCGACTAACCAGCCAACCAGCCAACCAGTCAGCCAGCCACCCACCCACCCCCATTGTCTCCACCCATAGAATCGGGGCTTTAAAAGTTTTTTAAGCAGCTGTCACAAGCTGAGCTCGTTAGCTTTACCAACATCAACAGGGATTCTCGTCGATGCCGAATCGCACATTCGATGTTTCATAGAATCGTCGGAGAAAATCAGCCTCTCACCCCCCCCCCCTCCTCGCAGCTTTTCTTACCTACAGTCGGTGGAACGAACTGTTCTCCAGTTAAATTTGAAAAGTTTCCATACAAATCAAATTCACCGGGGGTTCACGGAGATGCGGCAAAAGCACGGGTAAAGATTAAGGTGCGCGCGTGTGTGTCGTGTTAGTATATATAAGTATATATGGGATACAGGAAATAAACGCAATTTTTGCTCGACCGAATACGTAGCGAACTTTTACAACTTTTACATCAACCCAAGGGCAAAAACGACAATATATACGTTCTCGCGTAGTGGAGAATACACTAACTCAGAAATAGGAGAGCGAAATGCTTCTATTTTCCACAATTAAAGCCGTAAATTGTTTCGCTTTTCCTATTACCGTTTTTTATTTTATTTTTTATTTATTTGCATCTCATGTTCTCGGCTTCGATTTCGAGCTAAACGCCTACGAGTTACGTATTGTAATAATCTTGCGTTGCCGTCCACAGGGCTAGAAAAAAATTTGACCGGTTTTGAGCATCGCTCGAGCGAAAAGACGCGCCCATCGATGATGACCTCGCCTATGTCTCGTTTTTGTTTAATCGAGAAACCAAAGGCGCCCACCAACCGGCGGATTTACATTTTGATGACGTCCGGCGGTCTCTTTGTCCCTTGGGAAAGGCGACCATGTTGCTCTGGCAGCGGTAACGCAATGCGCTGCTCTTCTCTCTGCTCACTCTGCTCTTTGTGCCTCTTTCTCCCGCCGCAGCATTGAAAACAAGTACCGTCCCTGATAAACTTGCCAGTTCAATGTTTACAGGAAATTATTCTGGCTACTCTGTGCGCTTCTTATTATCTACTTAATGCATCTACGTTTAACTCATTCGCGAGGACGATAAGTAAGTAAAATTAAACGAAAAATGATAAGGCCATTTAAATGTAAATTCAAAAATATAATTTCCTTCATTTGCAATATAAAGCACTTTAATAATGCTCTCAAATTCAATTCAATAGCACCGGTATTGAAAAAAACAACTTACGCTACAAGTAATATAATAAACCAAATAAGAATTGTGTGTGTGTGTGTGTGTGGGTGGGTGTTAAAAAAAAGCTCTGCAAACAAACTTGGAAAATCTTAGTTTTATATTTGCACCATTTGGTGCAAGAAATTTTTGAAATAAAAAGAATAGCGCGCATTTTTTAATAATGATAGAGGACGAAGCAAGCCGTAAGCTGTGTATAATATCACAATAGGCTTACTTTAATTCAACCATTTAGGGCATTTAAATTCGAGTTCGCCAACGAAAATTTAACCAAACCTTCGGTCATAAGATTTATAAAAAAAAAAAAACAAATTAAGAAAAATTTTTCAAAATCTATTTCGAATAATTTTGAAAATAATGAATGCATAATTCTACGAATTCACTGTTTCACTTATTTTTCGTCTAATTTCACAATTAATAGTTATTGCTTAAGGATTCAGATGTCGAGTTAATAAATAGACTGTCGAGTAATAATTAAATATTACTAACGCGAATAGAACTCGAAATAAAAAAAAATTTTGTTATTAAATTTATCTAACCAACAGATATTAAAATGCCACAGGTGGACAAGAACTTTTACTTACTTGTGTGTCAATAAAGTCATATCAATATGATATGTAAGTAAGCACTCTTTATTTAATAATTATATAACTATGCTGAATACAATTTCTCAAATAGTTTACATAATTGTCTAGTAATTTGATTTCTTAAAGTACATAAAATTATACTGTGGAATTTAAAAATTAAGGTATTCGTTTAGAGTGCCGTTATTGGGTTTTACATTAATTTAATCAAATGTTTGGCCGATTTCATTATGCAATGCCGTATCGAAGAAATGATCAAAATATATTTTATTCCATAAAATGATTTTCAAAAGAGCATGACATCATCGATGGATTTTAAACAAATGATCATTTTTTTTGTCACAAATTTATACTCTATTTTCGAATTATATAAACTACATAATAAAAAAAGTATCGAGAAAACCAATTTGAACAATGTTGAAATGGCAAAAACTTTAACATAAAGATTTTTAATTGTGGTTTTGTAATGAATTTCTTTTCTACGTAAGTTTAAAAATTCTTTCTTTTCTGTATGAATAAAAATTAAAAAGTTTATAATTTGAAATTAGGTGAGCTGATGAAGAAGTTCGTGATACTATTCAACTTGAATACAGCAGATGGACGCTATTTATTATTAGGCTTTATTTTAGAGGACTTAACAATATTTATTATAATTAATCATTGTACATTTCAAAGGTCCCGCGTCTAACAACATATTTGAATTTTTAATTGATTTAATAAGTTAATCAAGGCACATTAACAACATATATTACAATATTTCTCCAAACAAGCAAAATCTAAATTGTGCATGCATATTATTATTATCATTATTATTATCATTATTATTTTATATCAATTAATTTAAAGGATTTCATTCTAAATTAAATTATAAATATTTTTACTGAATGTAGTTTAAACTCGAAATTTAAATTACACTTTTATATCACGTGATATGCGATATCCAACGTCAAGCTGCAATGTTACGAGTAACGTAACTTAGAGGATGTAATTTTCGGAATTTTGTTGCAAGCAATTCGTAAATTATCAGGGGTGTGCAGCTTGATAAGCTGCAACTGGATGACCTCGGAAGAAGTTAGGGTCGAAAAGGTTATTCCCGGATTTAAGTGTGCACGTTGCGGAGAGCAGCAACGTTTCGCCCTGAAATTGTTGCTCGAAAAAGTTTTAACGAAGCTGGGTGGTAATGGCACATATGATGGTGTGTAGCCTTGACGTCAGAACCGTCGGCATTTTTCTATCCGTTAACCTGTCGGTGTGCTCGACCTGAGCAGCTGAAGAGCCGACAAGAGAAGAACGACGAGATTCGGGGATCCGGGCTCAAACCCTTCGATGCTACTTTTCTACTTTTCTCGTTTCACGCCTGAATTTTCGCCAACTCGGGGAAAGAACGAGGGGAAGAATAATAAGAAGAAATGCTCGCCGATGGAAATTGTGGGGAGGATTCTCACGAGCTTGAGACGTTCTACGAGGTAAACAAAGAGAATGAAGGAATCGCATTTGCAAACGCGCCGAGCTGCCGCAGCATCTCGTCCTCTCCCTCCTCGTGCCCCTTCTAGCGTCAAGTGGCGGGGGAGGGGTGGGGGAAGGGAGAACACAGAGTTTTATTCCATTCATTTCTTTACTTCATCTTTGTTTTTATCACCAAGACACATTCCTGAAAAATTGCCAAGATTTTTTTTCTGCGGGGAACCTTTGAACGAGTATATGAGAGAACCTTGAGATGCTAATATTTCTTGTTTGTTTGCTTGCTTCAGACATTTAATTTCGTTAGCATTTCCAATTTCGCTACCATATTGAGCTTATTATTTTTACCCCGTAACTCGCTATATCTCACCGTAATACACAATACATAATTATTTCAACGATATTTTCTCAAGCGTATTAATAAATTTGTACAATGCGTGAATGTAAAAATAAAAATTCAAAGAATAACCGTGGCGATCGAAATGAGAGACGTTTAAAAAACAATTAATGAAACAAACGCCCATAAAGATAGCATTGCATATTGGAATGAAATAACGAGCTAGAAATTCGTTATTTTTCAAGTACGCCGAAAGATAGAGAGTCGGAGGGGCGGTGAGAGAGAGAGAGAGAGAGAGAGAGAGAGAGAGAGAGAGAGAGAGAGAGGGCAACTGGCATTTGGGTACTCTTCTGTTCGTTGGACATTCGTATTTTTCGAATAGGCGCACAAGTATAATGCTCGAAACGCCAGACTGCCCTTCGCGTATTCGTAACGCAGCCGCACATATACAAGCGAACGAAGGGTAACGGCAAACGGACCGTCACGCTGTGAAATCACTCAGCGGGGTTGACATTTCGTTGGCGCGTAGCCGGTTGACAGGCGTTCATCGGCTACACGATAGGCGAGAGCAGCCCGGGAATGATAACTGATTATCGAAGCGTCGAGTGATGATATTGAA
Source organism: Ceratosolen solmsi marchali (assembly GCF_000503995.2). Taxonomy (NCBI): domain Eukaryota; kingdom Metazoa; phylum Arthropoda; class Insecta; order Hymenoptera; family Agaonidae; genus Ceratosolen; species Ceratosolen solmsi. The sequence continues at coordinate 1,246,902 of NW_011948430.1, forward strand.
AATGTCGTTCGATTTATGCAAGAGCCGACTCGCACTCACCTTCCCTAGTCGTCGTTAAAATGCCTATCAGCTTTATCAAAAAAATCACGTTTGTGCACATTTGTCTCCCATTTTATTCACTTTTCTCACCGGGCGCCATTGCGGCCTCTTTCGTCCTTGCCAATCACGCTTCGCGAATCCCTCATCACATTTGCCTCAAACTGCTTACGCTTAAAGGTCTTGCGAGTGTGACTTTTAGGAAAATCTTTGAAGAGGATTAAGCAATGAGCAATCAATCATACTGAAATTTTGAAACTATATACTATCTCTTTTTCTTATTAAAAACGATTAATAATATAATCAATATACATAGATATGATATATACATAATAGATAACCATATGTATATCGCGATAAAGTGCTTAATAATCTTCATTTTTAATTATCGGTCTTTCATTCGTTCAACTATTAGTTAACGTACCTACAAAAGTACGTTAAAAGTACTAGCGTTCAAGCGTTACTAACAATGTCTATTTGCTTAAAAAGTGAAAAACTTAACTAAGCTGTATGAAAATTTCTTTAGAATCATTATGATTATTCGTGTTTGGCAATGATCTCTTTTTCCTTAAATGAAGTCGTTCTGATTCAAATGCAACCTCCTCTTACCATCTCATTTAAAATTATTCTTCTTGAATGTAAAATAACCATTTCTATTCGTGTATCTCAACCTGCAGTTTGCTATAAAGAAAAGTATGCACATAGTGTTACCATGTGAAATAAAATTATCGCCTAGCGATGCGAGTTCGATATGATCTCTGAAAAGAGGATATATAATAAGATACGTACCGAGCCAAAATCTAAAGCGAAGGTATAATGACTTTAGAATTGACATATACGTCAAACTGTCAGTTCTTTACCAAGTTACTTGGGTTTGTAACGTAGAATTGTATATTAATATAATTCTAACGTCTAGAGTGTCTACCATCAGAAGTTGAAATTAATTATTAATCGAGCTATGTACAACAGATTAGGCGCGGTATCTCCAGAACCTAAATGCAAAAGCACCTTACGAGATGATTACGAAACAAGAATCTTTAAGTGAGCTACAATGCATTATCTTGATTACTAGAAGATGGCTGCACTCAGCACACAGCATGCTCCGATAACTTGATAACAAAAAGAAAACTTGCTCTAATGCTAATATTGATTTATTTTCTCGTCTTTTGTACGATTATCCATTTAAACCCATCGATAATTCATCAAAATTCAACGATTTTTAATTTCTCTCGCTATCATTTTCTCCCTTTTAAAGCGCCAAATATTTTTTACGCATTTAAATTTAAGTAAAGCTGCATTAGCATTTAGACTAATCAGCCAATTTTGTGAAAACTAGCAGACGGTGTTATTCGATTTAATTAATAGCAAAGTCAAGCTGGCGACAACTTGATTAATGAAAGAACATGGCTTATCATGAAATTTACTAACATTATTTTACTAATCAGGTGTTGGCGTGTAACCGTATCATATATATATATATATATATATATGCGTGTGCGTGTGCGTGTGCGTGCGTGTGTGTGTGTGTGTGTGATCGTGGCTTATACGGTTGATGAAGCGCTCGAGAAGGAGCCGCGTTTCACGACTATTTAATAAATTATTCAAGTCCCATCTCATCAGCATATCTCGAATTACATTATTAAATACTTTTTTGAAAAAGATGATGATGCAGCCACTGTGTCCTTGAGACGCGTTACGCTAGCAACTTTACTCTTAACTAACTATTAGTCAAGACTTATGAATTTGAATTTGAATGACTAGCGTATCCTATTAATTTAAAAGCACGCACAGTTGGTAAAACTTATAACCAGCCACGATTGAACCGCATAAATATGCAGGAAGCGAGTAAACGAAGAAGTACCCTGGAGGAAAAGCAAGACACGCGACTGCATCCCAAAATATACATATATACCACAAATGCGTCAATTATGAAACAATGAAATAGTTAGTGGGGGCCGAGTGTCTGAGCAGACGTAGGAAAGGCGCGCAGCAGGGCAAGTGCCAACTGGCGCCAACTTCTCGCGCTAACTTGGTAGCCGCTGTTTCGCCGAGTTAACTAACTAACTTCATAGCAATCTAGCTTGTCCTTTGCGACTACCCTCGTACTCTCCATCTCCCTCGCCCTGGACTCACGCGCTAACGTTTCGCCCCTGATTTCGCTTCGCTGACTCGCGCTTGCGGTTCATCCCTCGCGTCTTTCTTTACACCCGACCACGTCACTCTTGATAATGCGCCACGTTTGCCGAGATTTGATCGATTACACAACTGAAAGGCTGGATGATGCCTGGCTCGGTAGTGCTTTGGAATTGCGTGACGTTCCGACGGCAATCAATATGTGATTTCTACGCATTTTCACAAACATAGAAAATAATTCACGATAATCTGTTGCCCCACTGACACTTGGTTTCCATTATAAATATACAATTATAATACAAATAGCGAGTGCTTTTATATTTTAAAAACGATTTTAACAAATGCTCGATGTAAAGGTAACCCCTCTGTTAACATTCATTCGCAGTTTCCAGACGATTCATCTTTCATAAAGTCAGAGGCAAATTTAGGCATAAATACTGTTTTAGATACCCCGTTATCGAATAATAGCTAAAAACAATTTATAATTTTCACCAATACGAGCATAGGCCTATAATTTCGCCTAATAAAAATGAACGCTATTCGCACACGTTGTATTGCGTTTCTCTCTCTCTCTCTCTCTCTCTCTCTCTCTCTCTCTCTCTCTTTGGCCATGTGTATATGTGCATCGCTAATAGATTTCTCTGACTATGATTAAAGGAAAAGAGATGCCACCCAAATATGCGTAAAAGTGATTAAGAGGACTAATCGAACAAACTAGCGGGAGTTTCGTAAAAAGGACGCTCTGATTGATTGGTGTACGCTTAGCCCTCGAGCAGCGATAAATTCAATGAAGATGATAATAGGATGGAAGCCAGCCAGGAGTACGTTCCAGTGTAGAAAGGTAAGAAGCTTCTAATAATTTCAAGTTGACTACGCTGGCAGGAGTCCGGCCCTGGTAATATGAAACTTATCGCGTTACACGCATCAGTTAATTTCCAAATTGCATATCGCAAACCAGCTCTCAAATCAGCGCCGCGCTCACTGGCCGAGGTTAATGGTGGGCGGAGGGGGTAGGGAGGAGAGGGTGGCCACGGCCGGACGCAAATAGAAGTCCCCGAAACGAAAGAGAGATAACGGGAGAGGACAGACGCGTAGGCGTATGCCAATAATAGCAGCGAGTGATAATCTAGCGAGCCGTACAATCCGCCCATACGGATAAGCTGACTCCCCCCCCCCCCCCCGACCCACCCAAGCGGTTGTACGCGGGCCGTATACGTGTCGTCGAGACGGGCTCTAAACAGCGCCGCTGCCCCCTATGAACCCTATGACCGCCACCCCCCACCACCCGCTACTTTATCTGACGTACATATTTGCAAGCCCAGCGGGCACCCTTTTTCAACCTAACCCCTTCGTTGACAGAACTAAAGTCTTTGTGTATTTGCAGGCAAGCGCGGAATGACATGCCTTCATTTCTTTTCTTAATGGCTAGTGAGTATCTTTCATCGCTCCATATATTACGATTAAGTTGCAGCTACAATGTTCGATTTATTCTACACAGTCGTGCATTTTAGATTATCAGCGCTACATGTATAGCATCGAGAGGCCCTGCAAATCAATTGTTCTTTTACTATTTAATCAAATGGTGCGATTGAAATGAAAACGTGCACGCACTTTAAATTAAAAGATTCGGCTGCTTTTATTATGACTGACGGAGTTTAACATGTATCTCGTTACTTTAACATTCGTTACGATTAATTCGTTACCATACAAATTACGAGTTAATATTATTATACATCGTTGATGCAAAAAGCCAACGCTAATGTCCTTTTTTTTTTTAAAAGAAATATCAATATTTTTATGAGGAAAAAAAAATATAAAAAAAAAAACAACGCCAAGTTAGCTTATTACAATTCTCATAATGTCAATGAGAATTTTCTTAAAAATAAAAAGCTATTTGCAATAAATGCTTACCGACTTATATTATATTCGTCACCTTAAAGCCCCAAGTGCGCATTTAATTACAGCGTATAATAAAATTCGTTGAACAATGACTTTCAATATAAATATAAAGCAATAATAGTTATTTAATTAAGTATGGCTAATTTTTGGCATAAGGCTACTTAAATAATAAGCGACTGTTATCACATTTCGAACGTTGGGTGACATTAATCGAAAGAATTGACGTCAATTCGGAATTTCAATTTCCTTTTTATAACTTGCGTACGATCGAGTTGAAAGTTACAAAATGTCGTCGCTTTTCCGCCATCGCAGCCAGAGTGCTCGCAACATTTTTTTTTTTTTCATTTTTTTTTCATTTTTTTTTTTCATTTTTTTTTTTATCGCCTATGCACAATATTACCGCTAACAATAGGAATCTTGGCTTTCGTCACACGAGCGTATTTTCCATTTTGACCAATATACATACACGTCCTTTTAATAGCCTTATGATATTCTTAATAAGGCGATTATTCGAGATTACGGTAATCGTTATGCTTCAGGTGAAGAAATATTCCTAAAAAAAAAAAAAAAAAGTACCAGGAACGCGGCACGCATGAAAGTGCACTTGAAAAATGAGAATCCAGTATGCGGGTAGATAGTGCTGGATAGTGGTGGTGAAGGGGGAATTGGCGAATGGGGTGGAAAGAGCGTGAACGAAGGGAGATTGAAAGTACGCGGATGGTTATACTACGACGAGAGAACATTAAAATGGCAGAAAAAAAAGGTAGGAGGCGGGCGCGTTTACTGGTTAATTTTATGACGGGTTACGACTAGCGAGGCGTCGTCGCGGCACACTGCCGACGATGCCGGCCTGTCTCGGTGCAGCGACGTCAGCCAAAATTCATCTTCTTCGGGGCGAGCCAATGTCGCCGCGACATCGCATCGTGCGATGAATTTCCAAGCGGAGGTAGCGAGATAGAGGACGCGTACCTCCGATTCCGCGCGTCTCACCAAATACGCCGTGCTCTACTCGTTTTTACGAGTGAGTCTTCGATGTATATTGCTATTCGTATTACGCCATCGAGGGTCGGCCTGACCTTTGTATTTTACCTCTCCGAAGATTTGTGTGTATGCGGAGGGCTCGCTTGGAATTTCATATCGCACCTGGCTTTCTTTTGCATCGCTTTTTTACTTGTCTCGCCGCCGAGACGATTCTTCCAAGGAGGTTTGATTTTTAAAGTGACGCCCTACGAGTTTTATTTCATACACAACAATTTTGCCTGCATACCCCGCCTGCGCGTAATAAATGTTCTTCCTCGTGCGCATTTTAAAATATGTATTCGCATGTAAGTTCTATTGGAATTCTCTTGTAAATAGTACCCGGCGCTCCTGTAACTTTACAAAATCTCTCTCTCTATCTATCTATCTATCTATCTATGCGCAAATATGGATAATAGAGCCAGTGATCGAATTTTTCATTACAAAACACACTTAAAGAGGATAACAAACTGTCGATTTTATTCATGTAGCTGTAACACGGCGGCTGAATGCACCGAAAATTCAGATTGAGGAATTAAGCTTGGTTAAACAAGCCTCGGGCGAGGTAAATCCAAAGTGCAATGGCTGTCGATGGGTGGCGTAGCGTTATGAGATATATCTATTCTATTTTACTTTTAAAATTTCAGAATTAAAAGGTAAATTATAAGTTGAGTCATTACCTTGAAGCTATGCTATCTCCATTTTTCTTTTATTAATAGCTAGCAATGGAAAA
>NW_011948430.1:1252729-1293366 GCF_000503995.2 Ceratosolen solmsi marchali
AAGAAGAAGCAAAAAAAAGAAGAAGAAGAAGTTAAAGCCTCGAATAATCGTTTTTCCATTAGCGAGTCTACGGGCGGGGGCACAACGCTTTATCATTAATGGATACAAGGTATTCATTATTATTTCATTGTAAAGTACATGTACGGACAAAGTCGGTTGGTATTCAGAAAGCGAAAAGTTAGTACTCCCTAGTATGTCTTGGCATGAGACATGCAGGTCGCTGCGATAATGATATGTAGGCTGTTCTACCTACGATACAGACAAATATCGACCATTCGCTGTCCTCTCTTCATATTTGCGCGCGCGCATTTATATGCATGCACATATTTATATTACTCCCCTCCATCTATAGTAATAGCCTTCGTTACGCGAGCGTCGTACACCATAAAAGTAATAGCGCCTTTTTTCGCAGCTCCCATTTGTCCCTCTCACTCTCCCTTTCTGGCCCGCTCAATCTTTCGATCTTAAAACGCTCGCGCCATTCTTTCTTCTACTTTAATCGTTTCTTCGCTTTGCCACCCGCTCGTTCACTCACTCTCTCTCTCTCTCTCTCTCTCTCTCTCTCTCTCTCTCGCTGAGCTGCAGGCATACTACTCCTTTCAATCCTTCTTGTTAGTCTCTCAACACATGCCGACAACCCTACTTCTTCTTCTTCTTATTCTCATCCTTCTTATACTTTTTACGCTATCGAATTTTTTATTTTTCTTCCTTTACCGCTTTCCTGTTGACTTGCAATTTCTTATTTTCCATCTTCTCTCTTTTAAAAACGACTTTACGGACGTGTGTGCGTGTGTGTGTGCGCGTGTGCGTGTGTGCGCGTGTGCGCGCGTGCGTGCGCGCGTGTGTGGTGAAGAGAAAATGTAGAAAGGAATAAAAGTAAGAAAAGTAAGACAAATTTGAACTGTATTAAAATCAATTTATGTTTAAACAACAGAGTTACGGAAAAATTACGTGTTTATAATATAATTCATTTTGAAAAATATAAGCTCTTTAAAAATTTATGTTAAATAATAAGACAACTAAAATGAAAAATGTATTAGTAAGGAAATTTGTAAATATAATTATCATTTGAAGATATTATGAAGTTAAAATAATGACGTTTCTCCAGTAGTAGAGTCGCTTTAATATTTTGATGAGGTTATAAAATAAGCAGAATGCAGGAACAAGTGAAGCAGAAATGGATTACCTCGACTGAGTACCTTGGGAATCATCTTATTATAACGAAGGAATATAAATAAGTCATATAACTTGTTTCTTTTCTTGAATTACCATATTCCTTTATTTAATTGTTTATTTTCCACTGCATGGCCATATCTATATATTGATATATCCTAATTCGTAATCTCGAAATAATTGCATCATACATACTTTTTACATATTTGATTCTAATTATTAAACAGTATATCAAGTGACAATTATTATGGTCTCTTGATTTTTAACTTAATATGAGCCTAGAAGGAAGGTACTTTATTGTACGTAATAATGAAATCTGACGCTTTAAGTTTACACTCATAATGCACGATCTTTGAAATATGGAACTATCTGAATAAATGCCACTTTGGTTAAAAATAATACTCCTCTGTTTTGATGAAATTTACAACTGTGATAAGAATTGGTTTTCGTTTGAGAAAGTAAATACGGTAAGCTTCAATTTCAAACTTGTTGCACTCTGAATTTGTTGGTCGACTCAACTAATTATTAGCAACTAAAGATACGTTGAAAGCGTTACCTTACGATTTACGTAGCTTAGAAAGATTTTTAATTGACGAGGTTCGTAGGTTTAAAATACTACTACTGCCTGCGCTTAGCAATAAATTACAAAATCCATCAACACTCGATATGCGAAAAAATTATATTTTTTAAGAACAATGTACTATTGTATAAAGCTTCATCGCGTAACGAGATAATTTACCAAATTTACAAAGCATAGCAATATTAAAGTGGAAAATATTTGAAAATTTGGTTATTTCTCTTGTCTCATAGCACCGCTGCTCTGTGCACCATATGTATAGCATCTCTAATGGACCGATTTCAAATATAAACATCAGGTATAGTACACCTAAAATGCATTCGAAAATAAATTACCAACCATTTTAATAAAATTCAGTTTACAAATTTAGTGAGTAGCTCAATTCCAGTAATGACTCATGGAAATAGAGTAAAAGCACTTTTATGCGAGACGAGGCTCACGCACACCATTGCTCCACGAAAGTGCAAAAGCCGCGCCTTACAAATAGACTCGCCATGATTTTGCAACAGACGATTGCGTAATAATATACAATGCTAGGAGCAGTTAACCCGCGTACCGGTGTCGACCTTTACAAAACTAAAGTTCGAGGCCGTGGGCGGGCTTCGCCCATCGCTGTTCTCACAAGCTTTAACACTAGTGCTTTCAGTCGGAGGAGATGAGGATGCTCGACGGAAATGCCTCGACATTATGCACAACTCATCTAAATAACATCTTCCAAACTCAAATGAAATGAAAGAGACGAGAAGAGTCTACTACACTTAAGCACGCAAGCGCTCCCGGTCTATACGCGATTAAACAAGGGGACGTCGTCATTTTTCTACTTTACCTTTATAAGTATGGATTCTGTTTTTTGGAAAATTCTATCGACCCGTAGGACTGTAAGAGGAATAATGAAAATGGAAGAGATTTCTTTTAGACTCGCTCGACTATGAAGTTATAATGTTGCATTAATAAAGCTGATTATTATTAGAAAAACTTATGATAATATTATAATGCGTATGAAAGTATAATCGAACTCCAATTTGTATTTCTATAACAATTTATGGAATAGCAGAGAAAAAAGACGAGATTTTCACATTACATTTTGCGAATCTGGAAACTTATTTCAAATAAATACGCACACAAATGCATTTATATTTCTAGCAGTTAAGGGATTCAGAATAAATGGAAGAATGAAATATTGTTTTACTTTCTCCGTCAATCTTGAATTTTCTTATGTATAAAAGGAAATTTATAAATTATCGAACATCGCCATTATTGTATAAGTAAAAAATACATATTATGATAATATATGGTTAAATTTCGTGCTATAGTACGAAAACATACAATAATGTTGTAACGTTATCTAAAATTATAACTAAATTATAATTAAAAGTTCAATAAAAGCCAACTTTATAATGAAATACATGGATAGTCAGTCATGATGATCAACGCCAAAATATCTTCATTTGCTCTGCTAACTTTACTCACTGATGATTTGTTAACATTCCTATGGTCTATTATCTCACAATAAAAAAAGAATCCCTATTTATGTTCAATATAATGAAATTAATTAATTAATAAAAAGAGTTCATATTTATATAACTGTTCGAGTAAAAAAGCTCGAAATTATTTAAGCAACATATCCATAAAGTAAACTATCCAAAAAAATTTTTTGAAGAATTTTGATAAATTCGTATTTGTAACTGAATATCTATGGTCAAATCATTTCTAAATAATGCATTGAATAAATTCCATAATAAGATATTCAGAATATTTTGGAATAAATTTATAGTAGTATTGATAAAATCGACAATAGTATTAGAATAAAAATGCAGCTTACATTGAGTAACCAGAAATTTTATTAAATTTATGAACATACTTACGACTAACACAAACATAAAAATGTACAATATACAATAAATAATAAAAACTCATTAGCTGGCATATTTATTATACAATCATTTAAGCTTAGTATAACTGATAATTATTTTCTATATTTAAATTATTTCAAGTTGTAATCTGAAAAATAGGTTCCTCGTTTAATCAAAAAGCTATCACGCTATTATAATTATTGCAGATCATTGATTATTTAATTACAATATTAATCAACTATATAGTTATTAATTTGGTTAATGAATGTTTAAAATTCTTGATACTCGGATATTTTCAAAACTTTATTTGCACAGTTTCAAAATAAATATTTTAAATTTTACGTAATAGTAAAATCGGGAAATTTTAATTTAATTTATTATAAAATTCAATTTACTATATAAAATCAATTTGATATCATTATTAATCTTCGTAGAATGGAATTAAATATCATTACGAGGAGATTTTATAAATAATAATATTAATTAAGATCTAATTATTTTTTAAAAAATACGTAATTGAAAGCTTAACGTATCTATAACATAAACAATCTTCTTCAATATATTATGATTTACTTTACCAATTCAAAGATAAAAACATTATTGGGCAGAAAATTTTTAATACAACTCTTTAACGTAGTGACGTTATCAAAATTATTTTTTTATACTTAAACTACTATAGAACTTTGTAATTGTCGTCCATGGATGCGCACAAAATGTTATTACTCTGTTAATATACAATAACGCAAATTGCTTAATTTCTACTGTGATAATTTTAATCAAAATAAAATTTCTAATTTGAAAAAAAAATTTATATTGATACATAAACATTACTTTTTCTTATATTTTTCATTGTGGATTCGAAAACAAAAAATAAACTATTATTAAGCTGATTACAATTCAATAAAAGCTTTTACAATACTTAAAATATGTCACTCTTTCTTTCTATCTTTTTCTTTTTCTTTTTTCTATCTACAAATGAATTTTACGGGAAAAAAATGTACGACTAAGAAAAATATTTAGAAATCGATATATGTATATAAAATTTTAAAAAGTTGTATTTGACTTATTGCAAAACGAATTCCTATTTCAATACGATGATAGTTCATGATTTATATTTATATACAATAGTTAATGACTCTTGTATAATCCTTATCTAAGTAAAGTTTTATCAAATACAGATATTCTAGTCAACAGAGTAATAAATCAATTGAATTTTTAAATGTTTTATAAAATGCATTAATGAGATATTTTTATGTAAAAATAAATATTCATTAATACGTTATCATGACATTACGATGTAAATATTCTTAAACGTAAAACAATTATTACATTAATAGGATTTAATATCTAAATTGGTATATAATGTGAGCATAAAAGTATAATCAACATTTGCTTAAAAAATTCATTATCAAATGATGGTATTTATTATAGAGAAAAATTTGGTGAAAACAGATTTAAGAAAATATGTGAAGAAATTATTGTAATTAGTATTTTACTTTTTAAAACAAAATAAGATATTTGATTTTATAATTATTTCTACTTTAATTTTATTCTCTATTATTTATTACCTATTTATTTAACTCTTTTATTATCAAATTTAACTATAAACATATATTTATTGATTTCCTTTATATACTTGTCGTCTTGCAATTTTAAAGAATCGAATTACCCTTTACATACTAAAAATTACGTCAATTGAAGCAGATATATAAAACATGCATAATAGAATTAATTTGCGCGGTCAATCGCATTTATTCAAATATAAAAATTAAACGAATATTAAAATAACTTGACGGATCTAAATATTCAATTTTTATTTGCAAAAGGTCGATAACAATTAAAAAATTACACAAGCAAACAAATTCACAGTACGACTATGAATATACATTTTTTTTTTTTTTTTTTTTTTTGTTTTTCTTTAACAAATATGAAAAAAATATTACTACAGAAGTTTTTAAATATGTAGATATATTTATCTTTATTTTTTATAAGTATAATAAATACAGTAATTCAAATATTTGAAACCATTGTAATATGCATACGTACTATCAATTCTATTAATATAATGTTGTATCACATCTTTGAATAAATACATTCAAGTGTTAAGAAATTTATCAAATTCGTTGTAATTGAAGAAATTGATATAAATATTTATAGTTACGGAGCAGAATTATCAATGTCGAAATTACGAAAGTAATTAAGTAAGATACGTAGACAAATAGTTTCTTGCATCATCTAGTCAATTAAATTTATTATTACCGTTGCTATCATTATCATTATCATTATTATTATTATCATTATTATTATTATTAATTTTTAATCGTTGTTGTTGTTGTTGTTGTTGTTATTATTATTGTTATTATTAGATCGAATATGTCACGCACAAATACGCGTGGGCGGAGAGCTATAAATGATATTACATTATTTCGAAGTCTTTATTATTGTTTTTACAATAAATTCAAAGACATCTCGACAGCCGCGCAGTTATTGCATGTAATGTACAATAATTAGAATTCAATAATAATTAGTATAATATTTACACGTTCAAACATGATCATTTCAGTACAATATGAGTTGAAAATAATCCTTTGTTACTAGAAACATTAATTTTCCATAATATGATATAAAAGAAATTTTTAATCGATCCCCCCCCCCCCACTATTAAACAATATTCCATTCAAGTATCAATTAAGAATAAAAAGTACAAGCGAGGTATTCGAGCGTTAAATCGAACCACTCACATTAAGAAAAAAAAAAACTTTTTTAATATATCCATTAGAACACTCAAAGAAGCATTTACAAGGAAATAAAGGATTCTGCAAAAGTTATAGAATTAAAGATATTGTATAAGAACTATACTTTCATTAAAGGCTATAGGTAGGATAATTATAGTACGGATTTTAGAGAGCGTGAAAAGGTCTGATTTCAACTATAAGAATGAAAGCGCGCGAATGCTACTAGAAAACTTTAACGAGTCTCTTTGGTCAGTAATGATTACGTCATTCCATTCTTCTGTTCGTTAATTTTCTTTTTCTTATTTGCTTTTTCATTTATTCTCTTCCTCCTTCGTGCCTTTTCGGATTTTTCAGCAGTGTTCCCAATGTTTCCCATTAGTTTTCTATTTCTCTTACATATGACCTATCGATTTCTACTTTTTCTTTATTCGTCTTTACTCCCGTAAATAGCTTAATTCCGGTCACCCCACTATTCTTACTTAATACTTACGACAACCGGAAAATTATTAAACTATTTTTCATCATTTCATGAATATTAAAGTTATTTATGGTAAGCCATACATTAATGTTAAAAGGATTTTTTATATTATTATTATTATTATTATTATTATTATTATTATTATTATTTGTAATTTACCTGCCATGATTAAGCGAAGCATATAAAAAAAAATTTAGTTTATCTAAGATATAATTTTCTTATATTTAATGGGAAATAGCGTAAGAAAAATATCAAGAAAATTGCTAAATTTTTTTAGTATTTAAAATTCTTTGTTAACGAATCCTCTTCGCAATATTTTTATTTTGCAATTTTAAGGAAAGGACTAACATTTAATGATTAATATCTGGAAAATTTTTTAATAGTGTAAATGTTAATTACTTGTGGTAAAATCGTAAAAGAAAAATTCCGCATAATAATACTATCTTAAATAATACTAAAATCATTAGAATTTTATCAGATAACGTAAGATTATAATGCCAAGTCCAATGAATAACATTGCATACGCTGCAGAAGATAAAAATTTTTTAAAATAATACATATATTTATTAACTGTCTTGTACTTGAAAGATGTGAAACATGTTTGCGTACGGATATACGAAAGCCGAAATACGGAAGCTCATTTGTGATTAGCTTTTAAAATCGTTGATAACCACAGCAATATATTCGCGACACCTTAACCATGCCACTGTGGATTACGCGAAGATCCATTGCGGTGGGGAATAAGTGTTAGGGTTCTATAGTTCCTTGCAGAGGCTAGAAAGTTAGCGCAACTGCTGGCTGAATCTCTTCTGATTCACATGCGAAAATCTGCAGCGGCTCTCCCGCCTTCTCTCGCCACCATCTCCGCTTCATTCCCATACGATAAATATTTCATGCAGCTGCGCCAGAGATTAAGCACGGACTAAGCGGATTTGGGATAAAAGCGCGGCAAGCCGAAGTTGCAAGTGCGTGAAAAGATCCACGCGTTCCCGTTTCTACCCACATTTGCCTTCGTTAACTTCCCTAGATTTCAATGATATTTTAACTCTTATTACACGGCATTCGTCATGCTGATTTCACTGCTCAATCCCTTTATTATGAAAATGTTCGAACGCGAGTTGCGCAATAAATCCGAGGCTGATGAATTGAACAAACGTACATTATTGACACACTACGCACGCATCGCAGTCGCATTAATAAAAAGAAATATTTAACCCAATTTTTCTCTGGGTGTTTAAGCCTATTTGTGTAATCTATCATTGCTAATTAATTATCAATTAGATTATTAACAAATTTTCATTAACTTTATGTATATCCGATGATCGTTATTATCTACTAACTGAAACGTCATTTGATTAATTTTTAATTTCTATTCGGGTTAAAATAACTTAAAACAACTTGTAATTATTAGTATGATATCAATTTTCATCTTCTAATAAAATTAAATATCAAATAATTGCCAACAGTGAATTCGAAATAAATTAAATATAATTGAAAGAGAAAAATTAACATAAAACTTATTTGAATAAATAATTTAATATTTAAAATGTGCTCTAACACATCGAGAATATTACGTATGTTTTTTTTTTTTTTCTTTTTTTTTTTTTTTTTTTTTTTTTTTTTTTAATAATTTTTAATCTCTATAGACGTATAAAACGAAATAAATACGATGGAGACTGTTTACGTAGGTCTTGCACAGTTGCATGTGCAATTAAGTGCTGAGCAGTTGGAATATCGCGTGTCATAAAACACCTCAACATTCGTCGCCTGATTATCTGAGTATAACTTATGGAAGCGAGCAAGAAGCTGATGAAATCTAATTACGGCATTTAAAACCAAACGTATTTAGAATTAAAATTTTTTACAATTCTCAACTGAATTGTGATTTTTGTACTATTCATTATTATTAAATATTATTATTTTTTTTATTATATATTATATTTTGTCTTTTTAAAATGTATTTTTTAAGATATCTATGTACTGCAGCAGCACTGGATGTTATATTTACATAAAACATATCTTTCACTCGAGAATTTTTATTATATAGAATTATAGAAAACAAAGACACGATTAAGAGCATCGCCAGTGTAAATTGTCGAGTAATCCAAATTTGAGGAAATTTGCTGCTACTCCTAAGTACTAAATTGTATTTAATTATTCCGATAAAAAAATTTCTAAAATATAGTTCCATCATAATATTGCCTTTATTAATGATAAATTCATCAAATTTAATATGAATTAATAACTTAATATTAAGCCTATTCAAAGTCTTATGATTTAATTACTTGGGCAAAATAATAGTACCTTCTATGACGTTAAAACTTGAATTTAATTGATATTTTAAGCGTAAAAAAATAATTTGTTTAATAACACGAAAAGTTCCAGTTACATAATAATTAAGAGACTACACGAGATATGTTTTTGAATAAAGCGTTCATCTCACTGCACAAAGAACGTATGAGATAAGTAAACAGATACGAGACGAAGCGCATGTGGGAGAGATGTTTAATGTTAAGAAACATTGGTAAAGGTAATGAATGTCGAGAAGCTCATTTTCCCACAACTCATCAGTATATTTTTCATAAAAAAGAAACGAGACTACGGCGCTGTAGTGCGTCTATTCACGGGCTAAGCGGGAGCACTCTGGAAGGATTCCTCGGGCGCGCGGGTTAACCGAGGCGTGTGAATTCCGTCGAAGTGCGAGTAGTGATAGTCGAGAGCGAGATGCTCGTCAGTGAAAGCACATCAAGATAATAAGGGTGCACGTCCGGAATAGGGTTGAATAAGCCCGAGTTAGTCCGAGTACGCGCAAATATTGCAAATGCCGTCACATGTGACTCGATTAAATTAACCTTGAAAATACGCTAGACTTCTTCAATATTAGTTTCTCGTCTATAAACATCGGTATGTTATTGGTTTACATCTTACCTATGCACTCGCATCGATCATTTAACAAAAGTCAGCCACGTAAATTCTCGCTATTTACATAACGAGTGAAGAAGAAATAAATGGGTACTTCATCGTCCAGTGCGACAAACCCATTGTGCGTGGGGTTATGAGGGGCGGGAGAGTCCGATTCAAGGGGATTGTGGATCGTTAGTTGAGCAGCCAAATGATAAAAAAAAAATAATAATAACAATAATAATAAAAAGAAGAAGAAGGAAGGAAGATGAGGAAAAGGTCGAAAGGAGTGGAACTCGACCGCATCTAGTGGCGCTTCCTCGCCCTTTCGCCACCCCAGCACGGCGATGCCGCTTACTTAGGAGGGAAAGTAAACGGGACTCTGGAGTATAATAAGTAGCGGCGCCGGCACAATTGAGAAGGAGCGAGAGAGGAGAGAAGCACGGGAACGCGGGGACGGAAGAAGGCGAAGCTAACACAGGAGACACGTGACCACGCGTCGTTATCCCTTGTTAGCCGTAACGAGGCTAGTGCCTCTGCTGACCTTCATCCCCCCCCCCTCGCAGCATATTCACATGTGTGGGCGCACATGTGTGCGTACGCGTGCGGAACGAGTTCGTTACGCATTTATGAATTAGCTCTTTTTAGGATCCAAATGAGAGATTTACTAATACAGCCTTTGTCATATTCTCACTTCCTAATGACAACATTTCTTTACTTTCGTACTCTGGGCTCTTATCTATGGCTTTGTATACTTCTCTATTTTCGAGAAAAACTTAATTTTTATAGTCTTAGCGCGAAAAAATCTTTTTTTTTTTTTTTTTTTTTTTGACTTGCACTTAACGGATGGTATAGATGTATTACGATAGAAATATATGAACTTGAAATATAATATAAAAACAAAAAACTCTCAACATTCTAAGTGATTCTTAAACGTTAGCGCAACATTTATATATATATAATGACTTTTATTTAATTCGTAGGTATGCAAAATAGTATTATAAAACAGTAACTTAATTCGATGTCGAAAATAGCTTAATGGAAAATAACCTTTCATAAATTGTTCGTTCGTTCTCTCTCTCTCTCTCTCTCTCTCTCTCTCTCTCTCTCTTTCTTTATTTTTGTAAACAGTTTTCAATTTGAGCCGTATTTCGTTATAACATCTACTTACTTTCATCATGGATCAATAAGCTTTGAATTATGCGAAAAATGGCACAAAAATTTACAGGTGAAAAAACGCAATTAATTACAATTAAAAGCATTATGCTAATCAATTAATTATATTATATTAAATAAAAAAAAAAAGTTCAACCGTTATTCTACCTTATTTCAATTCGAACCTTCCATACACGTCGCAAATATTCAAATGAATGCACTGAACCTATATATGCAAACGAAAAGATGGTGGAAAAATCGTTGTGGAAAATGCAGAAAACTTCCGAGCAAATGCTTTTAAAGCGATTGATTAGTAACGTTTATCAAAAAAGCTCTTCCGCAAAATGTAGTCGCTGAAAAAGTAGTGAGAAAGTCGTATCGAGCGCTCGTGATAATGATCCTGATTGATAACAACGTTATATGAAATACCAGCAAGAAGTTTTAGTATCTTACGCCATGTTCGGACTAACACGATCGTCCAAACCTTCGATATTTATCGTCGAATTGTAGCGAAGCCATCACGATAAAAATAATAGCTCGACCTTTTAAAGGTGAGCATGCGCGAACGATTCTACATTTAGGTTTTGAAGTCAGTTTACTTAATGAAATTTTTATGTTCCGCCGGAGACTTTGCACCTCTCCTTCTTTTGCTATATTTTTTTTTTCTTTCCTTTTTTTTTATCTTTTTTCTTACATTCCCCATCGCATTAGCATCCGGAAACGTTTGCACGTCGCTTCGCCGCGTTTCTACGAAAGAGCTTTTCACCTCTGGTGTTTCCCTACTGTTTTTACCGCGTCGATTGACGATCCAATGATCGCCGAGGATTTATCGAAAGGCATAAGTCGGAAGTAAAAGAGGAAGCTTGCGAATCACTCTTCGACAGTCTTTTAAGGTCTTTTTTTCGACAAAGAGCAAAAAAAAAAAGAAAAAGAAAAAAAAGAAACATGAAAAATATAGAATGTAACTGCTTTACAGTTATCTTAAATGATTACAAAAATATTCTTCACTGTTTAATGGATTTTATTAAAATTTAATTTCGTACATTTATCGTTAAAATAGATTTGGGCGTGAAAAATTTATCGCTACCAAATATACTAATATCAATTGCATTTTTAATAGAAAATGTGAATATGAAACAAATGAGAAAAGGAAAGAAACACCTAAGCGAGTTACATACGGTAATTAAATTTTAATTATAATTTACATCACTAAGGATAGCTGTAATGAACTCGCTCAGATAATCAAACACATTAATTAATAAAACGAAAAATTAATATATTAACTAATCCATTAATTAACTTGACAGTTTCCAATTCTTTGTGCCAATTGAAACAAGTATAATTTCAAAATATTCTAATATATATTTTTTCAACAGTTAAAAAATAATAAATAAAAAAAAACCAAAGTGTACCTAAAAATTACAATATGTTGTGAATATGTTTTATTGTCCTCGTAATTAACATAATTCGAAATAGCATAGTACGTAAAATAATTTCTTTTTTTTTTGTTTTTTGTTTTTCGAAAATTTCCTATCATATATAAAAGCTCAATTCATAAAAATTGAAAATTTTATATATTTTTTTCCTTAAAATTTAAAAAGGTTCATTAAGCGTAATTTATTTCACAATACCACAAGATTAATAATTTCAAGCATACATATATATATATATATATATATATATATATATATATATATATATATATATACATATTATGGATAGATTCCACGCTCTACACAAGAAGCCTCGTTTTTACTTTTTACCACGAACAGAAATATTTCTATCCGAACATCGACTTTTGAGAAAACATCCGCTTCAAATATAGTCGTCCATAATAAAACTTCAACAAGAAAAATTCTTCGATTGCATAACTTTTCAAGCTGTTACGCTATTGTTGGAATTCACGCGTCGTCGCCTCTATTTGGAAGTCGCCACGTAAAATCGATTTATTACTAGCACTTTCGAAAATCCGTTTTTGTTCTATATATTTCTTCTTTTACAGATTTAAAAGAATATTTTAGAATAATTTTTATAAACGGAGAATTCCACCTCCACCAGCTTTGCTTAATTTCTTCCAAATATGTACAAGACAAAAGCCATTATAGAAATTATCACCTACATCCAAGAGCACAAGATGTCAAATTATATTAATATTTTCTACATTATCCTACAGTAGAATAATAATATAAGAATTTTTAGTGAGCCATACTTAGTACAAAAATTGAAGAAGAAAAAATTATCCTTTATTTATATAGTGTAACGATACAGAAAATGAATATTATTGATTTGATATAAATTCTCATATTAATCTTTTGTTTTTTATTATTACTTTTTTTTAATGCAACCTATTAAATTTAAATGAAAATTGTAGTAAAGTGCAATATATGCTGTTCATATGATTATTATAATTAAAAATTTGTCTGTATTCATAAATACATTATGCTTGCATACATTTTTAATAAATAATCTCTAAAGTTTACCGTTAAATATATGCATTTTTAAGTACATGGCCATATCCATTCACTTTCCATTTAACTAATTTAAACATTCAATTTTTCAGATAAAATATTTATTTCTTAATTTTTGTAATCCAATTTATCATATGTTTACATAATTAAACGCGAAACCTACATACTTTGTTTAGTAATACACAAGTAAGACCTCTATTATTCTCCTCTCGTAGTACTCCTTCAATCATTCTCTGTCTCTGTCTCTGTCTCTGTCTCTCTCTCTCTCTCTCTCTCTCTCTCTTTCTTTAATTCACTCCCTCTTATCGCGTCTCTAACTCATTTTTAATGGTCTTGATATGTTGCGGCGCTACATGTACAACGATTTTTTGTTCCAAAGCCATTGTCGCGCTATAAACTCAATAAGATGTTGCGCTCATGTTACTATCGCATTTGAACAAAACAAAATAAAACAAAAAACAAACCAAGACTCCGAGTAAGTATAATGAAATTCAATGAAACGCATAAACAAAAAACAAACAAAAAACAAAAACAAAAAAATAGTAAAGCAATAAGTCGGCTAATCGAAATAAAAAAAAAATTGTATAAAGAAACGGAGAGTTTGGAGTTGCTCAAAGTAAAGTAGGCATAACGTCCCTCTTTATGCGCAAGTTAACACACGCAGAATCATTAAGTGCACGAGCTGTTGTATAGTAATTACAACTGGAATCGTGTACGAGGTAAGGCATAACGAATGAAGCGTGTAAAAAGCTTGTATACCATAGCGAATTGCAATGAAAAATTAACTTGCTTATATTTTATCTCATTAATGGTTGACTACGCGTTGCATTTATTAGAAAAAACGAAAATATGAAGAATACGAGAGTCGGCTAATGGTATCGTTATTTCTGCAAATAAATTGAAATCATAAAAATACAAATGATTAATCGATTACATTTGTCATGAATTTAACGCGAAATAATATATCAATTTCAAAGATTTTGAAAGTCTATTTGCAGCCAATGTTAACGATACTTTCAATGTCGTCAAATATACTCTACTATAGATACTGTAATTCATGGGAAAAAATTATTAATACTATTAATAGTAGCTCGAATAAAAATGCATTATCTCTTATTAAATTGAAAATTTAATATGGATAAAGTGATATTTTAATAATTAAAATTGGTAAAACTGTGAGATAATGTTTAAATGTAAATTTGCAAAAATTAAATTGGCTTTTGGAACTGTATATTAATTAATCGGGCAATTTTCTGATAATCGTAATTACATCAAATTTAAGAGAAATTTTCAAATAATCACAATAGATGTCGAATGTTAAATAATAAAAATAAACGAATAATTAATGTTTTTAATAAAATTTTATTGTCTTGAAATCGATACGGTATGTTTCAATATTTTTAAGTGATAAGTTTCAATCACCTGAGTTTTAACTCAAACTTGTAAAAACGAATGATTCAGTTAATTTTCATTTTGTTTATGCACGCAGGCGATATTCTTACACTTACTTATTCAATATTTTTCTTAATATCTCCGACCTAACTGCATTAATAAAATTATCTTAAGGATAAGGAAAAATATCATTTCGTTATTGTGAATCTAATTAAAACATCAACCAATACTACTGACTGATTTGTAAAAAATATTATTAGTGCATGCATTAATAGAATATTCTATTTAAAACAAACAAAAAAGCACTGGTTCACGTGCAATGCTAATATATATATATATATATATATATATATATATATGAAGTTGCAAAATGGTATTCTCTTTTTATTGAAAACGATGCGATAAGAAAAATTTTACAACGGAGAACCAATGCCTCTGGCTACTCTGGTGGATACATATAGGCAACATTGTTGAACGCGGTAACTTAATGGTAATACATATTTATCTTTAACATAGGGCGGCCGAGCTTCAATTCTCACCACCGATAATATTTTATTCGTTTTCCTTTTTTACTTTATTTAATAGACGAAAAATCCGAAATCCCTGTCAATTAACGATAACGACTTAACCTGCTGACTACTGGGAAAATGGGGAGTTGGGCAAACAGCTGTTTAGTTATTCAAAGTGACATTTGCTGAGAATCAGTGGATTTTCTGAGATTTAAATACAATTTATCTCGTTTATTGCCATCAGTCATATTCACGGAAGTTTATGAAATAATATTTCTCTGTTAAAAATATTCTTACTATAAAGCAGATACAACAAATGCAAATTTTAAAGAATTTATTGATTGAAAGCATATACAATCATAACGCTTATATTACTTTAGTGTGTTTTCATTACTTTTTTTAAAATTAATTGAAAATATATTGCAAATAGAAAATATAATACAAAGAAAATTTAAATTCATTATTAAATACATTTAACTTGATACGTACAATTAAAATTTGGTGTATTAAGTTGTCTTTTTGTCTCGTACAATTATAAAAGATTTTCTGAAGGAAGAACGTTAAATATAAAAGTCATAAAAGTTATGTTTTTCTAATGTACAGTAGTTTTTTGCCATTCTATTATGAATTAATAAATCAACTATCGAGCCACATCGCGAAACAAATAATAATACCGTTTGCTTTTATAAGCGGACACGAAAAATTCTATAAGAAAAATTATAACGTCACGATAAGTTTGATGACACATTCGGTTCTGTAAGAAAATAAGTTTTTTTTTTTTTTCCAAATGGACATGGACCGTTATTTTCACTTTCCACACATGGTCCTTTTTCTACGAACAAAATAAATTTCTTAAAACAAGCTTGTTCAATCCGTCGTCCAACCTTGCATAAATATTAAAGTATTTTTGTAGTATCGATACCTCGAGGAGAGAGAGAAACTTTATCGCGTTATTTGTTCCCGCTGGATCTACTCAACAGAATAACGGAGACTGATAACGAGTTTCCAGTGACTTGGACGTCCGCCGTACTGCGGGCGTGGGCAGTGAAAATCGGAAAGCGAATTAAGCACTTTACAAACGTCGAGGTCCTCCTCGACCCCTCTCGGAGCCGTCGCCGTCGCCGTCGCCATCGCCGTCGCCGTCGCCGTCGCCGTCACCGTCACCGTCACCGTCACCGTCACCGTCACCGTCACCGTCACCGTCAACGCCGCCGTTGTTGCTGCTACTTCGCCCCTCTTTCGCGCCATATTTTCTGCTAATCTAAACAAGGTCTAAACTCGGTTTTTGCGAGTTGCTGGTAAAAGCAGGGACGTAGCCACAAGAGTTTGCACTGACTGGCTCCCGATGGCACTATTAAACTCTAATTAGCTGTCTTGTAGGTCGCCGTGGAAAATCATCCCGCGATCGCAAATTAGATCGCAAACGAATCGAGCGAGACTCGAGAGGCGATTTTATCCGTGTGCGATCGGTGACTTGTATTGGAGAGACCCACTACTATCACCCACTACTGGCTACAGCTAAGCACTCGTCAGGCGTGCCTATGCACAGCAACCGTCGCTGCCACTCCGGCTGTTCCAAATCAGTCCGACGATAAATTACTTCTCCATGTATCGAGCCACGCGCTTCGTGAATCGCAAGCACTGCGACTTTTCGACTTGGCTTACGCCGACGACCTCGCATGTCCGTTTATTCCTTTTGTAAAACAGGAGCTTTATTTCAAATTGCTTCGATAACTGCTACTCTATTTTTGCAAATTAATATTCTTTTTCATTAGCTTTATAAGGAATATCTAGGGAAGGTTGGAATTTTTTTTCGAAATTGTAGGTTTCGAGTAGTTGGGTGCACCGTGGATGTGTCAATCTTAACTGACTCATCATATACTTGTGAAACAATACCATGTATCATTTAAATCCTTCTGTTGCCCGAGTATTTGATTATTCCAGTATTGAAAATTGATTATTGCTGGCAATAATTGTATTGTACATGTGCCGGCTCATTGTACGACTCAAATGCTGTAATTTTTTTATCTCTGGTTTTATATTTGAACTTGATAAATATTGAAGCAGAGCTAGCTACGTTGTTTTACAAGATATTCGTTTGTAGTGTTGTAATGTATGTTATAAATAAAATTATAAAAGAAAAATTTGAAAATTCAGCTCATCAAGAATATAAAGCAATGTATCTGTGAATTGTATTCTTACTAACATTTTTGTGGAGCTATTATAAATAATGACTAGTATGTCGTAGAGGTAGGATCGGTCACTTTTAAATTGACTATATTCGCAACTATAGACTCGACATATAATCATGACTAATCAAAAGAAAACTAAATGTTATTAATAATAGTCATGTATATAGTGATTTGAGCATTCATTTAATATTTCAAATAACATATTCGATGTGAAAAATGAATTTACCAACCTTGAGAGGTTTGCAATTCTATCGCGGTGATTTTAAAAATAATTTTGTTATTTCTTTTCAATCGCAGTTCATTCGATAAAGTTCATTGAATAGTCCATACAAAATTTATACAGCGTTGCATATATTTGTTTTTTGCGTGCGCGCTAATTTAAATTAATAAAATCACCTATTCATCCAATTTACAATTAGAATCACCATCGTATTTAAGAATATACGAAATAATATATGTACTCTGTACGCTCGTGTGCAGTACAGTGAAATATTGTTATAAATCAACTATTTTTATTACATATTTTATTGTGTTTATATTAGAAATGTGAATAATGGTGCAGACAATTAAAACACGGCCTTTTTAACAAGCGCTCTTTATAATTTTCACTGGAAACTTTTAAATAATCGAATAACCAAAAACGTTTTGAACTACAGATGGTTTCATGTATTTAGGATTTTGGTAAATTAAATTGAAACTTGTTACGCGAATTGTAACTAACTACATTCTTAAACTTATACTGGCTTTACTAAAATTAATAACAGTGTCGCACTGATTGTATTAAGTAAAATTCTACTTTTCTCATCAGCTATTGATTTAAATTTATAATAAAATCATAAATTCAATCGAATAAATAAAACTGTAATAACAATTCTTTTGTATCGCTAGTTTTCAAGATTTAGTTTTAAAGACTTTAAATAACTTTAAATTCGCTGAATATGCTGAATAACAACTTTTGGTTTGTTAATACATTTTACATGTACAACTGTAGGCATAATTCGATAAAGCCTCGCTAATATTCAAATATACAAGCGTGTATTTATGATTATATATATATATATATACGTATTGTCCATCCGCATAAATACGTTATCAATAAATTCATTAAAATTATACGGTTAACTAATTTGTTTCCGTATTTTTCTAATTACATAAATAATATTCTCAGCATGAATATAGATTTAAAAAAAAAAGAAAAAAAACGAATCGAGTCATAAATAAACAAACAAGGAAAAAATGGAGCTAGTTCCACTGTGATGCGAATAATGTGAGTAAAACGAACGGAATGAATAAAAAGGGTAGCCAAGTGGATATTAATAAGTAGGTTACAGGGTCCTTTATGCAAAAAATGCCGGCCTGTTAATATTACGCTCTATCTGCGCCGAGTAACAGGCTCTATTTACATAATAATTATAGGGCTCGTGTTTTCCGGGCGGCCGCGCTGATGATACACTTTCTTTCTCTTTCAATGGCGGAGACGCACAGAGACGCATCCACTTGTGCTCCTTCGGTGTCATTGTGCGCGTATGATATAATGTCTCCCGGGCGACTGTGCGACCATGCCGCTGCTAAAATACTCTCTTAGACGTGAGCTTATCCGGTACGCGATCCCGTCGGAAAGTCGCGGAAAAACATGGCAACGGAGAGGAGAAGGCCGTAAACAGCTTTTCACGCTCTGAACGCGCATGTGTGTACGTACGTAGACGCGCACCTTTAAGCAGCTATAAAAAAAAAATAATTCCTTCCTTTGCCCGGATTTGCCATTGTTTTTCACGAGATCAGACGTACGTACTATCTTTTTCAAGCATATGCGCTTATTCTCCTCTGGCTTTCCACTTCTTCCGCGGAAGTCTATGTTGGAACGAGCTACGAAATGAGTCGAATTGGGCAATTTTTCGGGCCCGTCGATTTTGAAGATGAGCGTCCATTGTGTGCAATGTGATCTCGCTTGCATTATTGATGATAACGAATAAATTCGAGCACTTGTTAAATTTAAAAGGCTGAGCGCCAATGATTTATTTGTACGAAACAAATTATTCTTATGAATGTGAATACCTTGCCAATTTGCTTTATGTGTTCACTTACAAGCTACGCTGTAGTAAATCGAATCTATTTCACGAAACGTGTATATTTGTTCCTCGCTCGATAAGACTGACTTTTTCTAGCAACATTCTTATAAAGTTCGGTAGATCTAAAATCCGTGGAAGTGAAAATTAAAATAAAAATAGTCAACCTAAAAACTTTAAAAATTCTTCAAAGAAATTATTCGTTAACGTGTGCAAAAAAACTCATAGTTACGATAAACACAAAAAATATTACACTTTGTGTAACACACATTTGTCACTTCCACCATTTCCATTAGAATAAAAAAATTCCATTTATGGCACACACAGAAAGTCTATTTCCTATTCATCACTACGAATGAAGAACCAACATTTTAAATTGACATCGCACGAGTGTCTTTACTTGCGATTGTGAAGAGAAATTGAGCATCATATGTACAAGCCACGTGTTCCAAAAGCTTGTTCACCGACTATGTTAACGTCATAAACACTCTCCCTATATATATATATATATTTATCTCTTTTGTTGTCAATCGATCTCTGCTTATCTCTTTGTCTATTTATTTATTCGCGTATCTACCAATTTTGTATTTATCTATCTTACAAGCGATCCAATAACTTATGTATTTATTTTATATATGTTCAAAATTTTTTACTTAATTCAGAGTTTTTTGCTTGTCTAGCTTCTTTGCAACTTTTTTTAATTTCGTTCTGTATAAAAATGATCGATGATAAATATTATTATATCATATTTCAGAGAAATAAGAGTTATTTTAGTTCCATTTTACTCTTCCATACTTAAGCCTCAATCCGATATATTAATCGATTATAAAAATTGTGCTTATTTATATTTATGATTTAATGTAAATAAATGTAGGGCAACGATAGTCTCCAGACAATAATTTATAACAAGTAAAATAGTCATTAACGTACTAGAATTCATACGGCTTTAATAAATATATACCATGGTTAAAAAAAAAAAAAAAAAAAAAAAAAAAAAAAAAAAAAAAAACTTTTAAAACAAGGACTTAATATATTAATGAACAATATATTGCATATATATAAGTGCGTATATAAGTAATATAATGACAATTTATTGTCACATTCAATAAAAGATATGGTACAACTGGAAATATGTCATGGTATTTCATTATCGCGAATTTGTAACAATCAACCGCAATTATAAAAATGCACTCGTTGAACGATTTTTGCAATTATCGCAATACACGTACGGGCGGTCAGGTAGGACTAAGGTCATAGACCTCACTGCCGTTCGTTGATATAAGCGAGCAGTTTTGTATAGCAACACATTGCCCCCTTATAAATTTCGTCAACTTCCGAAAGCTCGTAATTTATGCTCGGGGTGTTCATTCTCCCGCGCGTGCGAACTCATTCGAGGACTTGGACGCTCTGAAATCCGTGCGGGAATGACTTTACCCATTACATAACGCAACGAATGAGAAATTATACTCGGCGTATTATAAAATTCCTGGTATAAATTTTGCGCCGAGCTACTCGGTCGCAAGCTGGCAGTTCATTGTATTTCTAGAAGTAGCTTGCGGAAAATCTACTCAACCAGTCGGCAACGAGCCGACGATCGGAATATTGCCACAAAGCTTGGCGGGGAGGGGGTGACAACGGTATATCTCTCCCTTCTGCTTCTCTCTCGTCACTACGAACTCGGCCACTACTTCTTGCACTATTCACCAACTCTTTGTTTATCGATTAACGGTGAACATCTCGATTACGGATTCTATCGAATCGACAACTCAATATTCACTACTTTAATCTGTCCTTGCACAAACCCAACTTATAACCCCGCTACAGCCTCATCCCCAAATGATTACACGATCACACAATTAATACATGCAGAAGTGAGTGAGTGAGTGAGTGAGTGAGTGAGTGAGTGAGTGAGTGAGTGAGTGAGTGAGTGAGTGAGTGAGTGAGTGAGTGAGTGAGTGAGTGAGTGAGTGAGTGAGTGAGTGAGTGAGTGAGTGAGTGAGTGAGTGAGTGAGTGAGTGAGTGAGCAACGCTCGACGGCGCGGCAAAACTCTTGGCAGCTTATGTTTAATTAACGAAATAACGAATCGATGAATAAACAAGCGGCGGGTAAATAGAGAACGTAACCACGGCCTCGGCCTCCTTACGCGAAATACACACGCTCACACTTACGCGGCGACCGCTCTTTCATCGGCCGCGTGGCCGCTACGTATACGCGCATCCACCTTTTTCCCGGATCCTCCGTGTGAGCAGCAGTAATGTGGAGTAGGCGGATGGTGTAAGGAAGCGTCGGGAATGTACTTTACGTACCACGGGCACATAAACCAAGATCGGCCCCTTAATATACCTATAAAATTGCACTGGACACGCAAGAAGGCAAGCGTAGCCGTCACCGGCTTTTGGCCTCCCATTAACAGCGACTCCTGGCACCGTTGCGCGGCCTCCCCGTCCTCGCGCTCATCGCGCTTCTCCTCTGGACACTCGGTAATACGTAAAACGCGCGTACTCGATCACGAAAAAGCCTCCACGTCGGCGGCACGCGACTTCGCGACGGCTTGTCGTCGACTGGCGTCGCAGCCGAAGCGCGGGAGCGTCGGCCCGTCCTCGGTGGTACGTATCGCCGGGGAGCCGCGCCGAGCGCGCCTGTCCGCCCCCACCACCGGCACCAACGCTGACGACGACGACACGACGACGAAGACGACGACGACGACGACGACGACGACGACGACGACGACGACGACGACACAACTATACAACGACACGACACAACGACCACGACAACGACAACGACACGACACAACGACCACGACAACGACACGACAACGACAACAACGACAACGACAACGACGACAACGACGAAAACAACGAAAATGACAACAACGACGGCACCACCGCTGTCATCACCATCACACCGCCGTCATAGCCAACGTCCTCCTAGAGCAGTTACACACTTGAACCCCTAATCCCCGCCACCAAATCGTGCTTCTCTCGTATGAGATCATTACGACCTTACGGACGATCCTATCCACGATCTATGAACAACCCCTGCAACCTTTCACGATTGCTTAACTACTACGATGGCCGTCACTTAGTGCGCGTCCTTCGAAAGAGCGACAAGTTCCCGAAGCCTTATAAAAAGCTTGCGGATGGTTCTTTGTTTCGAAAGCGCTGTCATTCTTTCCCGGGACAATAGCATCAGTCGATAAATATAACCACACAAACAACATTAATCGTGCGCGACCATACATTTTTATTTGTACAATTGCCAAAAATCGTGGCTTCTAGTTTGCACACATTTACATATTTCGATAACAATTTGTACCTTTTCCGTTATCTGCAATGCTCGTTGAGAACGTTCACTAGATATCATCTTTTAATAACTACCGGAACGTATATACGAGCAATTTTAACAATATTTTATCAAACATACTATCAATTTGATAGCACTAAACAATGTAATTAACAATGGCAATGTTTTCTCAATTATTTATTTAAGCTAGTATATACATATATACATATATACATATATATATATTTTTGTTTTTGTTTTGTTTTGTACTTCTAAAACATGTAGATGATTCAGTTTTTTTTTTTTTTTTTTTTTTTTTTTTTTTTTTTTTTTTTTTTTAATAACATAATTGTATGGCTTTATCGTTGAAAAATACTAAAATTTCCATTCCATATGAACTCTTAATAATATTTATAGCGTTTTATTTCTATTTTGAAATTTTCAAAAATAATTACATTGTTTTTTAGCATGATTTTAAACAATCTTGCTAATTACATTGACTGAATAACATTGTAGTAGCTCTATAGAAGGAAACATTATCGATTCATTTGAATAGTATTAGTGCAACGGGAGGAGAACGAAATCCTGCAAGAGCATACGTCTTTCTGTATTAACTTTATACTGATAATTGACGGAATAGTAAGAGTGGGGACATAGATCGGAGATTCTTCATGGGAATCAAACGAATGATATAGCCAAGTCTACATGCTATGATAAGTAGCATCGAACAAAACTCGCCGGTGATAAGAGCATATGGTAAGCCAGTTTTCTGTCATAATTATTGAGCAGACGGCGATTGCGCCCCGCTCATTTATAATTAACAGCCCTAAAATTGTACAAACATTGATTATCATTTATTTACGATTACAATTTTTTTTTTTAACCAGTACCATGTTGCTTAATGAAATAATGTATTTTTTTTATTTCTCGTATTTACAAATAATGTCTACGTTTGAAGAAAATTCAAATTTTTAATATAAAAATACAACGTAAAATGTATGAATTTACATTTATTTACAAAATAAAGCACCAGCTATGAGTCAATTGTAACTTTTTTTTAATATTATAAGAATGTATCAAAGTACTATAAAATAGTATTATCCCCTACATAATTAAAACTTACAGTCACTTTCTTAACGATTTAGAAGATAAAATAATTGTTTCTTTTATAAAACAATATTCTTATATTATTCTATGTTTATTCATTTAATTGCAATATTCATAAATACTTCATTACCTACGTTTTCATCATAAAACGGTATCCACCACCATACTGCTCCTTTTCAAGATTTACATTGTAAAGAATATGTTGCAATGTTTAAAAAGTGACAAAACAATTTCAGAATTATTAAAATAATGAATATCGTCCAATTATTTCGCCCACGTGTAAGCGCACTTGCGTCTGTGTGTTGTTACTCCTATCCGTACATACTTAAGTACGCCCAGGTGTACGTGCCATTATGAAAAAATTAATACAAACCACGTAATAATAATAAATTATGTTATTGACCAAATTATATTTCATTGAATTTTTAGTAGAAAAACTTTACGATACTGCATTATAACAAACTTAAATTATACACTTTGAAATGACAAAGTATTTGAAGTTCTGTATTGATTATATTTCTTATAAAAAGTTTTTCTTTTAACAAACTTTCAACTAGAACGTTTTCAATTTCTAATAATTTCTAATGAATTCTAATGAAGTATGGAATAATTTTAGGCTTAATTTTTTAAACGTAATGACATTACAATTAAATATTGCTCGATGCAATTTCAATTATAATAAAAATTTTTTAAGTTTTTATATTCTCTTGTACGGCTCAACTTGTATAAGTTCAATTAAAATTTCTAAATTTATCAATAATTTTTTAAAGCAGTAGCCTACATCATTTAATAATTCTTATAGATTAAAACATTTGCACTTTGAAATTAAAGTAATGCCCTTATTTTTTTAAGCACACAGCACGAAGTTTGTTAAAAATAAATTGGGATGTGGTAAAATTGCCGAGAATCTATCCGGTGGTCTTCGTAATTTCAAAAATTATTCAACGTTCTCTGGCCCTCCACAAAGCTGATTTTACATAAAATAAGTACGCACGTAGGGAAAAAAGATTCGTCGATAAAACGATAGTGGAAAAGGTGGGAAAAGAAGGAAGCGTCGATATTTCAAGAATATACTAAGCGAGTTTTGAGCTTTGTGCTTGATGAAAGCAGCACGCACCTTTACTGAAGCATTTTTGCATCTTTTCGTTTAATTGGCACTTGTCGAACGTGCCTCTCGAATTGCTTTAACGACCGTGTAAAATAAAATATAGACACAGTTACAAATGTGCTGATCGTCGGCTTAAAAATGATAATAAACAGACAGTAATTTTAGATGAAATCAATCGCACTACATCCGACAAAGCGCCGAACTTCATTAGTTCTTTATTTTTATATACTTAAATTTATTTTTAGGGCTTGATAGAAGTAAAGTCTGCAACAAAGGAAGTATTATTGCATCACAGTTGCGCACAATTCGTCTTTGGCCTCGTCGTCAGTTACAGAAATGGAAAATGGGTATTCCGGTAAATGTTACTTTGACAGAAATAAAATTCACATCGATTATTAATAACGATAGATTTATTAATTTAGCATTTCCAATCTGAGAAATAATTAACTAGTCTAGTAATAAATATTATTGCTTCATTAAGTCTTATATTTGCGTATTATTATTTAATCATTGATCCATTGCCTAATTTAAAATCCTGTTGGGCCATTACTTTCAATTCATCTTATATGAAATTCTATCATCATCTTTTAAATAATTATGTTTATGCAGACAGCGAAGTACTGAGCCATATATTTACCATTATTCATTTACTATTATAATATTTTACTTAAGTGATTGATATTGGTTATTAGCTCTTAGAAGTTGTATACACAAGCACCTGATCCAAGCATATATTCATTTTTCAAAGTAAAAATTTTCATTTTATTCCGTCTCTCTCTCTTTTTTTTTTTTTTTTAAGTAATATCAGCATCATCACTTGACATTTTCTAACTACCAAGTTATTTAGGAATTTCAAATATACAACGCATTATGGTAGCAGTACAATGCTTACGTATTAATTTTCTGTCTCTTCAATTGCTGATGTCTGCTGAATTAAAAAATGTTAAAATTTATATTTTGAAGAGACATGAAAAAGTAGCGATGTTAAAGTCAAACTTCGGATGGATAAATTGTAGACAGGAGCTACATTTATACAACAACCAATTAAATAATATTTTTACATGTTTTGTAATGTTGAAATTGTAGCAATGTGTACGCTTTTAAATAATATTCTATAATAAAAATATTTGGTGTCCATAAGCCGTATGATGTATATACTAGAATTACTTGTAGTAGCTTTACAAACTATGTCACTGTAATTCTCGAAATATAACTTTAACATGTTCCAGTTATTGTTGCTGACTTATAGTTTAATACTATCTATTTGAAAATTTATGACTGCAAAATATAAGGCTATTACTAAGTAGACTTTGTTCATACAATTTAAAAATAATTTTACGAATTGGTTTATCATGACCCTTCAATGCCACGTTGACTGAATAATCTGCACACTATCAATTAAATTAAAGAGAGGAAAGTAATGAGATAAAAGGGTGCTTATTTGTTCTTTTTTTTCTATTCATTTTCCTCTATTCATCTTTTGAGACAAGAAACCTATAGATTGCATTGGTTGTCTTAGTTTTCGAAGCCTTGGTATATCAAAGCGATAGCAATGCCTTTGTTTTTCCTACCTCTTATCAACATAGTTTCATCGAAACTTGTACTTCAACATCCTCGAGCTTTGGTCCTTTTTAACTTTTAGTACATTCATTTGTACTATATGTAATTACGCTAAAGATTTTATTCGACACAAATAATCTTATTTTGAAATATCGACTTGTTAAAATCCAGTAATAAAAGAGAACGGCAAACTTTTAAGCATTTGCAAACGTTAAATTTTAATTTAAAATATTGTAATAATGTTCTTCATTTACTTATACTTATAAATAAGAATATAGTAATAATACATATAGTATACAATTTTTTAATTAAAAATTGCAATTGATCATTGCAGCCTTTTATTTTCACAATAAACGAGAATTTTTTTGTTTATTATCTGCAACGTTAGATTAT
This sequence comes from Ceratosolen solmsi marchali, assembly GCF_000503995.2. Classification (NCBI taxonomy): domain Eukaryota; kingdom Metazoa; phylum Arthropoda; class Insecta; order Hymenoptera; family Agaonidae; genus Ceratosolen; species Ceratosolen solmsi. The sequence goes on from NW_011948430.1 coordinate 1,279,683, forward strand.
GCAAAATATTTATATTAATATTGAATATCTTGAAAATTGTATCATAAAATGTTATAAAAATTACTAAGCGACAAAATTTGTAAATATTTAGTGTTTATAATAAACAATATATGTATAATGATAGAAAATAAATTAATGATTGTAAAAATGGAAAGAAATATAGGGACTTTTGTATTATTTCTACTAATTTCATCGATAAAGTAATTTAACTGGCAGGAAGTAAATAGTAATTACGTAAAAAAATAAATATTATCTATTGAATACAATTTATAAAAAAAATAATCGGGACCAATATTATTATGTATTATTCGATGTATTTTCTATCTATGGTATAAAATCTATGGTTTATCGATAATAGAAACATTACGCTTCTGTAATATCAATTACATTGGTATTTTCAATCACGCCGCACTTATATATCATTACATTAAACATAAAGAGCATAAGGAATTGAAAGTTATAGATATTATTTTGTAGATTATAAACTAGCATGAAATCAGTTTTTGCGATTGTAGAAAAATCTAGATGAGGCCAGATTTCTCTAAAGTACCCTTAAAATTTTATATAAATCGCTCGATAATCAATAATGAGCTGATCTTATTTGTCAGAGCTATCGACTTTGATTTCCTTTATATCCAACTTCGCAATGATTATTGCAAAACTTCGCGTCAGTCATCGAGCCGATAATTTGTCACCACCTCTCCTGGCAGTACGAGAAATTTCCAGCTGATGAATGCTCGAGAATGGCGCACCTCTTTGTCAAAGTGATGCCAAAACAATCGAGATAAGATCATAATGCGCCAAATAGAGAGCGTAAACGGCAATCCAATCCGCTAGTAACAAATACATCAGCCATTCATGTACATACCATTACTCAATATCAAAGCCCAAACGCAGAGGTGCTCACGAACGTTAATTATTTATGAAAACGGAGAATCAAATTGCAGCCGCTGCGACGACTCGAGCCAAAACGTTTTGTTCCGTGCGCCAAAGTGCTACGTGAGGCGCATCGTCGAAGCGTCAATGAGGATGGGAAGAAAGGGATGAAGAAGTCGCGGGCGAGCGTCGCGACGACCATGTCACAGTAGGTTGGCGGAGTAGTGGGAGGCTCTCGTTTTACGAGAATCAATTTCACGACGATGTGTATCTGTCCTACAGACTTGAACCACCTCACCTTTGCCCGCTGCCTCTTAATATTCATAACGTCTCCTCTAGTGGCGAAAGGTGAGCGTCGCGACACCAGCCAATGGCCCCTAAACTTATTTTAATAAGAGCTCTAGTTACGGCAACTTTTTCTCCCTTTCTTACAATGTAGAGCGCGTCGAGGCTTTCACATATGTCTCGGCGCTGGCCAATTCGCCTTACGACGCGTCATGGGCTATTTGCACAAGGATGTTGTCGTGGCCATTTCCATTCCGAAATATCGTGTGTCATCGTTATCAAAATGTTATTTTGCTCCGATCGACAAACGCGCACTTATTGTTTTGCATATTCGTTGCCATGACAGCTCTAATGTTTTCCATTTGCCATGTTCAGCGGAGAATAGAAAAGTCTCGTAGAAAGGGGACATGTAGAAAATACGTGGCTTAATAAAAGTTTTTTTTTTTGGTTTTTTTTTTTTTTTTTATTTGTTTGTTTCGTTTTAAATATCGACGTATATTTAAGAAATTTATTGTAAAATATCGCAAGTTCGCCAATTGGCATTGACGTTTATTGGATTTCACTTGCTATATAAAATCAGCATCTACACGATGATTATCTCATAGCTTAGATATTCTTTTTACCCACGAGTACATTTTATTATTTATAACTGCACAGTACACATTAACATTGAGCATTCACAAGTATTTTTAGTCGGTCTTATTATTTATAATAAGATATTATTATTTTCGATATAATTGCATATACCACCTTTGCATGTACGATCTTATGTACGAGCGTGCATTTTTGAAAATATTATCTATGCATGAATTTAATTAATCACGATAATTCGTAACCAAGTGTCATATATTATTGCCATTCATTATTTCCATAATTCTAAAATTATTGCGAGGATCGATACAAAATTATGCATACTCGTACATTATTTTATTATATCTCGTCGGATAAATATTTTGGCCTTTATGGTAATACATTAAAATCACAATCTCTTGTTAAATTTAAGCTCTAAATATTTTTTGTAACTAATTTTAGTATTTTAATGATTATCAATAATAAATACGATTGAATATCTTGTAGACATCTGACTGTGTGATGTTTTAATAATTGTAAAAAGGGTAGAATTTTACATAACTGTATGTAAAGTGACGAGCGAAACTTTAGTTACGACTCTCTCTTTTCCTGATCCTTTAATAATAACTGAATATTTATATGGGAGAGAGAAGGAACATACTGTTGGATTTTTTTCACATTAGTCACTTTTTGCATTATTCTAAGAGCCAAACATTAGTCAGTAGGTATTCAATCTTTTAAAACTTCCAAATACCATTGTCTACTTACATAACTTCTTTGATAAATGTTTGCAGAAAATTCATAATTCTCTTTAAAGCCAAAGTATGTCAAGGACTTGATATTTTTTTTTTTTATTAATCATTCATAACTTATTATATTGCAATCTCTGCTTATTTGAGTGATAAAAATTTTATAGCTACAATTTATAATTTAACATCAGCTAAAATTCACATAAAATATTTAAACTAATACAATATTTTTGCTGTTTATTATGTAAATGTGATATTATAATTATTATAATTAGTTAGTATCATTTATTTAGGGCTGCAATGTTCAATGTAAGTGCGACTGTAAAATTTGGATATACGTTGCATTACTTTTTCTCTTTTGATCGTCATCCGTACATTCGATTACTATTTTTACAAAATTTCAACTACGTGCTTTTAAAATTTCTTATTATAACTATTTTAAAATATATAAAATGCATATCGTTATTCAATTTCGTAAAGAGTATGTAAAATACATGATGACTTGTTCGATAAATTGCTTAAATGTACTTTGGTTTTTAAGGATGCAAAAATATCTTTGTCAACAGTTTGCAGTGTAATAACATAGAATTATAAAAATATGTGAAATGCAATGTTTATATTAAAAAAATCAATAAATAAATAGAAAATACAAAAAAATATATTTTAATTACACCCTAGAATACTATCTTGTAAAAAGGTTATAAATTTTTGGAATATATTAAAATTTCTAATGTAAAGTAATCTGTGATAATTTTTATAAATGTGAACCATTGGTCGGTGTTGGTTATCATAAGTAGTGTTACATATTATTATTAACTCTAATAAAATATTTACCTTAATAGGATGTTTGTTGCTGAATAAAACGATGCTAACTGAGATGGCTGATAAGTCTGTAACAAAGAGAAATGAGTAATATTCAATGAATATGTAGTGATAAGTTCTAAATTATGATTAGGAAAAATATTTATACATAACTCGATCATCGAAGAAATTAAAGTTAACTCGGCTTACTCTGATTAAAAGTATTTATAATCGCCGCACTACTCAGTGGTGGGCATAACTTTTCGCGCTTTAATTAAAGACCGAAAGAACTCGCCGCAAAGAAGAAATAATGTTTGATGGTTAAAAAAACACAGCTAGCAAGACTGTAGTGTAGGATATTACATTTAAATTGCTTTCGAGCTCTAATTAAATTCTAGTTGCACACCTTTAACATGCACAACTTCCCATAAAGTCATTATTAAATTTAACCGGGGTACCAGCCAAGGACTAGTGAAGCATAACATTTCATAAGAGAGTAAAAAGAAGCGAAAACAGAAAGATCGGAGTAAGCAAAGTATTGGCGTACAATGCTTTTAAGAATGAGATAATGAGCGCAAAAGAGGGGGCAATACTTCTTGTAATAAAGATATCGATCCGTGTGTCTGCATAGTGTGGCCAATTCTCATATATATATATATATATATATATACATATATATATCTGAAAAGGTAGTAGGAGGCAATGCCGATAGCGGAAGGGTTGAACAATATAAATCGTATCTAACGTCCCTTGCTTGTTCGTGTGTACACAGGCTCATTTGTAGGATTCTACAGCGATATTTCCGACACTAAAGGGGTTAGAAAGAGGAGAGTCGAATGAGAGAGAGTGAGAGAGAGAGAGAGAGTGAGAGAGAGAGAGAGAGAGAGAGAGAGAGAGTGTGTGTGTGTGCACGTGCGCCTGTGCAAGCACGGATGGTTGGGGAGAAAAAGAGTATGAGCGTGCGAAGGCAGATGGGTTACGTGGAAAAAGAATTCAATAAGAGGGAATATCTTCCCTTCCTCCTGCAACTGTATGTGCCTCCGTCTCTTGGCCATGAAAATGTTTTGCATTTCTCTTTGACTGTTCCGACTCATTTCGTACCACCAAAATCCACTCCCCTCGTGCGTCACTCCTGCTCTTCATTACAAAAATCACAAACGACTTGTGTCCCCTTCCCTCCGATTTTACCGAGATTAATTGATAAAGCATGCCCTATAAATCAAACGAATACGTTGTATTCAATTAGCCAACTGAAAGGGATGGATATAATTGTTATTCTTTTCGCCCCCTTGAATCTTAGAAACGTCAAGGAGTGTGTCCCGACCCTATAATCTTAAGCGGCACGATCAAATTTTGCATCCAGCGTCCGAGAAAAATGAGTCGATGACCCCCAACGGTTATGACAAGGGTTGTACAGAGAAGTAAGTATCTTACAAGTGAAAGTGCGCTTGTCACTCGTATGCCACGGGGAATCTCCAGAGTTCAGAGGGGAGGACTGGTCCAGCCAACTCGATAAGTTATGCTCGCTTTTCACACTGCACTTACTCAACTACTACCCTACATTCAGTAACGCCACTCCGGTCTTTCCAGTTTCTCCACGCCCCCCTCCCCCTCCGAGCAGTGATGACATTAAATTGAAAATTAAAACTGTGAAAACTTTTTTAATTAACTTTTGATTTGCCTAATAAAAAGCAGTTTACTGTTGAAAACTAATTTATTATCTACCACTTGATATGAGATGAGATTGCCTTTAAATACGGATTACAATTTGCCAAAAATATTCTCTCTCTAATAGACGTCGATTATTTACTTGCTTGATATTTCGATTGTTATTTAATGTCAATAGCTGATCTAGCAGATCAATGTAAACAATAAAATTTGACGTAGTTGCCAATATCGCTCTCTTACACAGTTTACGTTAGAATGACAAGATATTTTTTTTTCCTCTTTTATCAGCTAAAACCATAGAATTCATATAACCTACTTTTAATTATTCAACAAAATTCTAACTGAGTTTACTAAGATTTTGAATTTAACAATATAAACTAATAATGACTTAATATAATAGGATTAAGTTTGTACATAGAGTAGCAAAATTGTAACTTGCACAACTGCTAAAAAAAGTTGGAGTAGAACTTGTGTGAATAAAAATTCATAACCGACACTTATTAAAAAGATAACATTGTTGGTGAAGATATACATTATAATTTTAAAAGGTCTTTACGAACAGTTTTTTTTTTTTTTTTTTTTTTAATTTTTCATTGACAAATAATTCATTTTAAGTAATACATTTTTTTTATACCATTTTATTATATCGAAATTCAGAATTGCGCATTCCCGTAAATTTAAAATTAATTAAAGCACAGCTCGTGTAAATTTAAACAAATCCTTTTAAATAAACTTATCTATAAAATTCAAAATTTAGGAAATAACGAAATGTATTTGATTAATTGAATTGGCAAATTTATCATTGGTATTATAACTAGTCAATACGCCATACGTGATTTACATATAATTTTTTAATTGTTGATCCAATTTGAAAATTTTATATACTTTATGTACTAAGTGTAAGCACGTAATCCACTAACATGCATATTATATCCACTCTAAAACGTATATATAATCTATACAGAATGAATGATAAAACATATAATTAAAAAGAATGTTGATTTTAAATTGAATTTAAAAGTTTTGTTGTCCTACAATATGTGAACGAAGGGGCAATTTGGAAATTTATAAATTTAACCCAAAATATAGAGAACGAAAGTTAACTTTCTACGATAAACTCCATATTATTAGATTTGTGTAATATATATAATAAATATATTATTAAATGCTTCTACAGCACACTATGCTGTAAAACAAAGTTTGTTGAGTAAAATATCAATACTAACATACTAAATATGCAATCTGTATCAAAAACCTTTACCATATAAACAAGCGGAAACACTGTTATGAATTTTCCAATACCTGATTATGCAGGTAAATAAATTGATAGTATAATCTCAATTTTTGATAAAAACAGTTTATTATGTATATGAATAAGGTTATACTTTTCAATTAATATTCGCAATTGCTTTAAAGAAAATAAAAAACAAAACAAAATAAAACAAACAAAAAGACAAAGTATTCACAGCGAGTCTGGTAATAATCACGCGACTCAAGAATTCTCGTACTTAACAATATTGAATATTTATAAATTAACGTACGTTCTTAAAGTAGAAATAACTGGTCGTGTAGCCGCGTAGCGCAGAATAAAATAGTACCCCTAAACCAGTGATAAGCGTGTGATTGATAATTATATAAAATTACAGTATAACGATGCAATTAAAAGTGCCCTGGGCTCGGAAAAAGAAGAAGAGATAATCGAATGAAATAAGCCCGTCAGCGAAATGAATATACACCGCAGACACAGTACAGATCGATGTATTAGTAAAGTGGAAACAATGCACGGGTAATTACCGACATCCATGGCAGTATCTAACATCAACGAGGTCCGGCGGGGTGGGGTGGGGGTGGGGGGGGGGGGGGGTGGCGGCCCCGGGGGGGGTAGTAGCGGCCACCTATTAAACTGCCCACCCTGCTTTAGTAGCGGATCGAAAGGGTGAGCGGAAACGGACACGCGCTTTCTTTTGAGCAATAGCAGCTCGAGCGCGTCTTCAATTTCGCTAGCAAATCCAAATGTTGGAGAAAGAGGTGGTGCAGTGAGATAGGCTAGATATAATTGCCGGTTGGGGGGGGGGGGGGTGGGGGATAGTCGGCTAAATTACAATTTAATAGCCGAAGTTTAGCTTTCTATGAGACTATATTGTTTTTCCCGCACGCGAGCGGATGTGAAAGAAGGACACGATGTGGTCGCTCCTACGAATTCCCATCGGAAGAATATTGAACTGGCGCTGCGTCAGTCAAGATTTCCACGCGAGCGGTGCTCAAAAAAATTCAAACTCCAAGTGTGCAGCGACCACACGCGAAGTCCAGAATCTTACTTTGTAGACGATTCGAGAGAAGCGGTCTATTTTCATAATTAAGAGAACTTGGCCCAACAAACTTTTCAGCTGTTTATTTCGTATCCTGTAGAACCTAATATTAACTATCAAATAATTATCCTAAAAAATAATAAGTCTTGAAGAGGATTAATGTCAAATATAATATGGTTTTATAATTCTGTTAATTATTTTGATTGTACGATATGTTAATATTTTTCAGCTCCTTATCTTAATAAGACGTTATTAAGCATTTTTTATGTTAGTTAATAAGCATTTATACGATTGTCATACAATTGGAAGAAAAAGCACCAATGCAATTCTCATGAGTTGCAATTACTCTGTCACCAGAAATAAGCCAACAATTTATTATCATTTTTATATCTTTTTAGTAAGTAACTTAAATCTAGTGCCTATGAAATCCATGTATTATTAACACATTTCAACACATATAACTTAAAATCATTTATACTTTCGATTACTACTTATTTAATATATATATATATATATATATATATATATATATATATACACATATAAACAAAATCGAGGAAATTTGCTGTTAATCGAGCAATTTGTCATTTTGAACAAAAGTTGAATAATTGCACGGTGATTCGCGTTATTATAAAGAATTGCACGCTTTATACTCTATTAATTATATAATTTGTGGTTAACTTTCATTACTTTTTGTAAATGTTTCTCGGTATAAAATGTAAGGATGTAAAAGAATGTGTGTAAAAATTAAAGATCAAACTATAAAATTAAACTTTGTAGTATAAGGCAGTACCGGTTATCAGTATGCAATTTGCACCTGAATTAAAGTCAAGACAAGACCTTTTTCAATCAACTGTCTTGCCGATAAAGAGTGTTGGGCGCCGCGTCCTTAAAGTTATGAAAGTTGCGCACTCAAGAATGACAGATAGATATTGCCGATAATGGAAAAAGGCAAAAGCAAAGGCTGTTACAATCTCGTGATTGAAGAACCCCTCTAGATAAATACAATGCAAGTGACACTGATTGGACTTTGGAAAGAAAGAAAAGCACGTACGTAGTTTGGATGGAACGGCGGCACGAGGTTCCAAATCTGTTTAGGGAAAAAAGAAAATCTAGATACTCCTTATCCCAGCTGTGAAGTAAAAGAAATGCGCGCGCGCGAGAGAAGGAAGCGCGGGTGCGCTTGGCAATTCCAGGGTCAGGACAGCGCAATAGGGAAAGAAAGGCCTTTGAAAAGTACGATTATTCATTATCTAGAAAAAGCAGGCACTGTCGCCGGTCCCGAATTTCCCCGGAGAGCCATCGATCCCTCGACACAGCGCATTCCACGATTCGTATTCTCTCCGTTCCGCTTGTATACCGCATCGCCTTTACACGTTTACTCCCCGTCCGCTCTGCTCGCTCGCGTTCCCCTTTAAGCACGAAAATAGAAGATATTCAAAGGAAGCGAAGAGAGAAGGAAAAGACAGGTTGGATGTTGGGAGGAGAACAAGGCAGCCAAAGGAATATATAATTGATACGAATGAAATTTGATGGGCGATGCCGCTATAAATTGAGTTGTCAGAAGACGGCTCGACCCAATTGCAAAATACACATGCGCAAGGCCTCGCACACGTGATCCTCGCACAAGTGTATGTCATGCATCGGTGACATACCTGCCGTGTACGAATGATAATATTACGGTGCTCTGCCAGCTCTAGAGACACGCAGATTCAAATTAGAAGACCGACAATAATACCGGTTCACGCGCACACTTATTCAACACTGCTATAATGGATGGAATGTGGATTGGAAGATTTTTCGAGTGTAAGCACTATTGTCTAGGCTTTTGTCATGCTATAATACACGTAGAAATTAACAGAATTATACTACGCGGTACGAATTACCACTTATATTTCTCTTTTAGCGCTTATATTCGGTAATGAGTTTAACAGAAAGGTTGAAGCTTGAGGAAAGTGTATTAGCTTAGGCTGGCCCTAATTGCCAAAGGGTCCTTGTCCGTGCCATCGTGACATCCTAATTCTCAAGTAGCTAGAGACGTTTTGATATCGCAGAGAAATACGTATTCCAGGCGAGTGATTGTATTTCCATTGTGACACTAGTACATGCACGCACGCATGTAGAAGTATGAAAAAGAGGTACAATGACGCGCTCGCGTACGCAAAAGTGAGAGAGAGAGAGAGAGAGAGAGAGAGAGAGAGAGAGAGACGGATAGACGAGTTGCTCGTCTGTGAGATGGATAGTGGCGAGCAGGTGCTTGCCATTTTCACCCTCTCTCCATCGCCGCTTACACTCCTTACAGATAACGCGTCGTTTGTAACTGTCGTTATATGCGCACGAAGGAAAGATGGAAAAAGCGCCGGGAAAATAAGAAGCTCGGAAATAAAGGAGAGAAAAGTCGAGGATCTTGAGGTCCAAAGGGAAGCGTAGCAGCGCAGGCAGTTCCGACTGAGTCAGAGATTTACAAAAGCGTCACCATGCACTAGGTGACCTCAAATCGTCCGGAATTCACTCAGCAAACTTTATCTACGTGGAGCCTTATTACGTGATGGATTTATAAATAATTCAAGTAAAGTAATTTTACTGCACTAACGTCAAACTACATGTATAAATATTAATTCACTCGCGAATTATGTAATGAGAATCGAATTAAAAATTAAACACAAACAAAAAATTATCCAAAATTATGAATAATAATCAATTAAATGTTTATAATCATTTACAAGAAAATAATACACTTTATAAAGCTACAAAATTCAACATTTAAAAATCTATATAAGCGAACGAAATATTTCAATGTCGAGCGTAAATTGCAGAAAAAAACACATAAATCTGCATTTTGTTAGCAATATTTATATGCAATTTTATATTTACCTATTAAAAGGAAATAATAAACATATTAGAAAATGAATTTTCAAGCAGAAAGAGCCGAGTTTTATATATTCAAGTTGGTATACGTAAAAAAAGTAAACACTTAAATGTGTCAACCAATTAACTATACGATAAAAGTTTATGAATGTTTTTTAAATAATTGCATTTTCACATTCATTAATAAAGTTTATCAAATTGGAATATATTGAATTTGCATTAATCCATGAAGTTTCCCATAGAAATTCATATTTAAATAAGCCTAGGGATCACTTTTAAGTTCATTTGCTTAATTCCTGTAAACTATAATTTAAATATCTCAATATATTAATATGTCAGGGAAAAATAAATTTTATTTGTACAAAATAATGTTAATCTCATTTACTACGAATAATGTATAAATGAAACAACTTAATAAATCGCAATAAAGTTCACTTATTTTACGGCTTTACAGAAACATTTGTACTAAACAAAATTATTAATGATGTTTCATATATTTAAAGGAAGAAACGAAGGTTATACCAGTACTCTAAAATTAATTTATAAGCATTTTATTTTCTCATTTACGTATGTTAATATTTACATATGTTATTTTCCTTCATTATTACAATTTCTTGTTTTCTATGGGAAAAAAAAAAAAAAAAAAAAAAAAAAAAAAAAAAAAAAAAAAAAGTAAAAAATTTACAAAAAGAGTAAATAAATTTGAAAATAATACTAACAGAATGCATTTTATGGTATTTTATTTTATGATTAATTAAAATTCGCTACGCACTTCTTCTAGCTGACTTTTCCCCATTTGAAATTCAGTTGTAAAAAATATAATACTGCACGTACATGCATAAATGAGTTGCACATTTTTTTTTTATTACTTAACTATTAACTAAATAACTAACTATTATTTAACCATTATATATATATATATATATATATATATATATACTTCACTATTACTTTTCTGAAACAGAAAACTTATTGTATTTTAAGATAAATCGTTAAGATCGTTAAGCTTATGAACTCTCCTCCCTGCCATTTCCATTTTTTTTATTATTTTCTACGTTTTCTATTCTTTTACTAACAAATACTGTATAGACCAGACAAAAAAATATAAAATTAATATTGATACTTTGTATGGTCTATTTATTCATCTATAACTTCTAATACAACCAGAACAAAAATTAAATTTTTTATAAATAAAATCTTTTACAAAAATAGCTAATTATAGTTTCCTATAATTTATAGTCTCGTTAGAAACGCATCAATGTATTAATAGAATTGTTATACAATTATTCTCAGTTTATTAATGATTAATCAGAACGAAACATTATATTAAATGTGTAGTAATCATCGTCCAAAGAGCTTCAATTAAATACTATTAAATTTGATTTGATTATAAAATTGTGAATTATCATTTTCAAGCGATATTTATTTGCCTACTTAACAAATACAATTAAATATATCGAACATCAATTTATAATATGAAATTATATTCTCTATGAAAAAAAAAAATTAAATTTTTATTTTTATAGTTCTTGTTAGTGAAATATTCTAATTGATAAATATATTTAAGTTGCTCGTTTATCAGACCTTAAAGCTTAGCGATTTTTAAATTCAATTAAATTACATATCTTTCCTCGTCTCAACAAGTTATCACATATGCAGAGTGAAAACAAGAATTATATGTAAGAATTATGATACGTTGAAAATAGTATAATGTTAATATATAAAATTAGATTACAATTGCGTATGTGGAGTAAAGCTTAACTATCGAAGAGCGAATAGTGCATAAGTATATCAGCTAGTATTATATTATTATAAGCAAGTAATGGGAAAGTCTAGGGTTGATTTTTTTTATCTCTAGGAGTTGTGCTTACCCTTAGAAGCACCGAGTGACTAATGTTACCTAAAGGTGGATTTGTATACCGAGTAAAATCGATAAGAAGAGGAGACGGGCGCCGGTGCAAAGAGGACCAGCCAAGGCTCTTAAGTAGCATGAGAAAATGGCAGTGCAATAGATTGCAGGGAAAGACAATGACGTAAGTAGTCCTCCGTAATCTTCGTCTGCCCCGTTTGTCTTAAATGTACGAGACCGCAGGTGAGAATGAAATGTGGTATGCGATTAGTGAATTGCACGTACCTTTCGACAGATATTCTACTTTCGCATATCGCGAATAATGACAGGTTTATATTCTTTCGTAAAATCTGATTTAGAATAATGATGCTAGAAAAATAGATTTTCGTTAAAAAAAAAAAAAAAAAAAAAAAAAAAAAAAACAAAGCACTTATTTCTTCAAAAGAAGATTTGATTTTAAAAGCAAACACTTTTCATTTTTTATTATTTGAATAGTATAACATACAAAAATATCGTGTGAATATCAAACTCTTCATATAATACACAATCTGCTTTCTCATACAAAAATATATGTATTATTATATTATATTAAATATTTTCATTTAAAATTACCTAAAAATATTAACCAATAAAGATTTTAGATTTTTCCTAGATTCTAATGTTTCTATTAAAATTGCTCTTTAGAATAGAATTTTCAATCATATAAAATTTTCCACTACGAAGCAAATTAAACGTTTAAAGAAAGGAAAAACACGTTACATATTATTTTAACATATATTATACGTAACGTGTATGTGATGAAAAAAAATAAATAAATAAATAAAAATACCACAAATCATGAAGTTTTAGTCTTTTTAACAAAAATTGATATATGTATTGTTGAAAATTATTATTTATGTAAAAGCGTAAGAACACCTGTATATCGAATTATTTTTATTACTATAAATGCCCTTAAAAATTAAATTCCAGTAATAACATGTCAATTAAAAAAAAAAGTATCAATAGTTACAATATATATAGAATAAATTTGAATATTAAAACAACGAGAAATAACATTCGTCTATTTATTAAAAATCGTCTGAAAGCGTCGAGTTCAAATTAAATTAATCAAACTTATTTATATAAATATTTCTAATTTAAGTAGAATAAAAAAAAAAATAAAGTAAAAGTATGAAAAATATAGATACATATGTATTTATCGTACGATTTATTGAACCTAAAATCAAACATTTAACGTATATTTAATAATTTGTCAAATAATAACAAATAATGGTCTAATTTCAATCAAATAAAATAATCAAAATAAAATAAAATAATAAAATAAAATAAATCAAATAAAACACTACTGTGTATTTTATTCACTTTGTGTCTGTTCATTCTATTTACTTTATTTTTGAAAGTCCGTTCGTCGTTAATAAATGATAAACAATATATGATGGTTGCATGGAAATTGTATGATATCGATGAAATTATTTCTCCATAATAGTTAATGATCTTATTATATTCCTATTGTGACGTTTAACCACGTTAATATAAGAACGAAATTCAATGAAAATAATTTTTTTTTCGATTCTTTTGAATGAACTTTATGAAAACAAGAAAATACAATTACGCACATAAATTTATTTATACCATATTAATATATATATATATATATATATATATATATATATATATATATATATATATATATATATATATATATATAT